>NW_020455581.1:141844-315441 GCF_003342845.1 Nothoprocta perdicaria
CGGGGCAGCGGGGAGGGACGGTCCCTCAGCGGGGAGGAGCGGCCGTTGCGGGGGGCACCGGCCGTTACCGGGCGGCAACGGCCCGGGGCAGCGGGAGGCGGGGAGCGCGCAGCCCGCTCGGGGGCAGCCGCGGGAGCGGGGGGGGAACGGTCGCTGCGGGGAAGGGGAGCGGCCGTTAGGGGCAAGGGACCGACCGTTAGGGAGAAGGGGAGCGCCCGTCAGGGAGAAGGGGATCGGCCGTTAGGGAGAAGGGACCGACAGTTAGGGAGAAGGCGGGGGGGGGGGCCGTTAGAGGCAAGGGGAGCGTCCGTTAGGGAGAAGGGGAGCGTCCGTTAGGGGCAAGGGACCGAGTTCTGGAGGGAAGGAAACCGTCTGTTAGGGGGAAGGGACCGTCCGTTAGGAAGAAGGGACCGAATTTTGGAGGGAAAGGAATCCTCCATTAGGGAAAAGGGACCGTCAGTTAGCAGGGAACGGACCATCCGCTAGGAGGGAAGGGAACCGTCCACAAGCAGGCAGGGGGCAGCCCGGTGTGGGGCAACCATGTATGCGGCTGGGCCAGCTGCTGCTCCCCACACACTCATCCTCATTTCTCATGGCTTCTTTCCCCCTCTTTATCAATACGGTTTTCTGTTTGGAATGGTACCTATAACGTGTTGGTAGGAGGAAGGCTGCAGGATTGGTGTTTGTACAGCACTTGCTAGAGCAGCTCTGAACCTTGCTGTGAGCTTCCTGTACTGCTGAATGTAAATGTTTAGAAACAGCGCTGGAAATTACTGTGAAAACACCTGTTTCACTTTTATCCTCCCAGCAGAATATATGCTCTAGAGTGAGCAATCTCTTTGCCACTGAGGGGATCTGTGCTGTTCTCTAAGGAACCCCAAGATCAAAAGAGAAAAGAACCAATGGTCTGGGCATAAGAAATACCTTTTTTCTTCTTCATCTCACCCTCTGAATTTCAAGGTCAGACAGCAGCCAATATGCCTCTTCCCTAAAACATACTTCAGTTGAAACAAAGCACAACTGTTCATTTCATGTCTCCCTACCCAATATCAAACTAATAGACCCGGCAGGTAGATCCCATCAGCAACAAAATGATTTTTCTGGTATTAACGACAGAAGCCGAAAGGTACCCAAGTCTGGAAGAACATGTTTGTTCTATAACTGCTGCTCCAAAGAATGTAGAAATAAAATTACATCTTTCATTTATGGGAACAGAATGCAAACCATTTAGACATCATTTTGAAAAATTCATTAGAAGGAAATGTGTTTACTGCCTTGGACAGTCCAAATGAACAAAGTACGTAGGTCGTGCCGCATTAAAAGGTAGACACATTTACAGAGAATTAGAATGTCAGTATTCATTATTTCCACCTTGGTCCACATCCTGAAGGCTAAATACTATTATCAAGACAACCTGTGGACACTGTGTATCGCAGTAAACAAACTAAGTCATTGCTTCCAAGGACTTCTGAAACACTGGAGCTCAGAAAAAGCAAAWTTGTTCAGAAAGGGTCTGTGGAGGTTGGAGTGGTGGCATCAGTCTGGTCCCTTCACCTGCTCAAAGCAGGGCCATGTTCAAAATTACACCATTTTTCTGAGGATCTTGGTTAGTATGTCTGAATATCTCCATGGCCTCCACAACCTCCCTGGACACTTCTTCCAGGGATTCACCACTGAAAGGTGAAGGGCTTTTTCCTTATATCTCCTCCCTTCTCATACCATTACCTATTTCTATATATCTCATCCAGGTTCTTGACTATAGTACAACCACCAACAAGTAATCTAATCATCTAAGCATTAATACAGCTATTTCTTGAGATGCAGCTTATAAATCTGAATTACTGGCTAGAAGAATTGCCCAAACAGTGTAGTGCTTCTTTGAATGGGAAGCGCACGTGTGCAGCTCGTGTTTGCTTGTGTGTTTTTGGATTTATTACCTCTCGAGTGGAGGGTGCTCTTGCAGTTTATGTCAGGTTCTTATGCATGATGCTCTCAGAGCAGCTCTCAGCATCTCCCGCAGTCCAAATACCTCACGTTGCTGCGTATCAATCGGCAGAATTAGTGCCCAGCTTCACAACATTCATTAATATGGTTACATTTACTTTGGAATTGTTTATCTTTCCAGGACTACTGAGCACTGCTTGTATTTGTGGAGTCAGTGTTTTAAGACTTTTCATCTTCTTCGTACAGTTTCTTACACAAATCATTTTAACGAGAGGCAGGCCATCCAAATTGGTCCTAATTTTAAGTAGTTGCAGGAAAAAGAAGATCAAAACCGGTGGACATCTCTCACATAAAACATCTAGTTTTTGTTTCTTCTTTACTGAAAGCTTTGTTCTATGAAGGTACAGCAGGCAATAATAATTCAGGGTAGAGYTTAGCCTATAGAAAAAGTACAGACCAAACACTGCTTTACCCGTTTGGGTGCCACATACACATGTGGAAGATGAGCCTGTGTTGGATGTACAGGAGATCCGGGGAAATCTCCACTTTTTCTCTAATAACCACTTTCATTTAAGCTGTTTGTTTTAGCTTTTTATCTGAGTTCGGATCCATGGAAGTCACAGGAGAATATAAAAATAAAAGATACCATTCAACCTAAGTGCAGTGTATCGTGTAACTCATGGGCTATCTTAGAGAATTTCTGAAAATTAAATTGCAATAAAATTTTAAAGTTGCTGAAATGAACTATATCAAAATTCACTGCTTGAATTCTTCCATCTGTTCTGAAAGCTGAGCAATATTGCCATGTAATTTTAACGTGTGATTACTTAATTTCAGTCAGCTATGGTTTATTTTGATAGTTGGGTAGTCTTCAATGATTAATAAGTAGGCTGAGTAAATGTTAAGTATTATTAAATGATGCTTTACATAGCATGACTGGGAACCAAAAAAGCACTTCAAAACTGAGCTTTCCAATAACATACTGAAAATATATGAGTTCTTTTTCTTCTGGCAGCATAAGGAATCCTTAAAATAAAGGAAGGAGGAGGGGAAGAAAGAGTAGCGATGCCCAGATGGTGAACTAACCAGCACTGACATTTCAGATATCTCTGTGCAGCTGGTGCAAAAAGATGTTTGAAACGTTTAGCAATCCATTCTWCATCTCCTGCAGTTTGCCATTTTCCTGACTTAATGGACTTTAACTGCATTGCCTTGAGCCACTGATTACTGCTTCTTTATTAACCTCACCCTCTGCTTGACCAGTGTCCACTTGCAAACCTGCTGTATCACAAAAGACACCTGTGAAAGAAACCTAAGAGGTAGCCAGGTATGGGGTAAATGTTTGGGGTAAAACTCCCATGTGTTTACAAAGCTCCATTTGTCAAATGGATTTTACGGCTTTAGTAAGTGGCACTACATTTTATCTGGTGTCTCACCTGCTAGCAGAAAGATGGGGACACATTTTACCTCATGTAATAGGTGAAATCAGCTTTAAATAATGTAGCAAATATTTAATGCCAGGGCTGAATTTGGGCTGAACTTGAAGCTGAATCCTACAAAATTCTTGAATTATCACACATTTCTTTTTCACYGAGAAGAAAATGTAGATGTAAATATGCACAGGAGAGTAGACAGAAGCACAGCTACCACTATTTTGAACTTTCAGCCATGGCTCTCAAAGGGCTTTTCAAAAATTTAAAGCTGAATTTTGGTGCAGTTTTGACCTCATAAGCTTAGCCAGGCAGGGACTCTCCTCTCATAGACACCTCTTCTTGTTCCCACTACAGAGACACTCCTCACATCTGCTTAGCAATCTACCCATCTGTCAGTCCACTTTTACCATCTGCAAAGGCCAAGGGCTTTGAATGAACTGACTGAGTTTCCAAAAAAATAACRTTTGTGAGAGATGCTTGTACATTAAAAGTGCTACCCTTGGGTTTGTGAGGCACAGTTGTTGCCTGTCTGGGCCACTTTCTTTATTTCCACAAATGAGTGTGGAATATACGGAGGCCAAGTGCAGGTACTTTGTGCCTTTTCCCTCCATTACCTTGCTTGTTCTGACTGTGAGAAGAAAGCAGCAGCAATAAAGGACATTCACTCTTGGATGCATCATCAAGCATAGCAGAACAAGTCCTTTTATTATTTTTGTTCTTTGAAAGGGATCCAAAAACTTTTGCTCAAGCTTTTAGGTGACTTCAGACCAGCCTTTCAATTGCCCAAGAGCTCTTCCGCACATCTAAGTGAAGAAGTCACATATTTAGTTCATCAATGTCCTCTTGAAACCTTGTAAAAAGAAACTGCAAATCTATCTCATTAAAATGTTTGTGTTGTTTCACACGATCCTATACACTCTTGATTATTTACTGYGTGAGATGGCATATATATTTCTGCATTAAAATTAATAGCGAGTCTGAGAGCAGGTTTCCAGATGCTAGAACGCAATCTGAAAATGAATTTCTTTGTGGAAAGAAGCAATGGGCCCCTCTTCCTTTCTATAGATCATCAGGGAAATTGCTCCTTGAGAAATTGCACAGACAGCCCCTTTCTCACCCGCTAGCAGTTCCCCTGCCTGCAGTACAAAACCAGCTCTGTGGGCTACATCCAATAGAGGATTTGGGGAAGTGACATGAGGCAGGAATCCGTATGTTGAGGATCCCTTGAGCAGGTAGTGTCAAAAATAGGATTCGGACAAAAATGGGAATTCTTTCAGCATACACCTTTCTGAAGCCAGCCAGAAGGGTGAGCATGGGAAGGCACCCAGAACTGCATCTCTGTTCAAGGATCTTAAAACTGTTGGGTCTCCATAGACCATTTCTTTTAGGGCTTGACTATAATCACAAGTTATTAGGCTCTAGTCAAGAAACACTGTATGTGCATGGTTCATTAGACTATAAAAAATCACACACATCATAAAAGGTTGTAGACTAAAAAGGCACCAAAGGAAACACAAGAGTTTGTCTATTGACTGCAAAAAAAGGTGGGTGACAAGTTACTCAACAGAAGAATAGTGAACGTGTCCCAGTGAGTACAGCTCAACTTCTCTCTGACCTCGTGTATCCCAGGAAATGTTTTCCTTAGGTGCCTGTCCTGGTGATTAGGCATCAAGGACATAAATTTATATGTCTCAGTCAAATTAATTATATATTGAATTAGGAATACCTAGAGAATGACTCATATTTAAACCAATAGCATTCATTTTTGCCCTGATTATTAGGATTTTTAGCTCTTGCTCTATTTTATTTGAGTCTTCCAAATATGAATAGACTTTCATGTTTCTTCATGCGTCTGCTTGATAACACTTAGCCAAGACACTTCTTCCAAGAGAACAAATTAATGCAACTTCAAAACAAGTCTGTTATTGCTCAAGAGTCYAGTCCCTGCCAGAACAAATTGATGATTATTCAGCTGAGGCAGTAAAGGAGAGTTGTAAATTCTGGGTTTTTTTTTTTTGTTTGTTAATATAAAAGTAAACCGAAAGTAAATTTGGCCAGGTTAAAGTTATTAGCATCACTCGGGGCTTGCAGAAAAGAGTATATGGCCCAGATCATTACATTTACCAAGGTGGCATGAGAGCTGCTCTGGGAAAAACCAGCAGACAGAGCAGTACTCACAGGACAACAGCAAGAAAAGGAGGTCACCATCCTGCAGATGTTGAACCAGTTSCCTTTTTCCTCACCCTTTGAGTGAACTCAACAATGGCAAAAAAGACCCAAAAGCTCTTGACTGAAAAATAAAGGTTAATTCTGATGTAGACCACAAATTAGCAGTTTTCTGGAAAGAAGGAAACTGTCCTAACCCTACAGATGGACCGATTTCCTGAGATGACCACTACAACTTTTTTTAATGTGCTATTAGGGTTATTTTCAAAAAGCTTCCTATAATARCAGAACGAATTTGAAACATTATGCTAAAATATAGAGAGATTTGAACTAAAAATTATGGGTTGAGTCACTAGTCAAAAGTTTATGAGATAACGGATGAGTATGAAGAGTTGAAAGTACCAACAGGCTGTGGAGAGGGAAAAAGCAAAACGCAAGTTCAGAGTCAACATTTACTTATTTAAATATGTGTTAATTGGTAGGACCCACTATTTATCTAGTCAGGGAAGCAAGAATATGGGACATAAAAATAAAAATCGATCGATTGCTTCCTGTTATTCTCACAAGCAGTGCGATATCACAGACGACAACTGAACTCAGGATCCCCTTGAGCAGCCTYCCTAAAAGGGGGCCTCAAATCACCATGACCAGGACTTCAACCAGGAGAACAGTTCATGGCCATCAACTTGTCATGAAAGAATAAAACCTGACTTAGGGTGTCTAAAAATAACAGCAAATCCCTCTTTAATGCATGGAAGTCCTATACTCAGCGTGAGATAATTTGAGGCTGAACTAAGTTCTGACAAAGAATAGTTAATCACTGACCTAAAAATTAGCTGTTGCCTAGGTGCTCCTGGCCAGGCTCTGTTGACATTTACCTTGTGCAAACAGAAGGCACTATAACCGGTCAGGTATACATTTAGGGCTTGAAAATGGCCAGTTTTCCACAGTGTAAAGCAATGATTGGGAGCATAAATCTAATGATGCAAATGTTAATACCACCTGGATGTCATTCGAATGTATTCTGTGGGTGCCCTTGACTCTGCAGTTCTAGAAATATTGTAAAAGATCAATCCCTTGCCCCGACCCCACACACATGTTTTGTTGGGCAGAAGCCATCCTRATTAAAAGGAGATGAGCAGGTAGCTCCATCAGTATTACAAGCTCAAAACATAATTAGCGTGATCAGTACGGTTTCTCGGAAGGCAGACTACATTGCATAAAGTCTTATTTTTTTTTCTTTTTCATGGGATTAAATGGATAAACACCTCGGTGTAGAAAATGCACTTCAATTCRTCCAAAGCACTTGACTTTGTACTGCATGACATTATGATTTAAAATATTTGCATCACACGGTGCTAACAAGGCAGAGCTTATAGGGGAACCTGATTTGCTGTCATATCTCAGTCAGTAGTACAAAGCGGGGAGAAATCAAAGGCTCAGGTCTTCACTGATGTTTCCTGRTGTTTTTTTTTCTATAAATCATCTAATATTTTATTAGCAGTCCAGAAAAATATGAAGTCCCRGGACTGATAATGTTTTGAGATGGCACAAACATGGTGTAATGAGAAAGAAAGATAACTGCTCTTGGCGGGGTGGGATGTTCTGGTTAAAAGATTGCAATCCAATAAAATGTATTTCAATCACGACTAAAGGCCAAGGAATCCACTTGGGAACAGCTTGCAGAAACTCTGCCTAGAGGATTGAACCTTGTCCAAGTAAGCTGAGACTCAAAGGAAGAGTTAAGAGCCACTGTGGAGAACCAAATCYGCATCTAAGTGGCAGATGCCAAATTGCTCGGTTAAGACTGGAGGAKCTCTGGAGGTCCCTTCCAACCTCAACCATCCTGTGGYTCTGTGGGCCATGCTCCTTARGCATCACGCTCCCAGGATTCAGCCGGCTGCCTGCAATGGACACCACGGCTACTTCTTCCTTCCTTTTCTGTCTCCAGAACCAAGTGTTAAAGAATTATTTCTCTGTATTGCACTGTCAGCTTACTTATTTTTTTATTATTATCAAGACGCTTTTCGCTTTCCTTCTGAACACCTCAGACTGAGCAGTTGTGTCTTCTCAGGAGACATAGCAAAGGTTTTTCCTCTCTTCCTGCCGTGGAAGGGAGGTCCTGACCGCCAGCCCTGGGGAGGCACTGCCGTGTGTCAGATGCCATCGCAATTTAACCCTCTTCTGCAAGGGAGGGATGCGGTTTCTGCACGGGATCCATCTTCCTGCGCAGCCCCCTGCCTCGGTGAGGGTGCTGGGGTGTGTGGGACTCAGGATCTGGTGCTGGGGTGTGTGGGACTCAGGATCTGCTCCCGGCTCTGCTGAGAACTGAGCTCTTTGGTCTTGCTACAGCATGGAAAGCACAGAGCGGTGCTGTGCGACTGCTGGTCCCTCCTTGGAAAAAATACTATGAAAAGGAGAAAAAGCAAAGCAAACCCAACCAAACAGGGAGTCAGAGGTGAAACACTCCACCCCGTGCTGGCCTGAGACAGRCATCGGGGATTAATTGCCTTTTAGGAGGTCCGTGCGGAGCAGATAGCTGGTTATTTGCACATTACCAAGCTGCCTGCCAACGACATGATCAGCTTCCTCCAGCTACATCTCACGGGTGCCCTCAGCACCCTGCACGCTGCAATATGCTCTTGGTCAGGTCGCCCTCTCTTCCTGAGTTCACACAAGCACAAACCAGTACAGAAGATAGAATTAGAGGGAACAGCCACAAACTGAAGCAGCAAAAATTCCACAGGAACTTAAAGGAAAAATTTCTTCCCTGTGAGGGTGCCAGAGCCCTGGCACAGGCTGCCCAGGGAGGCTGTGGAGTCTCCTTCTCTGGAGATCTTCCCAACCCGCCTGGATGCCGCCCTGTGCCCCGTGCTCTGGGTGTCCCTGCTGGAGCAGGGGGTTGGATTAGATGATCTCCAGAGATCCCTTCCAACCTTAAGGATTCTGTGATTCTATGCCATGCTATGAACAGCAGCTTGAGAGTAACTGGTTATTTAAACGGAGTTCACACTTCTGTGTGGATGCTGGACACGTAATTTTTCACCTGCTTCCCCGAAGCCCCCGAGCCGCTTCTCCACGTGCTGATTCACCGCGTGCGGCCCTGCAGTACCTGGAATATTGGCTAGTTTGCAGGTTGGGAAAAGACCCAACTCAATGCTCACTGGTGTCCGGGCACGTGGGGCCTCTCTGCCTGCTGCGTGTTGGAGGGAGCAGAGGGGAAGGCGCCGCTGCCGAGCGCCAGCCCCTGCCCCACGTGTGAGCCTGGCACCCACCCCCCTGCAGCCACCTGAGGTAAGGGTACATGTGCGTTCCCTTAGCAACGACAGGATTCATTTAATTAAACTGTTAAGGCTGTTTTATGTGCATACACCCCCRCCCACRCACACACACACACACATTGCATTTATACACACACACACGTTAGGTATGAAGGAAAAGGATCAAGTCGTTGGCATCTTCTGGAGAGCCTCTGTATCAGCCAGCATGAGTCAGAGGCTTCCCGAAGACCCTGACCGCTTCCTTTTCTTCGCCCTCAGCATCCCTTCATCTAAGAACAGTGACATTTCATGGAATCATAGAATCATGCAATGCTTAAAGTTGGCAGGGACCTCTAGAGACCATCCAATCCAACCCCTGCTCCAGCAGGGACACCCAGAGCACGGGGCACAGGGCGGCATCCAGGCGGGTTGGGAAGATCTCCAGRGAAGGAGACTCCACAGCCTCCCTGGGCAGCCTGTGCCAGGGCTCTGGCACCCTAACTGTCAGGAAATTTACTCTGGAAAGATGCTCCCAGCAAATTTTTCAGTGATTTTGGTATTAAAATGCAGTTGTTCAGAATAGCAGGYGAATTTTAACAGCAATCAAAAGCTGTGAGAAAGCTTTACTGTACCTTYGTAGTTGTCATCCAAAAATGATCCTCATCTGTCTTATTGACACTTTATATGTTAACACAGATTAATCCATATATAACTTAGGGAACTATAAATGCTTATTTTAAAATGTCCCCAAAGTAAGAGCCTGCCTGTGGCTAAAAAAAGCCAAAAGATCGAAAAGCAGCCAACTTTGCATAAAGTATTTTGCACTCTCATAATGAAATAATGAATCTTAGCTAATTTATTTCAAAATATCTAATACCATTTTGGAGAGGAGCCACTCCATGCTTGACTAAGCAGAGCAGATGTGTGTTTTATGGGTACAGTCTGGCACTGATTTTTGAGTGCTGGACATTTCCACAGACGTGTCACAGCTCACCCTGGCCAAAGAGAGCTCGGCCATGGGCCTCAGTGGTTATTTTCCGAAGCTGCTGATCCGCATGGACCCAAGCAGCCATTGCCCAGACCTTTTGGAAGGAACCAGAAGACCTTTTGGGGCCACCTACGACTCTGCATTTGAAGCTACAGGGACAGGGTTTGATGGGACCACAAGGATCTGCATGAAAGTGAGCGCCCTTCTGCAGCACAAGAGACTGATCTGTTGTTTTTTTCAGTGCTCAGACAGGGGAAGATTTTAGGTCTGGCTTAAAAAAAATTCAGCTACTTTCTTCCAAGGCGCACACCTCAATGAGCTTGAGCTTGCAATGACCTCGTTGTTACCCATTTGGCCCTAACAGATTCTTAACAGTGTTTTCTTTCCTGATTATCTTATAAACTTCTCCCACAATAATCACCATTAAAGTATATATGTATTTTTATATACCTAAAAACTGGTTCCATCCCTAGCAGCTGGGCTGTGCCCCTCTAACATGTATCAGCAAATAAGAGAGGTGCTGGTCCCGCGACGCTCTCACGGGTTCTTCTGGAGATGCCTCTGTTCCCAGCCGCCGGGATTCATTTTTATTCATTTCTTCTGCAGCCCCAGGGACAGAAACAAAAACCTGTGCTGAATTCAGAACAAATCACAGAGCAACGGGAGAGAAAAACGCAGTCACCCACCACGGCGAGGACCGCRCTGCAAAGGCGACGAGCAACGGCAAGAGCTTTGACCCCCCACTTTGTCCCAYGTTGGGTCTCCGGCAGCTGCTCCTGGGTGGGGAATGAGCCCTGTGCCCTGCGCAGAAGCGTCATCCTTGTCGGAGCTGACGGGTGTTGTGCTGAGCCTGGGGCAGGACCCGTCGCTGAGGYGGTAGGACATGTAGCCCAGGGAGGCCTTAAAGAGAGGGTGTTTTGCAGGAGGTCCGAGTGTTTCAGCAGACAAGACGCGGAGACCCCGGCAAAGGGAAAGCGGTTCCAGTGGGAAGCGGCTTCCAGCYTGTGGGAAAGGCACCCGTTTTTGCTGGAGGGCCGTGGGGCTGCTGTTCCAGCTCTGAAACCATGTCGAGCAAGAGCGTGAGCGCGGCGCTGCCGCAGGGCTCCTGTGCACGTGCCAGGGCCCTCRCCCTGTCCCATCCCGACAAAGGGACTGGACTCTCCAGCCCCCATGTGGGTCAAAGAAGCAAGAACGGACCCTTTGCTCCTGGTAAAGGTAAGGGGTAAAGGCCCGGCCTGCCCAAGCACAGGAGCAAACGGGACCGTCCCCTTCCCAGGCTTGCAAAGCTCCTCCGTGCCACCGCGGAGGTGCAAGTTTGGCCTTAGCTTGGCTGTGCTCTCTTCTCTCTCATCCGGTCCAAACTGAGCTGTAATACTTGGAATTTAGCTCCGCTCCAAAAATATCCAAACACTGCATGAGTCACCCCAATCTAAGCTGAAGAATTTGAAAGCACAGTTTAATTATCGCTAGTCTGAAGACTACCTGCAGCATCTTTCATTTTAATTACACATTTACTTTTAGCACCGAAATGCAATGAAATCTATTTCTCCTTTATTTTAGAGCACCCCTCTGCACATCCCAAGTCTTCTGTTTGTGCATGCAGCTTTAACTTGTATAAAGTAACAGCCTTAACAACAGATTTATGGCGTGTGGTTGGACTGGGTCGCAGGAAAATCCCACACGATGCCCCTAAGGAGATGGTTGTGCTGGGAAAGGGCGGGATGCAGGGAATGCATGGAAACAAGCTCCACCACTCGCTCTGGTTAATAAGAGACATCAGGCAGTGAAAAGGTGACATTGCTGAGATTTTAGAAAAGCTTTTACAAACAAGGCTGGTTGCACCTATTTCCCAAAACCTCCTTCCGAACCGATGGCTTAGCAAATAACCACTGCGTATCTAACATCCCTTCCAAAGCTGGAATGGGCAGTGCTGATACGGCTGCATATAAGCACTTCAATAAAGGATATTATTCACAGGCCCACAGGAAGAAAAATGCAGCCATAAGGTGGCTGTGCTCAAAAGATGCTGAACAAACTTATTAAGGGCAGGCCCTGGGCACGTGGGCCCCGCTCTGAGCTTGCTGCAAGCCCATGGACCACCATGCGCTGTGATGCCGTGGCCCTTTTCCAGCTTTTCCATCCCACAATGGGATCCCCGATGGAAGGACGTGGTGAGGAAGTGCATGGTGAGGCGCCGAGCAGCCGGTCTCCTCGTGCACGTAGTCACCTCAGAGCAATGAGGCTTCTGTGGGCCAGAGTCTTGCTTCAACGCAGGTGAAATCGTGACCTGTTGCTTGATCCCCTCTTAGGGGAGGGAAGGCTCTACCACAACATTGCCCCTTATTGTATTCCCAGCAGTGACTGAAAAAGAGCCCACAGTAAAAACCTCAACACTGGAGCCTTCAAGATCCTAACGAAGGCTAAACAATGATCTAGATGATCTATAGATCATCTAGTCCAAGCCACGTGCTCTAGYTGTCCCTGCTTGAGCAGAGTGGTTGGATTAGACGATCTCTAGAGGTTCCTTCCAACCTCAACCATTCTGTGATTCCATGATTCTGTGAAACAACACACATGGGATCCTAAAAGGCAATTTATTTCCCCCCCAACCAAGAATTGCCCAAACAAACAAAACTGTCTTACCCCCTGGGTCCTTACCACCTTACCCACCTTACTGACTGTCCTAGGCAGATGCAGAAAGCACTACCCCTTATCCAGTTCGCATTATAACTGCACTAAAGAAAGGGCCATGTCTTCGTTAGAGCTGGCACCAACTTGCACGGAGGGAACAGCGTACAAACAGCAACAGCTGGCGATTTCCCACTGGCCTCTCGTGAAGAAAATCAGGCAGAGTAGTGAAATTCAACAAAGCTTTCRTTACAAAAACAGGTTTCTGGGGATCATAACAGTGGCCACTGCAGCCTGAGCTGTCGCTGAGAAGCGAAGCTGGACACACAACCACAGGCTGATGTTCACCCACCTTCCTATGTGCACACATACGTGCACTGTCCCTGGGATAAACTTTAGAGTGGAATGCTAATTCCTAGAAGCTGTGAGAGCTTGAATTACCTGTTAATTACCTGTGCCCCCATGAAGCAGGCATGATGAGTAATGTGTCACCAAATCCGCAGSACCAACACACTAAATATGGCACATTTTGAGCTCACAGTAAGTCAAGGTTAAGCCAAACCACTCCAAATGCAACTCTGTGCCTTTCCATTGAGTTGTCCTAAAAAGAAAATGTTGTGCCTGTCATTAGCTCTTGGTGATTCATCCCTAAGCTGGCCTACTTCACCCTGGGTTTTGCCGACATTTTCCAGCACGGCCTTTGCCTGGTTCTCATTAGGTCAGCAAYGGAGCCTGTGCTCCTTGAAACAGGCTGTTAAACTACGGGTCAGCCCTTACATTTACTGTGATTTCACAGCCACTACAAGCCAATTTATCTGAGCAGACAGGCGCGTGGTGGTAATGAGCTAAGCCCAGTTCAGCAAAATACCCCCTCTCTGCTCCGGAGCTTAATGATTTTCCTCTCAGCTTGGGCTATGTGTTAGTTGCACTCTCTGCTTTGAGACAGAGCTATTGCCCATGCAGAAAGTTATTCTGTGCCTGAGCCTCGGTTCACCCACCTCCAAAAATGACCCCAAAATCCGGGATCCCCAGTCTTGGTGCTCCTGAGTCAGAGGGTGAAGGAAGCCATCGCCACGTCTCTCTTCTGCTCCCTACCCTTCTTTTCCTCACTTCCTGCATCAACACCCAGAAATAACATCTCTGCTGACTAGTCACCTGTGYACAGGTGACTGCACTGGATCAATCCTTTTTTAGAGGCTGAGCTAGGAGGTGAGGAACAACAGCGTGGAAAGCAGAGAGAGGCAAAAAGCAACTACCCTGGCTGGGATTTGGCCAGGAAAGAGGCCGTTTCCTTGGCCAAGAGCTTTCTTAGGGAAATGCATTTTGTTGGCAGGGTCTTCTAAAGTACCGAGTAAYTGAAATCCAGCATTTGCAATGTGTCCTTTTCGGATATTCTTGCCTAACGTGTGTTGAAAAATCCGTGTTTTTACAAAAGACAAAAGCATCCCCTAGTCCCGGGGGTTTCCAGCGCATCGCTGGAACAGTGTCCCTGGTTAAACAATAACCTCTCCGGCGTTAAGAGCAGAGCTGCCGGACAACGTGATGACAGTGCTGAGCACGCAGAGCAGAGCACGTTCCTAACCACCTACCACATGTCTTGGAAGGGTTTTGTGCCAGCGCTTTAGGATCTGCTGCTGCAACTGAGCTCAAAGCAATACTCCCCCAGGGTTCAATGGGGGAAAGATCTGACCCTAAATAACAATGTCCTTAAAAAAAATCCTCTTTTGTAGAAACTGGAGGGAAAGCATCTGTACATTTTCCTTCTGCTGTCGTATTTCTGAGGCTGAAAATCCACAGCAGGTTTTGCAGCTGAAGCGACAAGCGCCTCCCTTCGCATTGGTGTCAAGGCAAATGAAGGATGCTCTGATGGGACCAAGCTATGAACAAGAGCATTTCACCACAGTAAAGCAAGACAAAAAATGCCCAAAATGAAAACTTATTAGATTGTCACCACGATGTATGCGACAGACCATGGAACCCATAAAAACAGGAGGAAAAGCAGCAGTGAAAGAGAGAAAGGACCATATACAAACATTTACCAACCATGTCAGCAAAGAGCAGGATGGACAAGATGTTGAAGCTGGGATTGAAAGCATGAATGCCATAGACTCTCCTCAGCATGTGCTAGAGCACCTCAAAACAAGTATACGAAATCCTGGAACCGACTCTTGGCACGCATGGAACCCAAAGATTTCTTACTCACCCCTCCTGCAATGTGTCTTGCGAATTACTGGCAGCTCAACAAGCAAAATGATCCCAAGCAGAGAGCTGGCAAAYGTGGCTTTGCCTGCAAAGTGGAAGGAACGGAAAAATGAGAAATGGGCCTTCAAATATCAAGGCATTTTAACTACTTTATAGGGGTGCTTGCAATTGCTCCATAATTAGAAGCCTTTTTATTTATGAAGAATACACATATATCCTCAGAATCATGGCACACTGAGGAAAACAAATTTATTTTTCAGGATTTACAGACTGATTTAATTATTAACTCAGGCTAAAGGGTTGTTTTGAGAAAATACATACCACACTAGACACTTTGCAGTATTGATGATGTTTTCACAGTATTTTTACTTCCAGAAAATGTTGCTTCTAACAGGAATCTAGAAGTGTTAAACTCCAACAATTCTGGGTTAAAATCTTCGCTATTTCAAAATGCCTCCTGTCATATACCAAAACACAGGCCCAATGCAGCTACGGCCACACTGAATGTACCCATCTCCATTGGCCATGCATTGAAATCCACCCACACAGAGGCATACCGGGGCTTAGTCTCATTCGTGCTGCTAAGGAGATAAATATGATTTGGCAACATTTCTCATCTTCTGCAGCACCAGACCAGGGGGTCCTTGTTGCACGTGCAAGATGAGCTTCTCTTGAGGCCTCCAGGTAGCARCATGAGAAAGCTGAGCAGGAGCAGAGCACTTAGACTGCTCTGGAATTTGGGTCTGTCACAACGTGTTGGGAACCCAGAAAAGGAGCAACCTCCTCATCACAGCCTCCATTGCTRCCAGGTGAGGTTCAAAGCAAAACACTTCAGCTGAGATGAAAAAAAAAAAAATAAAATAAAATAGGAAAAAAAATAGGGGAAATAAATATAGACATCTAGTTCTAAGTTAATCCAAATCTGCAGTCCAGACATTACACTACAAAAAGGGAAAGAAATGCCTAGAGGAAAAACTGGCAAGAAATACTTCCTCGATTTTGCTAAGCTCAGCCAAACCGGCCAGTTTCACATCTGCCACTGCAGGGCTGGAGGGGGAGAGGGCAGTTTTGTGCAGGCTCAGAGCAGGAATCAAGCGGCCCCGTGTCCTGACCCATGATCCTGGTGATGTGTAGAGGGATTTATAAAACGAACAATGTCAAAGAGACATGAAATACATAGGCAAAAAAGTTGTGCCTGTGGAGGTGTAATGGTCTCAGGTGAGCTTGTGTCTGCTGCTCAGCAGGCCGCAGTGAAAACCCTAGGACGTGCTGCTTAAACCCAGCCTTGGAGGGAAAAGCATTTCGCAGGTGGGAAGCGCGTGGGTCTGCGAATGCTCTGACGGTGTCAATGTCACCAGTGTCRCTGCCCAGGAAGCAAAGCGGAGGCGGCGGCAGGAGCAGGCCGGCGAGGGCAGAGCCGGGCGCCATGGGGGCTGCGCGGGGCAGCGGTGACGGCRGCGGCAGCGGTGACGGTGCCGGCGCCAGCGCGGCCCCTTCGGCAGGCGGTCCYGGCTGCCGACGCAGCCAGCGCCGCTGACCCCCAACAACCCGAGCTCTGCATGGGTCGGGGACAGGGCCGGGCGCCAGCGCTGCCCCCAGCGCCCGTGTTTCAGGAGGCACTGCCCTGTCCCATCACGGTGTCTGCCTGGGACGGGAACCTCAACCGGGGTCCCTATGGAGAAACCCTCCGGTCCGGGCAAGCTTCATGCCCCCCAGTGAACCCCARTTTCATGCACCCCATTCCCAGCGGTGCCAGCTGGGTCGGCCTCTGATGCCCACAGAGGGGCTCAGGACACGTTTCTGAGCGGGAGGCACCTCTGTGCGGGGAGCTGGGCGGCCTGTCCTGCCGCYCCGGCCTGCGGCCGCCGGAGAGCCCCGCTAATGAGCGCGGGGCGCCCGGGGCGGCCGCYGCCACCTCTGCGGAGGGAGCGGAGGCTCCGCACGCGGCCCTCCCGATGGCCGCGCGGCGGGGGCGCCTGGGCTGGCTCCCCACGCGGGCGCCACGTGCGGGCCGGGCAGCTCCGCGTGCCCCACGTGCGGGCGCCGYGCCGGGGCCGCCATGTGGGCTCCGTGGGGCTGCCGTGTGGGCTCCACGGGGCCGCCGTGTGGGCTCCGTGGGGCCACCATGGGGCCGCCCCGCTGCCTCTGGCGGGAGGGCGTGCGCACCGCCTCGTGCAGGGCTCCGGCGGCGGCGCCGGGAGCCAGCGCTGTGCTTGCACACAGCGACCTCGGGCTTCTCCTTCCTCCTCCTCCTCTCTTTGCCCCCTCGCTGAGGTGCCTGGCAGCTCCTGCTGAGCTGTCATGGAAGTGCTGCAAAGGAGCGCGATGTAGGGGGAGAGAAGGGAAGGCGAGAGGGAGAGAGCTCGCCCAGGCCATCTGGAACAGGACGGTTATGGGGGTTTGGGGTAGAAAAGGGTCCTCGGCCGCCTGCAGCTCTGCCACGTCCTTCACAAGGTGCCCCTGCCCCTTGACAAGGTGCTGCTGCCCGGGGAGGCTGGGCCRAGCACGGAGGATCGCAGGAGCAGGAGCAGCAGAGCGGGAAGGGACCGCGGGCCATGGGCCCGGCAGGACKGCTGGCGAGCCCCCCGCTCCCTTATCCAGCACCTTCTCCAGGGAGAAGCCTGGGAAGGGAGGGGTGCGGAAGCAGATCCTGTTTGTTGTGATTATGGAGAAGCCGGGGGACTGCTAAGCTTTGCAGGCGAGGGRAGGGGGGTAGCATACATTTATTAAAGCACAYGTTTTACTGTTTTCCTTGCTTTTCMCTTTTYCCCTTACATGAACMACACTTTATTGCCAGAGAAAATGCAGAAAACAAAACAATTTAATAAAAATAAGACATCTAAGACATCTCTTTCATATTAATTTTGGATGCATTAGTAATAAAACAAGCAGAACAAAGTATTATAGATACAGACTAGATACAGACTAGACAAAATGAAGAGCATACACTGCTCTCTCAATACCTTTATCATTCTGTTACAACAATGCTGAGTCACGCTTTAACAAGGCTTAAGTTATTGCCATAGACGACCTGAACCAGAAATCCCGGGAAAAAAGGAAGGGCCTTTTATAGTACTTGAAATATTTTTCATTTACAGACTAGCAATAAAAGAGAACYAGGGCTGCTGCTTCATCTCTCCATCCAACGTGCTGGCAGTGCTCCTCTGAGCAGGGTTTATTTGAGTTACTCACGTTCTTGCCTATTGATGCTCAAATTATTGGGGATTATTTTGATTTTTGATTTACTCTGGAGGTAAATCGGGATTACCGGACCTGGACGTGGCTGGGCCTCCTCAGCTTGTGAGTCTGGGAAGCGGAGGCTCCAGAGGCGCCACGAGAGCCTCTGGAGCTGATCCCTGCACCGCAGGGCAGGCTCGGGGGAAGCGACGTGYTCCAGAGGCGTGAGGGCTCCTGCAAAAAAGGACACAATCCAAGCTGAATATGACGAAACAGAGGGGAATGCCGCATGCAAGAAAAGTAGCAAAATAAAGGCTTGTCTTCTCTTACATTATTATTTATCTTGCACTTTCATTTCTCTTTCCAGGCCCAAAGAATCTCCCATCAGAAGTCCAGATCTGAACCGTTGAAAACCGGAGGTAAAAAAAGGGCTGTATTCTTGGAGAACATTTGAACCCTAAAGCCAGGCTGACCCACGACACCAATAACTACCTTTGCCACGACACCAATAACTACCTTTGCATGCCTGGGTTTTGGAGCAGACATTGGCAGCAGGGAGTCAGATAGTGTCACCTCTGTGACGAACCCGTACGAACGGGTCCCATAGCGGTGTCCCCCGAACGCCTGTGTTTGCGCCGTGGGGGACACGGGGGATGACTGGATTCCGGTTTCCACAGGAAAAGATCCTCTGTAGCACAGAAGAGGTGGCTCGTGATGCAGCACTGAAGTAACGTGGTTACTTCAAGAAAATAAACACAGCCTGAAAGCTGTTTTTGCTGTTGTTGCTATATCCTAGAGATGCGTAAAACCTCCTGTTTTGAATGGGTTAACAGAAAATTCAGATACTTTTTTTTTCTCACTTTTTGTGCAGTCATTTTTAGGTCTCCCTTCAGTGAAAAACAGAGAAGTGAAGACAACGATACAAATAAGGGGGAAAACATATTCGTATTTTCTGTTAACCTGTTCAGTGAAGCTGTTTGGGGCATTTATGCATGCTTTAAGAAACAGAGAGGGAAACAAACGCTTTCTGAAAGCAGTTGGATGGAAGTCACCATGGGCTGACTTTAAGCACTCGAAGTTGTGCCTCTGGCTCGGCGTTCACATCCCATGGATCCGCAGCCTGCGGAGGGCTGGGCAGGCAGACGGGAACTGTCCTTGGTGCTTGGGCAAAGAAAGGCCTGAAGGCATCAAAGTCATCTCTGAGATGACTTCCCTTGCTTTGAGAACGCTTCCCGCATAGCGGAGTCCTCAGGCAACCCTTCAAACACAGCGTTTATGCTGTTTAATCTCCAACAACCTCTACGTGTCGCTATTTCTGGAGTACTGACAGGGTGAAATGCGTATGGAGAGTTAAATGCTCTTCCGAGAGAAGCTGGTATTTCACCCCGTTGCCCAACTGTTGTGTTTCACAGCTCGCTGAGTGCTAAGGGTTTGTACTAGTACTGCTGCTGCCCTGGCCTGGTGAGACAAATCCCCAAAACCTGATGGCAAAATGAGGAGCTGCCACAAAGGTGACACCAAAAYGAGGTGCCGTTCTCTGCCCTTCTCCTCTCTGGTTCCCATCGCTGTGGGCGTGTTGGGAAAATCCTGTTTTGGGGTCACAGCACCAAACTTTGAGTCTATCTGGAAAGAGAAAACGGGAAAGCCAACCGCATGGAAACTGCCCTCCGGAACAGTCAGGGCAGGAGCATTTAAAACTCAAGACTGCACTCGCAACGCTAAGGACTTTCACCAAGGCTCACTCAGTAAGCACCTACAAGCCCTGCAGCCTCAAGGACCTACCTCCAAAGAGAAAGTGCTTTCCTACTGCCTCTCTGTGTGGAAATGGGGAAAAATGAAAATAAAAGGTAAAAATAAGGTCTAATTGAATTATTACTTCCAGCACTATCTAGAATTTTGTGGTTTTTTTTTTTTTAGAACACTCATCTAATTATTATCTCAACCCAGCGCATGGTAAAAAAAAAAGATACATTTTCAAATTTAAAATTCTTATTTTTAAGGAAAAAGTATAAAGAAGATAATAAACTATTTCTATTTTCTTCAAAGAATAAAATAGAAGCAAACAATTATCCATTAACCCAAAAATGAACTAGATTTGTTACACGGCGTAGCTAGAATCCATGGTGCAAATGCAGTCTGTAATTTAGAGCGTGTGCAGTTTTAGAAGACAAATGCAATTACTCGAGAATCCCCAAAGTCTACCAGGGGGATACAACAGGAAGATACAACAATAATAAAAAATAATTCCTTTCAGAAAGGAACATTCCCTCAACCCTAAACATACCGCAATTGCATTGACATAAGCTAACAAAGGATAGATATTTTTTATTAGCAAATGTAACTAACAGATGTAATCTTTCAGTGCAATCACCTTCTGAAGCTGTACTGCAGTTGTCCACAAAACAAATAGGGCGGTATCATGATCACGGACCACGGTGAAAGAACAACAAAATAGCGTYTGCAACAAAAATGTGCTGCTTGAGAAGTTGTCTCATGGATCATTTTTCAATCTACCATCTCTTCCCAACTTCTTCCAGTCCTTTCTTCTGCAACTAGCAACATTTTATAGTGTATGATTCAAAATGAGTAACAYGTGAGTAACCTGCAGGGCTTCAGCTCTACAGACCAGTAAGTGAAACTGTGTTAATACAGCACATATGACAGGAATCAGATGGGAGACTTSTCATTATGAGAATTACATGAAGACAGACGTAATAATACCAATAAAGTTCTAAAAAACCCATCCGGTCGCAAACCTAAAGTAAGTAAGTTGAAGAAACAAATACTGTTTAAATACATGCATGAAAAATTCTATTTYTGCATGTTATTTTAGAACCCCTCTTCTACCTAAAAACCAACCTGCATTACTGAATTAAGCTTGCTAATATGATGACTCTGTATTGCCAGTGTTACGTGTAGGAAAGTCAGACACAGCACAAAGAGCTTTGTCTCAAAATCTTTGTATTTATTTCATGGCACATTCCACATTCTGATAATAGTTTTCACTTGCATTAAATTCAGTGTCTTTAGAAATTCCAGGCTCAAGATTGACTCTAATCYGTAGTATTAATGGTCTTCCCTTTAGGCTATGTTTTCATAGTGTCTCAAATTGTAAAAGAAAGAGAATTACTAGTAACCTCATCAGGTTAGGTAATTCAAATTATTTTCTGGTTCTTTACATGAATAAAAATAAACTACAGATCACTAGCATTTTTGGGTTCCCTCAGGATCCTTCAGAATCTCGAAGAGCTCCAAAAAYAAAAGAAAAAAAAAACCCGACTTCCTACAGKGAATTAACAATAATAATMATAATAAACAAAGTAAAAAATGGATCTCTATTTGGACTAATARTCTGCAAAAGTTAGCTTGTGTATTACATCTGCATTTTAATAAAAAAAAAATAGTTCTACATGAGATCTGCATACTATAATAAGGTGATAGCAATTTGTCTGTCTGTCATTTCAGAAAATTTGTCTGTCATCCAGATAGCATTAAACTGTCAAAGTGGGAGTTTGGTTTGTTTTTGGTTTGCTTTTTCTAAGCCAGCCTAGTAAAGAGGTGATAAGTGTACCCTGAAGTACTCTGAAGAGCTGCCACACAGTGATGGGAGATCACAGAAACTCTCACCCGACTCCGAACACCCCAGATCTCACCATAGGAAGCAACGGCCGTGAATTAACCCCCTATAAACAGCTAGTCTGTCTTTTAACTTGTCTATCTGGAAGGAGAAACATGAGGCAGGTGCACATGCCAGAAGATTCAAGCAGACACTGTTACACAACTGTCCTGGCACACATTTTAGAGAGGCACTGAAAAATCTGCAGTTTTACAGACATAATGGACTGGATTCATCTTTTAAACCTGTATTCATTCATCTTTTAAACCTGTAAAAAACAAAAACAAAAGCCTTCAATTCTCTTCTGCTTCGTTTTCTGTTTGAATAGCTAAAGCCTGACCATAGTTTGTCTGAGAACTGTAAAATTATTGCAATTCCTACATCTTGCAACAGCATTACCTGTTGCAATAGGAAGCGGATTACCATTTTTGCCTAAGGTGTGTTTAAGTGACACACTTTGAAGGGCAACTTCTGTGAAATACCAGCATGTTATAATATTATAATCTACAAAACATTCTCCGAAATAATGTAGGTGCAGTGAGAAAAGCACGCATTCACTTCACTGGAATAAAGACTTCAGCTCCAAATCTTTCCAAAGCCACCATTTATTCATTCAAAGTATTTTTTACATTGGTCAAAAGAGTTCAGCCCAGATATTTTCCAGGGGAGAAAAACATTGGGAGTTGCAATTCAGTATTATGTAAAATAGCATTTCATTCTCCTGTCTTCTAAACTGCATTAATTTCTCTCAAAACAGTATCAATCAATCAACAAAAGAGAACAGATACCAAAATCAATGTTCTCTCACGGACTACATACATTCACCTGTAACACACGTGTTGCACAGGTGCCTTCTGCCTTCTTTCTTTATCCACTGCATATTTTCTTTCACTGAATTCCTGATTAACAGAAGGGCTACTACTGCTTAAGTTCAGCCTTTGCTTGCACTGCAAGCAGCCAGGTATAGAGAGCTGCTCCCTGCAAGCTCATTTTCCACAAACCTCGACACGCTCTCCCTATCCATTACATGCAGTTGGCTGAAACGTCCCTAAGGCAGCTACTCCAGAAAGTCTTGGAATATAGTCTGTTCAAGCTTGGAGAATAACACAAGTGGTCAAGCATGCTGGTGACACTGTTATTGTTCTTCAATGAAAAGGGCTGGAAGCTAGGGTTGGGAATTTTAGCTTGTTATTGCAAATAACTGTGTTTTTTTTTCACCCTGTGTAGAACAAATGCTGTGTTACTATCACCAGTGAGATTAGTTTTGACATGAATTTGAATTACTAAGTTTGTTAATCATGTAAATATATGTAAATTTTTATTTGGACATCAGTSACTCATTTTGCACTTTTGCTTAAGAAAAAAAAACTACAAGCCCTCATTCTCAAGAAATATCAAAAAATATTCCATTATAAAAAAGACCATTTGGTGTCATGGAATAACAAAGAAGAAAATTTTTCTCTGTGCTTCATATATGTGAAYCACTTCAACCTCACTAGAAAACATAAGAAGATAAGAAATTTAAACCCAACCACTCTATTTCTTTTGCATCAAGCTGCTGCATATTTCCCAGCTGGTGGCAGCTGCTTTGACTATAAACACAGTCTCTTAAGATACTTTTAAGTTCTCTTTAGGAACTTTTTCCTTCAGTTGAAGGACAGACACCACTTTTTTTTTTTTTTTTTTTAATTTTTCCTCTCCTGTAAAGCATAATAGTGTAAATATACAATGTTTAAAGCATAATAAATAATAAATGTTAGATAATAAATTTATTATCTCAAAATAACAAAATTCGACTTCCTTTCTGAAGTTAATTTGATGACTTATCGGCACACTACACTTGGCAGCAGAATCCAGCTGGAATTTACAAGTATCTGTTTCGAATGTACTCTCTGTACATAAGGAAGTCGTCTTTTCCCAGGGGCTGCATGTTTCCTCTTCCAGCCTGCAGGTGAGCATGGAATATCTCAATTGATTTCCTATCGACCCTCGGCGGCTGAACTTCATAAATGTTGTCTTGGGAAAAAGATGAGATGGGTACCCTGRAAAACAAACAAAAAAAACCACAGAATATTTGGAACATCAGGTAAGAATTTTCCAAAAAGAAGTAATTATTTTCTCCTTTGAAGATATATGAGAGCCCCTGAAAAGGTAATTTGCCCCTTGATAATTCATTTACCTAGATTGTTATCACGACTGCTGACCTGGTAAGACTCAGCCTTCCAAGTAGGGTAGTTAGGTAAGATGCCACTAATCACATTACAGGCTACTCTCTGCACTTTCCTCACTCTGTCCTCATTTCTTCATTCTCAGACCTGCTACAGTCAGTAAACACCTAGAGCTGAAACTAATCTGTTCTACATTATAGCAGATAACCAGAAACCTTAACTGAATTATCCATGTAGTCAGTAGCAATTACAATGAGCATGTGATYACACTCTGAACCCATCTACAGAAAGGATTTATCAGATAACAAATTTCCATCTAATTACTAGGAAGCAGACATCTAGTATTACCAGCACTAGCATTTTGTCCACTGGAAGAGTTTTTATTTTGTAAAGATATTTGTTAAATAGCTTAGCACGGTAAGCTTTTATCTTCAACTCCTAAGTTGAAGTTCAACTCCTAACTCCTATGTAAACCTATTCCTGCCTTAATGAGAGATAAATGCAGCTTTAAATTTTACATAGAGCTTGAGTACATCAGACCTTCTTTAAGCACTACTGTGAATGAAACGCACTCCTAAGACAGAATTTGTCCCTGTAACTGATGAAAACTGCACACTGGGCAAGATCATGGCCAGTTGGGAAGGGAAGGGATCATTCTCCCTTGTTCAGGGCTTGAGAAACCACAGCTGGAGACCTGTGCCCACACCTGAGCTCCCTGGATGACGACAGACAACGACACACGTGAGAGAGGCCAGCAAAGGCCCCCGGGATGGTCGGGAAGCTGGAGCAGGAGAGATGTGGAGAGGCTGAGCTCAGTTAGTCCAGCCTGGAGAGCAGAAGCTCAGAGCGGCCCCTCTGCTGCCTAACCTTCTGGGAGGTGCACAGGGCGAGACAAGCTGCAAAAGGGTCTGAAAAACAAACCCTGGGACATTCTGAATGGATAAAAGGACACTTGTCTTTCAGTGGGAGATCTGACACGGCCCTGCTTCGAGCAGAGGGGCTGAGCAAGTGACCTCCGGGGATCCTGTCCAGTTTACATCACTCTGCTTCTACACCAAACTCTCCACAATGAGGCGTTCTCAACAGCTGRCTGCAAAATAGCAACAGTTATTTATACCCAATATGTAATAAATAAATAAACACTAAAACTATCTGTGAGGTACATCATTTTCATGTTTAAGTACCTTGCTATTAGGAAAGCAGAATCCATAAATATATTAATTTACTAATTAATTTACAAAATGCGTTGAACTGAACAGTGTGGGTGTTTTAACTATGCAACAGCAGATTGGTTTGGATTCTGCAAGAGGACACTCGGTGTTTAATGTACTGCCATCTAAAGATTACAAACAAACACTACTTTTCCCTTCCGTAAATGCTATTTGACTGACAGAAAATCAGAAAGTCTAAAATTAACCCCAGGGAAAAACTACCTGATGGAGCTTTGAGTTGTCCAGAATGGTAGGTGGAATCCTCCTATAAATACTAAACAGGAGAAAAACATTTCTTCATTATGAAAAATTGACATATGTTTTAAGAAACTAAATCATCAGTTTCATATATTTTGAGTTCATCTTTCAGCTGAAAAAAGCTGTTTTACTTTTTATATATCTATTAAAATACTATGGTTTGTAAATAGCTCTATACAAATAAATCTGCCCAAGCATTCAATAGGAAATAAAGATTTCAAGATTGGAGACTCCCTTTCCTAATACGACACAGGCTAAACACTCTTCTACACAAGAACTTCCTTCTGTGCTGAATCAAGATGTCCCATATCCTTTCTCAGGCAGTGACTAGAAGCCTCGAGATTATCAGAACGGAGCACGCACTGACCAACTTCTTTGTTGGGTCTACCCTCCCATGTCAGCAAAGAGGATTCAGGGAATACCTACCTCTAATAACTCCCTGAGCCTGCAAGAAAGGAAGAACTTCTACAGTTTAATTGTGTTTCAAGTGACAGTCCTTTAAATTGTTGTTATGGGCCTTGGCTGCTCACAGTTCTTAGAAAGGGAGAAATTATCCATGCTCTGCCTTCTCCCCAGCTCTATTGTACACCCAAACATATTTAGTCTCTTCTCACGCACTTGCTATTTTCTGAGCACTCTGTCTCCCATTCGTGTAGGCTTCCAACCTTTACAATGCAACCTTTACAATGATACAATGACCAAAACTACACTTAATTCCCAACATTTCTTTTTCTACTACCTTTTCCATTTGTCACCTATTATTTCAGGTACCGAATACAATTTTTCCAAGCATTTTACACTACTTAATTCCATACTGAGACAGTGGCCAGAGGTTAGAAAAAACAGTGGCCAGAGGTTAGAATAGTATTGGGGTGTGTGTGTGTGTGTGTGTGTGTATATATATATATATGTATATGTATATATATATATACGTATATATATATGTATATATATATGTATATGTATATATATATACGTATATATATATGTATATACATATATATATACGTATATATATATACACACACACACACACACACACCCCAATACTATTCTGACATTTTTATATTATATATATTTGGGTCCCAATATATATAATATGTGTGTGTGTGTGTGTGTGTGTATATATATACACATGTATATATATGCTCCCTTTCTAACTAGAGGGCTGCTGCTGCCACTGCTGTGGCCGTAGCGATCCAGCTGCTGCCTTCAGAACAGGCACTGCTGGAACTGAGCCAGGCTGGCATCTCTTCTAAGGGACACTCAACAGTTGCTCATAAGCATCTGCATTTCTTTTGGTCCTTGAAGATGGTAGCGACGCACTAAGTTTGCAAGTGCTGGTCCAGCAGAGCTCAAAAAAGCTACTACAGCATTCAGGTTTTTCAAATACGAAACTGAAATTGCCAATTTAACCACTAAACTCTCATCTATGTAATCCTCTTTGTTAGGAACTTTAAATTGCCAAGCTGTTTGGACAATCCCATTAAAAGTTAAATTTTTTGTTTCTTTAGATTTCACATATGCTGCAACTGGAGTAAAAATTTCACGTGAATGGCGTAAAAAAAAAATGAACATAAACAGGAGCAAACTCTTGTTGGTATAAGTCTTGAAATTATTCTTTAAGTTGCTCTAAATTCTGAAGCAGTAAATGCTAAAAAGTGTTAAAAATGTAAACTCTGAGAAGTAATATTTTCTTACAGGGGGAATTTGAATGTGTATTTCCTCAATAGCAGATCATGCGAGCAGATAAAATCCTGACCCAAATTTTGAACATTACGATTCAGCTCTGCTCATTTATGATCATTACAGCTGAGAAAGCAGTCTAAATTCTACTTCAACTCTTCGAATAATAGAGACAGTGTAAGTGCTCATTTTCAGAGAGCAGACGAAGGAATGTAATTGCTGGTATTATGCCTTATAATTTCTGAAAAGATAGGCACTGCTTATTACCAAAATCCATGGTATGTAGCTATTAGTGTTGAATCGTAGTATTTTTCACAGGTTCCTCCAAAAAAATCCCACAATTTATATGAATTCATGAAGTCTGATTTTTTAGAGCAACTAGTTTCTTTATCTGGCTATACTGCATTTCATTTCTGATACATATCACATTAGTTTATCTAAGGCAGCAAGAATCTCTGTAGGGTCGATCTGATGTTGGATTCATGGCAAAAGATGTTATTCCAAAAAAATCTTATGATAAAGATCCACCGAACAAATCTAAAAACAAACAATATTCTCAGTAAATTGATGCTGTTAGCTTTTTTTTTTTTTAATTAGAAATCTCTATGAATAGTATTTTGGAAATTCCATCATACTCAACCTTTTCTATTTTCCTTTTCCAGTAAAGATGTTTTCTTCTCATAATCACTGACATATTTTTCCAGTTGATCATAAAATAGTAAAGTAGATGTTTTCAGAACTGATAGTAAAAATTAGTCCTCTAAATTCATATTTGTATACTTGAAAAGTCATTTTTTGTCCCAAAACACCCACAATTCCTCTGCATATACTTACTCACCTGGTTTAATAGCATTTAAATAAAAACTACAGAGTGGTATTTGACACTAGTACATCCAGTACATTGACAMTGAACTAATGCACCCAATGCCATTAACCCCAAAAGAAGGAATTTATTCAAATGTAGCTGGTCTGTTTATTCTGCTAGCAACTGAACAATTATTTCATTAAAAACAAAACAAAAACACTGCACTAATTTCATGTCTTTCTTATTTATTGATTCGTTTCTCAAGACAGGACATTTCCCAAGTGCTAACGAGCCAAGAACCATCTCTCCTGGATAGGTTGGAAACTGGCTGGCAAAGTGTATTTAATTTCAAGCATTTAGTAACTAAATCTTAATTTTCCACCTACTTGCTTCAATATGCTAAAAATATAATGAAAGAACAGCATGTCCATGCATACCAATTTTCATTAATAACTCTGTATTAAGCACTAAACTTTTGTACAGTGCTTATATTATCCAGTCATTTAAAGTAATGTCTATAACACTATTTATTTAAAAACCTAATATACTGAATAAGTTTAATATCTTAGAATAGCATCATGAAGAATAGCATGTTACTTTGCTAGTATGTCTCTCTATCACAGGGATATCTGTAGCTCTACAACCTTAAAATGAAAACTAATTGACAAAACTGCTAACAATATGTTCTGAAGATCAGCATCCTTATCATACAAAATTCAGTTGTTTTCATTCTACTTATGAAGAGGCTTGATGGTATCATGGTTTTACCAGGAAAGAAACTGTCTTTACCATAAAATATGATATAAATATTCAGTTACAACAAAGATGACCCATAATTTAAAGGAGATGTGCAGGATGATGTGCTTGGCTCTCAGAAGTACAGCCAGCACTAGAAAGTCGCCAGCTATTTCAACAATAATTCTCCTCGGATCTCCAAAAGATAGCTCAAAAGGCAGACAAAATGTACTCTAGTGCCTTGTTTGATTCCCAAGCAAATATATCTGACCTACAAAACTCTGACGAGTGAAGATTGTTTATTTTTTCCCCCACAAATGGTATCCCCCTTAAACTGTTGTTCTGCTCTTCAAAGAGTCTTCAGCAGATTCTTCCTTATTTAGGCACTGATTCCTACATACAAAGTTTCTGTCGTGTTCAGTGGCAGTGGAGAGGACTAAAAGACAAGAAATCAGCTCTGTCAAGTACTATGYGCTACTGCAACTTCCTTCTTGCAGAATGTACCAGACACAAAACCTGAGCAGCATCCAGGTCCCAGGACTGTCACTTGAAACTCCAAGAGCATACATAATTTCAAGCCTGAGAGAAAGAAGAGATTATCTTTCCAGGTATACATCTAAATGAGAATTATACAGACCAAGTTAGGAACTGCTTCTCTGCACTGCAGACAGAAGAAACTTGAGAGAAGGGCAAACACCTGATACAGAAAGGTGACCTCTGCGGAAAGAAAAGCCTTTTAAGCAGGATGATGTTAGCTACATCCAAAGGGAATGAGCCTGGTGGAAGGACAAGACAAAACAAAACAAAATACTGTAAGAAAACTAAAAAAAAAAAAGGAGGGGAGACCATTCTATTTTTTTTTAGAAAGCAAAAGCTAACATTCATATTGAGTAAGACAGTTCTAAATTAAGTTGAGCCTAAATACTCATAGTCAGGGACTGCAAACAAATAAGCGATGAAGGCAAATTACTCGTCTCCATGGAACTTCCTTGTCAGCAGGGAAGGTTTCAAGAAAGATCTTTGGAATTTTCATCTAACACTTTCATCATCAGAAAGCCAAGAAGGTGTCGTGCCYCTCCCAAACAGTAAGTCCTTTATATAGAATACAGAAACAACTAGATTCACCATCAGATTTAACAGACATTTTTTATTTGTTATTTTATATTCACAAGTCAGTATGGACATGGAGGAAATATGAAGGACCCAGATTTCAGGTGTGAGGATTCAAGTATTTAAATGGGATGCTCAACTTTCTTCTTTTTCAAAATCGGAAATGGACATGAATAAACCAAAATGATGATCTAAATAATCAAAACAGGGAGGATAAACAGTAACAGTTTTGTTAGAGCATTCCGAATCCCAACTGACAGCTCTAGCCCAAGCGCTCGGCACGTGAGCTCTCTATCCAGGAGTGATCAAAGCTCGATATTGACAGAACAGATGAACRTGAAGAAGAAAATCATTCCTATGTGAGGGCTTTGCCTCTTCTATGCTGGCCATGATGCTGATTGAGGCTTTCACTGGTCTGATTCACCTCACCAATGAATTTTCAGAAACCTATTTGCTCTTTTTGCTGAGCTAGTTGGCTGTAGAGTGACGAGCTGGCCAGCCTTAAAGAGCAGTATAATGAGCCAAAGTTTGCCCAAGTAAATGGAAAAATACATGAGAAGGAAGGAGAGAAAGAGCAGGACCTCCCCCTTTTGGTGGCAACGAGCTGTTAGACCTGGCTTAGCTGTCCTACTACCTTCTCCCATCATCCACACACTGACTTAAACATAAGAAGAAACTATTTCATCTGTCAAGCTTCACTACAGGTCATTTTAACAAATCACCACAATGTAGCCCTACTTATTTCATTCACTCGCAAGCCAGCTCTTTTCTGAAGAGTCCTCAATTCAAATCATACTACTGCTSTTCTCCAGAGCTTTTCTAGTAGTGCTATTTTTGAGATGTGTGACTAAAAGTGAATGCTAACCCCCAAATTACAAAATGCCACTTTTTATTTTGCTCTCAATTCCTGATATTCTTTTGTGTTTTTAAACTAACATGCAGTAACTGGTACTTTCCTGGAAAGGGCCCACAATGACTTTAAAGCCCCTTCCCCAGAATATAAAATTAAGTTACTCCCAATAACAGTCAGCTTAGTCAAGACATTTTGTAGAAGACAGGCATATTTACAGTGCTGGAGCATCAGAATCACAATGAAGAGTGAACTTTCAACATTAGACCAGAAAACACAAACTAGGCAATTTATAAACAGTCTCACCAGTCAATTTCAAGAGAATTCTCACAGGCAATAAATGTGAGAGATCTAGAGAAATTCTCTGTATTTGTTTAAAAAGAGAGGAAAGATACGCAAAAGACTAACCCAAAAAGCTATTTTTAGAATACTAGAACAGTAGATATATGTGAGTCAAGGGAATATTGAATAGAAATTAAAGTTGTGGTAACACATTTACAAGTAAAACGTTGGACTGGTTACCCCACAATGGTTACTCTCAAGTCTCAGTTAAAAGCTACTAGTGAGCTACATACATTTATTTTATCTAGAGGTATCCAGAGGTTTAGRTCAAGTATGTTTCTTAATATACAGATGTTACTGAATACGAGATCCAGTGCAAAGACATTTCCAAGTAAAATTAATACAAATAAACCATCAAGAAAGAATTTCATCCCTCAAAGAAGCAAAGAGTTTTTTAATTAAGCAGGAAAGTAATATAGCTGATTCCCAACCTAACAAAGATATTTACATCTCCAAGGAACTGAAGCAATGCTACTTTAATTAAGAGGCATAGCTACCCTATTTCCAGGATGGGAAGAAACCATATGAGTTGTGGATTAAATCAGAATCTCTTCACACTCCCCTGGGAAGATTCAAAGGGGCAACTAAGGATAAAAACCCACTCTAAGCCTAGGTGCTGTTCTAACAAAGGGATGTTTATCAGTAAGGCTCTCTTAATGAAGGGCAGAATATGTGATTAAAGTAGATTGGGATTTAAACAGATGACAAAATATAAGCTTTTTTTTCCCTACATCTTTCCTGAATATTAGTAACAGTTTTTTGTGTAAATTTTTATTGAAATTTTCTAAATTATGAAAGTTATTCTGTCATGAAACAAGATATTGAGGTACATATTTAAGGCAGAGGGTTGCAGAACACCAGCATGCTTGAGACTCCAAGATAACCTGGAGTTTCCAAATTCACTTACTGACTCTCTATGGACACTCCTCCATTTACTGATTCCACAGCAATTGTCAAGAGATCATGTAGATATTTAGCACAAATTTACTGCAAACACTAAATATATTTATCATTCTGAAGAGCCTTTATTCATTTACTCCTTCTGTCATATAATGTAAGAACTTCCTTCCCTACCTTTAGAACTCCTAGGGTTTGAATAGCCAGGAAGATGACAAGTTGTATAATAATCTCTTCTTTAGTGCTATTATAAACAAGTGATGGCTTCATATTTACTCACCAAGAAACAAACCTGATACTAACAAATTCATAAAGAACCATTGAATGAAAAAGAGGATTGCTCTACTTGGAACTATCAACTTTCAAAAGTAGCTAGGGTTATAAAACACTTCATTAAAATCACAAATTTWAAAAATTCACTATTTTTACTTCAGTAAAATAAATGTTATTTTTGAAGTATTGGATTTCAAGGATGCAAGTAAAACATTTCATAAGGTAACAAAAATGCTAAGTATAAGGTGTTTTGTTGCTCACTGATATAGGGTGTTTCTTCATATCCTGTGCCTTGGGGGGAAAATCATGTATCTAGTGTGTATACCCACAGAAACAAACAGAAAAAAAGCCCATATACCACTTGTATACAATTAGCTGTTATTCAGTTTCAGTGATGCCTGACCAATGATACTCAGAGGACAAGGGGAAGTTAGATACCCTTCAGTTAGGAAAAAAGTTACACATTTAACATTAAGGGAACTTTGACAGTATAGACTGTATAAAATATATCTGAATGCTGAAGTTTCACTGCATTACTATATACACTCTGTTCAAGTGCCCTTTTTYCCCCCCCTTCTAATCTATATGTAGTTTCAAAACTTAAGACAGGAGATTCTTCCTTCACTACTTCTACAACACATGCCAGAAAATGCTCATATGGCAGAGTAGGTTCATAAATAGGCAACTTGTCAGATATTTTTTGCTTTAAAGTACAGTTTTCATCAAAATAATGCAAGTTACCATAATTTTTCAATTTCCGAAAGGACTCCAGAAGAAATAAGAAAATCCAACATGTCCAACAGCATGCGAGCTGCATCTTCACTGCAGTTACTGAAAAGCCTTCCTCTTTCAAGCTAATCTCAATACAGTCATGCCATTTTGTACCTTAATAGGTTAGTATTCTCCAAGGAAATTCAAAACAGCAATTCCAACTTCAGTGCATAGAAAAGAAGTTTCTTTTCTCCAGAAGTGAACAACATGCCTTTAAGCACAGCTACATTTATGACTTTTCTCAAAAGAACCATCTGTCACTGTCTGAACAGTATTAAAAAGTTGTTTAAAAAAAAGAAAAAAAAAGGCAGAACAAAAGATGGGAGAAAAATTAACTTGTGCAGAGACTTTAAAGACTATTGAAAAAAAAACTCTACTGACTATAAAGTACTGCTTCTTCTAGGATGTACACAGAAGAACATGTTTATTAGGACTGGCAGCAAAAGACAATCTGTACGACTTCAAGAGGCACAGATTTGTGTGTTCTGGGACTTTTACACKTCTTCTATTCAGAAACACATAGAAATTACACCTGGGAAAGAAGAGTGTTCTGACTCTGCCCAAAAGCTATCAAAACCGTGCACAAAGCCTCTAACTTGCTCATTTTGAGTAGAATAGCACGGAGAATATTCTACTCTACGTTAAGAGGTCAAAAAAAGGAATGATTGCAATCTTTGACACTGTCAAAAATGTTATAGGAGATTTTGCAGCTACACAAAGAGAATCATTTTTGTTAACAGCAAATGTATTCTTGTTATAAAATTAGTTCTAAATAATGACTTCTCAAAACTAGAAAATATTCAGCTGGTGCTTCACGTATAAAAAAGGAATTTTACAATTTGTCAACCTGTTAATATCCATCAGATAAATTTCATCAAAAAAACAGACATATTCATATACAAAGCATATGCTTATTAATGCTTATTAGTCGATCAACTAAATGCCAAAGACCTGTTTTCATAGTACCATGATATCTGGATAATATAATGATCCTCTTTTGATATAAGATAACCAAAGCAATACCACAAATAGTAGAATTCCCTCCTTCAGGATAGATTTTCAACATGCGCACCCACTATGATTTCCATATTAGGGATATTTTTCACATTAATGGATAGTTACTCCATTTTTAAGTTACTCCATTTTTAAGTTACTCCATACAGCAGATATGCCCGGATAGCAATTAATCTCATCCTACCCCGACTGTTGAAAATGACCCCCCCAGTAATCTTTAGGGATTAAAGTATCCAAAGCGTGCCATAGACAAGAACTGTCTGGAGTTTGACTTTGCAACTTACCATTACCTATTTACTTCTTTGGAGCAGTTCATGAAGAGGTAAAATTTATCTACTGTGACAAATGCAGTGTTCAGGGGGAAGAAAATGCCCCACCAGCTCAAAGTATCACCGACACATTCACTATTAAAGCAGACAACCAAAAACAAGGTGATACTTCTGAGGAAAATGCAGAGGATTTTAACTGATGAAATAATGTCTGTGCAATATCTTTTTGGTTAAAGCACACTGCCAAGTGGTTTAAGGTAGCATTGATCCTCTGATTCCAGTAGCAAAGATGGGCATCGAGCACACAAAACGTGGAGTTGTCCTTTACTCCATTCTCTCCAACATTTGGCCAATGAGAAAAGAAAGAAAAATCTTCCTTTTGACTTTGCAAGACACCTCAAGTGTCTGTTAAAATAAAGAGCATGTGTAGCTTTCTCAGACAAATACATTTAGATAACTTCACACTAAGTGGAAGACTGAATTGCAATTTTGAGTGCTTCTGTGAAGTATTCCTAAGTAATCAATCCTTTTCAAACTCTCTCTTTCAAAAGCAATAACAGCAATAAAAAGTGCAGTAGCTTCAATACTTTGAATTGTGATAATTTTATCTTCACTATTACTTGAACACAAAAATCTTGCTAACACAAAAGCTAAAAAATACCCCAAAAACTAAAAAAAAAAAAAAGAAAAAAACCGTAACAACATCCCTGAAAAATGCATTTTTAAAATTACAAATTGTTTCAACATAGGGAGAAGTGGGAAGCTGATTCTTCATCCTACATATTGAATTGCTTTATGCCATAAAAGAAACAGAGTAAAAGCAACAGAACCGAAGTATAACCATTGTAACACTAAATGCACCCAGTGACTTTTCAGGTCTAATGAAGAAAGTTTAAAAAAGGAAAAAAATAGTTAAAGGAAGAGGGGATAAGAAGAGTACTTACAGATGTATCACTCTGTCCAGTTGGTGTTTTGAGCAAAATTGTTGACTGCTCTTGTCTTGTTTATGTTGACTCTGTCCCAGCTGGACAAATCTGAATAATGACAGAAGAATAAATCAAAGAAAGAGAACTTCCAGCAAAAATGGTACAAAACATGAGTCATTCTGTCATGACAGGTAAACCGGTGATCACGATCAACCTCTCTTGTAAAATATTTTAAAATCTCTTGCTTATGTATGGTGGGTGAATGCGAGACTTCGCAGCTTCTATAGCTTGAATTTGTCTATGAAGTTGTATAATTTAGCATTTAATCAGACAGAAATGGGACCATCATTTCCTAATGATGGAGAATAGCTGGTATAAACCTCTCTTGCTGTAAAATAGGCAGCTTACTAGAGCTGACTTCCTGCAAAAGGAATTGCTGTCTTTTCCAAAAGAATCAGTCTGCTGGAYGACCTGTGGGAAAAGTCAACACAATTGACATAAAACCACTCAGGTTTCATATTTAAGTCAGTTCCCAGCCAAATTTTATCAATCTGATTCATGTGAAATGCTGTCAGCCCAGCTTTCAATTTACCAGCAGAGTCCTTGGGGAGAATTCTCCCTGTCTCCAAATGTTTTCTGGAAGACACTGAAGATGCAAAATACTGCTTTTATTTTTCTCTTGGCAATGAATTGCAGGAAAATAAAAATAAGAGTTAACTGCGAGTATTATTCACTCTTTTTTTTAGATTATATATATAAATTTACATATTTCAACTTAATTCTGGTCTTCAACACATTTATGCTATTAAAACAGAAGTAATTAAACATTATTTGTAATTTTAATTCTTCAATATTCCGATGCTGACTTTCTGGTTRAATATTCAGCTTTTAACTTAAAATAGTACTATTGGTTTATTTTGGAAATATTTACTTCATTTTAATAGGAGATAATTAACAGTGCAAAAGCAAGCACACACATGAGTGTACAATTATGAATAYATTCATAAACAACTTAGTGCAGCTTTTTCCCCCCCTCTCTCCACTCAAGTTACATATTGTATTTATGACAGCATCATAAACAAATTAATTCCAAATTTAACTAGTCAGTATAAGCAACATTACTTTAAATGTTCTAAGAATAAACCCTGTTCTTCTAAATAACAGAATTATCAGTAGGAATAAAGAAMACTATTAAAGGTCTTCCTTTAATAGTCTGCTATTGGAAGAAACTTAAAATCTGCTATTGGAAGAAGCTTAAAATGCAAATATAGGCAAGCCAGTGGTGAGCTATGCTTGGGTTGAATGTAAGCATTTTCACTAGCTGCTTCAAGTTTTTCAAAACTCTGAAAAAGCCTTAAATTAACACGAGTTACCTGGCATTAATAAGTGCTATCAGTAGCTGCTGTATACACCTTCAAATTACTCCAATTTTGATATGAAATAACACGAATTACCTCAGATGTATGTAAAAGWGGGCTGCACAGATTCAAATTACTTTTCCTTTGCACATATAGTTACTACAGATGACTTTATATAAAGCAGCTTAATCTGAGGTCCTTTATATCTGCAAGTTCATAGAGAGCAAAACCTGATGCAAATAATTGTTTAAAAATGCAACTGCAAATGCAGTGTCAGTGACAATGCAAATGCAATGTCAAGTGACACCTAGTCAAGATGTCTCTTATGTCYCCATTTCCTCTGTTATAGCACTAGAAGATGACTTGTAGTGAGAACGGTAATCCTACTGTGAAATAAATWGCTGCTATTCTCAACTGATGTACATTGTGGATGGATCTCAGTAAAATCTATACTTTCCATAAAAATCAGCACATCCATAAATACAGCAGGACCATAAGTAGTGCTATGTCCTGTTGCTAAAAWAAAAAGAGGAGTTGCCAATTTATAATTACTATATTTTTAAAATCTGTATTGATTCGAGGAAACAAACACAAGATTTTTTTACTTGGAAACAATATAACTACTGCTGTCGTTATAGRCTGAATGTTAGTCTAGCCTGAAAAATGCTAAAATGGGATATAATTCCAATCCTGGATGTTATCACAGAGTTGCTCTTCAGCACCAAGTGCCTTGTAGTGGACACCAGTTGGCAGTGGGACATTTCCAGAACAAGAGCAGCTATCACATATGCCAAAGGGAAATGATCCAATTGACAGTGTTTGAACTGTCTCTAGAGGTAAAAATAAAGAACATAGATAAACTTAACAACTTCAGCAGAGATAATGAGAAAAAGCCTCAAGTTTAATAGCATCAAATGCGTCAGCATGTAGGAAACAGCTAGAAATGGGAAACTTGAAAATAAGGCAGGAAACGTAGCTATCCTTAAATAAATTAGTATAAAAAGGCCTTTCAATGAAAATAAAAACTAGTATTTTTTTCTTAAAATGTCTGAAAAGGACTGATGAAATAATCATAATTTATCACCTAAAAAGAACTCACAGTGAATTAAAATTTCATTCACAAACTGCCGATGGTGGTTCACATATAACAAGGTAGTTACTGCTACCACACATTAGGAAACATGTCACAAGTATTCATTCCAACATATATACCCAGGGTTTTCTTGAGAGGATGTTTAGTTTTCTTGCACATTTTCTTTTATTCCATTAATTGTACAGTCTAAGCAGGTGTTTGAAACATTGGTTTATCACACAGCCAGTGCTCTATATGGGTTACAGCAATTCAGGAACTGCTTCTAACACTTTGGGAGTCGCTAACTTTTATTTTGGGAAACAAACTGTTAATTTGCTGTTTTTTCTTGGGGAGATGGCAACTCACGGCTCCTGCAGGGTGGYGATGACTGGGTAAGACAGGGTAGGAGTCCAAGTTACCCTGGGGTAAAAGCAGCACTTTCTGTGTCTGCTAAAACTTAGGAGGAGCGGGCAGGTGATAACTTGATGCTGTCCCACCAACTCTTACCTCTATCTGCTCCTGATAAGGCAGCAGCCTCTGGCTGTGGAGGAGCAGCAGCTGAACTCTACTGTAACCTGATGGACCATCTAAGAGTGGGTCTGCAACTCTAACAGAGATGTATTTAGCCTTGCACAATGCAACACTTTACTCTTATTCACTGAAGTAAGGCTTATAAACATCTATGCTGTTACAATGCAAGTTCCTCATGTATTCTAATCACTTTTCTCAATTCTTTTCCTGATGTTCCTGATGGGGAATCTCCATCAGGTACAGTAAATGCCTCAGATTTCCCTATGAAAAACACAATTTTATATTTCAATCTCAAAAGGTCAAGATATTTAAAACGGAAAAAAAAAGTGGAGTATTAATCAGAAAAATAATTTTCCTGGAATACTGAAAGTCATACAAGTATTTCAATCTTAATAAGATGCAACAGCTAATATATACCTCTACACATGAGACAATAAGAAAAAAAATTCTATTTTTTTAAAATAAAAGCCTATGTCACTTATGACCAATTCGAAGTTAGTGTTATTCAACACTTGTTCAAATGTGAAAATCACAAACTACCTACTTTAGAATCATGAAATTGCTATTGATTTGGAACCTGCTTATTAATTTCTAGGAGAATACTAAATGACTTATTTCTGTTGAAGCATCCTTCACTTCATTTAAATTCCAAATTTTGCATTTGGAAATACAAAAATTATGCATATCTGTGTAATTTCCACTGAAGTCAGAGTTGAAAGAGTTCTGAAAGGAGTCTGATTTGAAAACAAACCAACCAACCAACCTAGAATATGAGAGTCGTCCCAATATTTCTAAAATACAGAATTTAGGTAAGTATCAAAGGCAGCACTTCTGACAGGCTGTTTGGAACTAATTTCAATTATCATTCACTGATAACCACTGGGAATTTATCTCACCTTGTGTATATTGCAAGATCATCTTCTGAAGGAACATCTGAAAGATTAACTCCATAGACGTCTTTTGTGGATTGGACTACGTTCTGGAACATAAAAACAAAGTTTCAGACTGAGGATACTGTACCAAAAAACAAGCTTGCTTGAAAGAACAGAATTACTTCTAAATCTGAAAGTAACTGCAATAAGGACAAGCAAAGACAAACAAGTTTCTCACATACCTGACAATTGTCACAAATTAAGCTTATGCACATATTTTTAATAAAAGTTATTTACTAGAAATATTCAAGATGCTTATTTAACAAGAAAAGAAAGGATTTTTCAAAGATATATCAGATAAAACAATACATATGGAGAATAAATAATACTTGTAGGGCACATTACCATGTATTAAATCCTGTCCTGGGTTTAACAAATGAAAAAATGTTTGTTAAAAACATGCTCTGTTCAGCTTTCCTGTTGTCAGTTGTGAAATCACCAAAAATTTCATGCTGAAGACAACTATTCCGTCTTATATGTTACATAATCACATCAGTCAACGTCAGGAAACTATAACAAGAAGGTAATTCACACACATACATTCCTACTAGGTGTAAAGGTTCAGTGTTAAATGAAGAAATTACAGACAAGACAAGGGTAACTGCAAGGAAGMCAACTACAAGTGGTTTGCTTTTAGTTCAAAAAGATCCACAAAGAAAAATCCAAGAAAGATATATCTAAGATGGAGTACAAGCACATTTTGTTCATTTAAGCTTCTAAGAGAYACAAATAGATAAGAACAAGCTGTTTTCTTCTTCTAAGTCTACAAGGAATGCTGATGTAAAGAGAAGACCAAAATTCAAATCTCTGACCAAATATCCAATTATTCTGAAATAACCGTATTTACACAAGACCTAAAAGCATAAGTTTCTAGCATTTTTTGAGCACTAATATACACAATTTATTTCTACAAGTGTGATAACACCAAAGTGCAGACAAACACTAGTCAGGATGTCACTAGGTATGTACATCGGGTACTCCTGGAGAGTATCTCCCAATTTACTTTCATCCCAAAGGAATGCCTTTTGCATACATAAAGGTAAGCCCATTATTTAAGGCAAAGCATGGTATGCAATGAGGGATGAGAAGGGCACTCCTGCTCTGAAMTAACACACTAGCACAGACGCATTTTATACATAATTTTAAAGACTACACCTGACCTGCCTCCCTTCCATATGCCATAGGTTTCAAACAAGATTTTCTATTTTTTTTTGGAAAATGTTGTTCACTGTAAGCTGTGAAAATGCCTACACAATAGGAAGAAGGGCAAAGCTTTATTACCAATTTTGCTAATATCTGTGCAAAGAAATCTCCTGAATTTCTCCAGGATTCCTRGATTTCTCCTTCTCTAGASATCCTCCAAACCTGTGTGGACACAATCCTGTGCCATGTGCTCTAGGTGACCCTGCATGTGYACGGGGGTTGGATTAGATGACCTCTAAAGGTTCCATCCAACCTTAAGGATTCAATGATTCTGTGAAAGAAGATATGCCCAAGACCTCTCCTTCCTAACTTTTTAATACTCTCCTTTCGATTGTTCCATAATACTTACTATTAAAAAACACTTAAAAAAAAAGTCTGAAGAATTTTAAATTCATAATTCTCCTCCTTCTCCACAGYCATCCCTTACCTCTGTGATTTTTGTGCTATCTCCCGTGTCAGTCACCTTCACCGGAGTTGAGCGTTGAGAAACAGCACCTTCCTCCTCTTTGTCTGTTCCAGAATCATCCTCAGAACTACTTGACACGGCTTCCTCGCTCGGCGGTGGCGGAGCGCTCGCCGCGGTTTTGCGCTGCAGTACAGTTTCTTCTCTATTACTTTTGTTCCTATTACAAAAGGCAGTGCATATTCATCAAAGCAAGAACATGTTAGCAAAGGGTATTTTAAATTTCAGTTGTTATCTTACTTGAAGGCAAGAGGTGTATTATCCCTTGGAGCAACCTGCTGCTCATCTTTTGAATCCCCGAATTGATTTACTTTTTGTTGAGTATATGGACATATAGCTCCTTTTAGAGGTTCTTGGCCCAAGGGCATAAAAAGCCCCATGGATATACAACAGGTCAAAAGAATTCTTACACCTGGAGTAAATGCCCTAGGTGAAAACAGTTAAGCTAAATTTTTGACCCAGCAGAAAGTGGTATCTCCTTAGATAGGAACATACAGAATGTTAAGAAGATAAATTACATTTTCTTTGAAGAAAATTAAAGACATAATCTTCACATAAAGGTTTCAATCTTCCCTACATTTGTAAATGAGGTGMAAGTCAGAAGGGGATGACTATCCATCCCTTAACCAAACAAAAAGAAGCTCAGGAACTAACTGAAGCCAGGGACTACTTTGAAAATTGAAAAGAAAGCCCAGTGACCAAAACACACACAGACAAAAACAGATTAAACAAATCCTCAAGAAATTTTCTAGTAGACCAGAAGATGCTGAAAAATACTCAAGGCAAAGAAATCATCTCTACCAGGTTTATAAAGCAAACAAATAAAATCTATTTGTTTCTGTTCTAATTCAGAACATGGCAAAGTGGCCAGAAAGGAGGACAGCAAACTCTTTGCATAGCAGACAGAAAACGTGGCCTCCTTGGATATGCCTAATGGAATACTAATCACCATARTTAAGAACAGGGCAGCCTTGTTCACCATTATTTGTACACGATAGTCATGGCAGCATGTCTAACACGGTGTTTCTTAATTATCTTGTTCTTCTTTGATATGTAGATTGTGTTCTTCAGGAAACATCAACCCCTACCCTTTCAAATCGGTGATGTGAGCTTGCCTGGTGCAGAAGAGCCACCTGGCACTACCAACACAGASAGCAGAGGGAAGTGGAATGGGATCCCCTGTCCAAAGCAGGACCTGGACAATTCAATTCCCAACTTCTGGCAGGACAATGACTGTACAGGACAACGATCAGTGGCTCTGACACAAGTTCAAAGTGATGCTTGCATGTAATGCATGTGCAACATCACATTAGGAGTCACCAAGAACTGCCAGCACTTGTTCTAGTCATGTCCAAATCAGATCATGGGCATTACATCCTCTGGCACATCAAGAATTCAGGTTATAATTCCTAGATGTAAAGACAGAGCATTATTCTGTACCCTTGTTCCGGTTCTGGTTCAAAGACAATTCTCAGAAAGGTAGTTAGAAAGAAGCAGCCGTGTTAAAATGGGGGCATGAGAGGAGGCAAGAACCAATACCTATAAAAAAGCCTCCCAATACTCTGAGGAATCAGGCAACATTGTACTAATAAATTCTGACCATGAAACAAATATAATTCTGTCTTCATGACTGGATCAGGACATTGAAGCAGGTGTACCATCCTGAAGCAGATCATGAAAAAAGAAAAATGATTCTACTGATGAATGTTATGAAACTACTGATGTTAAAATCACCATATAGTCATATATGACTTAAGAAAAGTGGCAATGACATCAAAACATTTTTTTTTTTCAATGGGGACCATTTCTGTAGAAAAAGAAGTCTTAAATTAACTTTTTTTTTTTTTTTTTTTGCATTTAAATTCAGTAAAGAAAGCCACTTCCCTTGGAACAGATCTCTTAGATAGATTCCTGAAAGGAACGGGGTGAAAAAGTTACAAAAGAATGAGGAGAAAAGAATTTGGATGTGACAAAGTCAACTCAAAACGATAACAGTTGAGCTACAAGCCAAAAACTCATCCACTGAGAGCAACAGAGCTTTGTGTCAGAGATTTGCTAGCACTTCCCTAAACGGATAATGAATTAGAAAATACAAGAACTTAGTAATAGAAAAAGGTGTGTAGTTGAGAGAAAAGGCTCACAGTGACAGGATTCCCCCCTCAAAAGATCTCACTTGCTCATATGGACTGTGCTGGAGAAGTTTATACCCAATAGAATGTGGCTATGAGATAACACCACCTCACTGTTGTAAATGTTGTTTTCAGTAATAAATCCAGGTGAGGCTCTACCCAGTACCAATCCCCCAGTGCCCCAGTGCAGAACAAGAAAAAACAGCTGGAGAAAGATGTGAGGTGGCCAGGGATTTCATGGTATATCTAGAGAGAAGAGCTAGGTAATACATATAAGAATGCAGAAGAATAAACCTTTTCTTCAAAAGCATCTACCTACTCACACAGTGTATAATTGTCAAAAAGTCTTCTTGTTTGTTCACAGAGAATATCAGTAGTATGCAATCAGATTCTGCTAGTGATAAGCAAAGTCTACTCTCACCATTTATTGACAGTGTATCCTTCAGGGTCAGAGCACAAATGAATGTGACCTATGAGATAGTTAAATTTTATAGTTATTAACAGAACTGGAACAGAACACTGTTGCTTTAAAAAACACAGAACTTAAGTTTTAGGAAGAGCTTAAGACTTACGACAGCACAGGTTTATTCACTACTGATAAAGGTTTCCTTAGTATGAAATATCCAGGAGAGAGTGAAGTGCCTCAGGAAGAGTTTTTATAACCAGTATGTGATACAGCTGATCAAACACAACAGCAGAATAAATAAAGTAACAAAATAAGTCCAGGATGAGAAAATAGCTGAATGAAACCTTAATCTGTTCAAAGAATCTGTTGTTCCATTTCATTTTATTTATAAATAATTTTTCTATAATGCTTTTGATCAAAAACTGCTGAAATYGGCAGCTGCTCCTTTATCATGACAAATTGTATTTATTCAAAAGTATCTTTTTTTAAGAAGAAAAAACCGATATGCATTCCTGTCCATCTTCAATAGACAATACAAGTTGTCAAAAGAATGAAGAGATGATCAAATTTTAATCACTTCTGTAACCGTATTCTAGATAAAAGGTTTTTGAGTGGATTTTACTTAAATAACAAAGTAGAAAAAAATCAATAAAGCATGATAAAGAATTCCCAGTGTCTAAGAAAATTCATAAGTTATATAGATGATTTCCAAATTATACAACAATTCCACAGTATACCATCAGGGAAGTTTTTCCATTTCCTATGGAACAGAATATATCRCTTTCATTTATTTTAGATTTACAGTAACTTAACTTTGTATTCATTCTTCTCTGTACTTTTCACTTAAGTAGTATTATAAACTTTAAAAAACTAATAAAAGTTTTAAACTTTAAAAAAAGTTTAAAGCTATAAACTTTTAAGAAGTTATAAACTTTAAAACACCTGTTTAAGAAACAAAGCTGCACGGCACTGCATCCTGAATCTGTGTACCTATGGCCTGCATTAACAAAAAAACCCACTGAATTATGCAATAGTCTGTTCAGTTGCACTGGTTTATGAATCCATCTAGAAAGAGAGGTTTGGACTTTTAATCTCATGCATGACTTTCACTATCATTAAATCAGAACAAAATTTCCTGTTTTTTCAGACTTACCCCAATACCGATTTTCCAGTTTCATCAGGTTTACGAACAGTAAATGGACTCGGATCAATGCCCACATTCTTGGGCATAAAATCTCTGGCAAAAGAGAGCGGAAAAAACATCCATGAACAGAGTTTAACACACAAAATACACCTTTCAAAACTTTCAGAAGAACCTGTAACATCCCCTTTTAAAGTCAAAAAGAAACCCCCCCAAAACATTATTATCAAGTTATAACTTTGTCACTACAGGTTAAAGTCATGTAAATAYTGAACTCCTAGGCATTTAAAAAGCTTTCAATTGCATTACATATTCACATAACACTGCGGCAAACATCACCACTTGCCGAGGAGGCTGGGGCAATGACATATYCCTGTACCAAGGAAACCTTATGACAGAGCTGCATTGTTTTCAAGATGCTGCCAATACTCAGACTGGGTCAAAAAGCYACATGAAACATAATTTGCATGGAAGTCGTTTATCTAAAGCATGATTAAGATTATGCTTGCAATACACAACTGATTGCTGCCAAAGAAACAAAGAAAACATATACACAGATACGCTGAGCTGTGACAACCTGATGAACTGAAGARAACAGTTCAATGACAAATGTAAAATGATAAAATGAAAGCAGAACAACTAGGAAAAAAAAGGGTTAGKCTCTGTGACAGACAAAGTCCACAGAGGTCCATTTCTCAGTCTATGAATGTTCAACCATTCCAGCCTACGAATGTACACTCAAGAGGGGAAGAGAATTGTACGTTTTAATGCTATCTTAATAGACTTGCTTAGAGCTGCACTGCCACTTTGGCATTGCTGTTTAGGTTCACAAAGTTTACTAAATTTGAAGCTTTTCCAAACCACTACCACTCACACAAAAAGACCCGCCTCTACCACGTTGCCTTTGTACAGTCAAGTAAATCAAATGTACATTTAAGCCACATCAAGCTTTACTATCACATCAGGTTTTACTATTCCCAAACATCCCCAATGTACCGGGTAGAATTGGTCATCGCCAAGCAGAAGGTCTCATCGAAACTGCTCAACTCATATGGCCGAAAAAATTCATTGTGGATATCAATTTCCTCTTCATACTTGTGGAACCTCTTCACTATCAGCTTGCGTCGGTTTTCAGCACATGTCACTGGGAAAAACACAAACCGTAACATTTTCTTTTTTTGCTAACTCAGCAGAAGTCAAAATAAATAACCATTTTACCTAGCCACCTTACCTGGCATTTTTCTAACAGCTATATTCCCTCTAAGACAAGAAAACAAACAAAAGACAGCTTTTGCAATGATCATACAAATTATAAATAAGTATATAACGTTTTATATAAGTATATTAAGTTTTCAACACTGATCTCTATTATCTGACTCTAAAACTGAAGAGTTAAATCTCTCTTGCATCTTGCAGCTGAAAAAATCAGTTTCTTGTGAAAAAGAAAGAAAAAAAGTTTAGCAATCATTGCGGAAATAGTGTTTCTTGGATCACAGATTTTTATGTTCTTAGTAACTAAAACTCTTTTTTTTCCATGACATTGTCTATGGGAATGTATGAACACAGTTCCTACCTTCATCAAAAGGAAGTGGTAAATGCTTTAGCACTCCTGTGGTCCACCAGAAAGTGTAGCTGTACAGGAAAGACGGACACACAAGTGACACAGGAGACTTGGTCTTGCATCCAATGTGAATATCTGCAAAGGCTAACTGAACAACTATAGTGTCACATTGATACATACATCTTTATAGCTCAAGTATGGCAGAAAATAAAGAATTAGCCCTGGAAAAAGGATATTAATAGGCTCAAACTTTATTCTGAGGATGTATATCTCTTCAAGCGCCATAAAAATATGAGGGAGGGATGGTCTTCATTGAACACAAGGTTATTTCAGATGCTTACCTACGGTAGTGATATTTAAGCTCCAGTTCTGAAAACAAAGCTCTAGCTAGTCCCTGATATAAAACAGTTAAATGACATTTGAACATTGTCAAAGCAGTTGACTTCTTCATGTAGAAAGCCATTTTGATATGACAGCTGTCCCAAGTCTGCCAACTCTATGTTGGCAGAGCTAACAGCAAAAGCAAGCTCTGCTGGAAGCTTACGCACTATTTCTGAAAAAGCAAACAAAGGCAGTCAGGCAACACCCAGAAAACAGTGTGTTCTATCTGTCATTCATGTTTACGTACTTTGATTTTTTCTTCTCAAATATACTTCGTTTTTCTTTCTTTAAATCATTCTGACAGTTTCTACTACYTAATGTTATCACTTAGCTGCAAAAGACACCCAGCTATCTTCGCTGATTTGATTTCAAATATATAAGTAATCACAATATTGCAAGGGCTGCATTCACAGAATCACAGGGTTATCTCCTATCGATGTCAGTACTGCCAGCTAGCTGGAGCAGAAACAACAGGGATATTCCCATACCCACAATTTCCCATTCCTGAGTATTTCCCATATGCAGAACTGTACACAGATTTGTTCATCACACTTCCATTTAAACAACAGTGTTTGGCTTATCAAAACAAAAGGAGTTGCTTGACAATCCCACCCCTCAAAGTGATTTTTCAGGACATCCTAGGAGGTCATTTTTTCCACTGCCTTCACAAACTATGCACCTACATAAGCATAGTTACCCAGTTTTCCTGTTGCATAAAAACTGCAAAAACAGACAAMAGGAATCCTTCCCACCCATCTCTCCCAGGGCTTTCATTTGAATCAGACAAATAATATATAAGCARTATGTGAAATTCATTATGAAATTTCTTCTTTCTAATATAGAAACAGATAAAATACAGATGAGGCACAGATAGTCAAAAGAAGCTTCAATTACAGCTTCAATCCTTCTCTTCTTTTATTTGTCAATGGAAATTTTTGTTTTCATTCCAAGTTTTCAGCATTATCTCCTTTGCTGCTGTGCCCAAGTAACCAAATAGAGGCATTGCACAAAAAGACAGGAAGAGGCCATTCAACGGGCTTGTAAAATAGTCTGGTAGACAAACCAAAATTACTTGGAAGAGTTTCTTCTCATCCCTCAAATCACTACATGGAAGCATCATTATGTCCACAAGAAAAGCCATTTTGGTTAAATATTATAAATGCTCAGAAGATAAATTTMAACCAGAATGAAAGGTGAGACTAATTAACAAGTAAATGAAGAACACTACTATTTTTAAAAAATATTCTATTTCATCTGAGAACAGTATCTATGACAAATAAGAGACAGTTTTTGACGAATGAGTAGGAGATGAAAGGTACACTGGACCATTCATATATTGGTTGTGTATCAACTAGATTCACTTGTACATCCAGCACTGCACATGATCAATAGGCAATAAAATTAACATTGAGTGTTTCATATGTGGCTGAACTAGCACTTTGCTACATGGCTGATAAGAGCAAGCATCAACAAAAGCCTCAGGAGACTATACAAAAGGATTGCAATTTAGAAACAGTTATATCACACGCTGGCTGCCATGATAGGTTAATGGCATAAGTAGCCCATAGGGCTTTTTTGCTCTCCTCAAACACTTCCATTCCTCTCCAGGTAAAAATCTAAGTGCAGATATTCAGCTCTATGCTTTAGGAAACAAAGGTTTACAGAGAAGAAAATGAAGAAAAATATAAATARTAAAATTTCTAAGGCAGATAGTCAAGTGCAAGTCTAGCATCACCACTATTAAGGAACTCAGAAAAGTATTCTTTATACTCAGGACTTAGAATCTTCAATGACATTATTCCATATGAAGCYATCATGTCAAAATAATACTTTAAAACTTCTATGTTTTAGCTCTATGATTTCTATATTCTGTGCAACTACAAYGGGAAACAAATCAAGAAAAAAAAAGCTTCAAAATGAGCCAGATAAGGCTAGAAGTTAAAAAATACTACAGGCTGCTTCATATTCACAGCTGCAGACTAAGTGCATTACACAATTAAATTAATGGAAGGCTCATCGCAATCTCAATTTCAACACAAATTTAATAAAGCCGACCAATAAAACCACACCTGCATATAGTTTAAGGGGACACTGGCAAACTTGCCTTCAATAAGACAGTAAATCATTTCACGCTACAGGATAGGAGTTCAGCTGAAAAAAACCTTTTTTATTCTGTACATAGGGCATAAAAAGTCCTAAAGGAAATCCTGCAAAACACTAGTCTCCAACATTTTTATAGCATCTTTCAAAAGGCTGTATTTTTCAATTCTTTTTTAGAAAAACTTGAAAAAATAGTAAAGGAGTTTTTGTTCCACTTTGACAAACTGCCCAGCTTGGTTAACTGCATTCTTTTTTGAAATTTATTAAGGCAAGAGGGAAGAAAAATGAAAGAACAGCAAAATACCTTCGCCTGGTCGGTGAYAGACCGAGCGTGTTCTTGTGGTGCAAATAAAAATCGGTGGGAAGCTCCCAGAGGTGTGGTTTTCCTTCTGTAGGCTTGAATACTCCCAGGAACAGGTTGATGGAGTCCTGCCGGTCTGCATCTGCGAGACAAGAGGCACAATTGCTGCTAGGAACGTGGTGCAGCTCAGTCCCCACCAGYCATTCCCTTGTTAGGTTTGTTCTTCACACAAGGAACGTGAGCGTCCTAAGATTCCTATTGGGAGCTCTGGGCTTCAGCCACTGTGACTGGGCTCCATTTGAAGCTGCCTTTATGCTGAGCAGAAGTTCTGCCTAGAGCCTCCATAAAAATAAATCTTGCTCTGGAGTTCAGTCCCTCACCGCTGCCACAATAATTTAAAATGGATCCATTTCCACTACTCTGCCCGCTGTTTTTTTTTTTCARTCCATTTCTTTAAGGATGCATGAAAATGAGAGCAAAGATTTTATAACATGTTGCAGTAAAGCAAGAAGCGCGAGACATGGCAAAAGATGCACAGTCCTTTGGAGGAGGCAAGGAGGACTTGAAAAAAAGCCTTGTTGAGGTTGTCTTTGTGACACTGAAAGTCTTTCAGTGTCTTTGTGACACTGAAAGTCACGAAGAAAGGCAAAGTCATGAGCAAAAACATATATTCTTTCCTCCTAATAAGTTATTTTAGTTATTCCAAGGAAATTGCTGAACCCCCTCCCCAAAACTCTCTATTTTGAACATAGAAACTGGAGGAGCCTGAGAAATAGGTTAAGTCTGATGAGAGTTTGTAAAAGTTAAGAGCAGAGATGAATATCTGTTGCTCTTTTTTTTTTTTTTTCCCTGCAGAGAACAGAAGGTATTTTGAAATTGTTAACAATATCAGAGTGAAACAGAATAATTCAGTTAAGGAACTATCTCACTACTGATACGACAGATGAGATTTGTTGTAAAAGCAGCTTTAATTTGAAACAATTAGTTATGTTGATCTGGCCCTGGCAGTAGCATGGTAAAGCATTACTTCTCTTCAGTAGCAAATGACTGCCCTGTTAAATGTTACAGTGCTTCAGAACTTAAGCTTTTTTTGCACTTACTGTTTCAGCTTGTGCAGCTGCGTTTTAAACTTAAAATGTAGAACATTTAGCAGTAAATGTCCTGCTGTTTTACATCTCAGCTCTCAAGCTGAAGATTGGTCACAAAACAAAGATCTTCTAAGGATGAATCTTCAGGTAGGTGCATTTATATGCAAGTTATTGGCAAAGGAGATATTTAACCTGAAAGGAAATAATCCTCCCTTGCCTCATCCTCTTATTTTAAGGGCTGGACAATTTTATGAATTAATTCAAAAAAAAAAAAAAAAAGTAAATTTTTATCTTTCTTTGAAACACTGGCCACACACAAGAAGTTAGAGAGCTTTTCAGATAATTCTTCCTCTGCAGATGGCAAATCTCTCTTTTCTAAATAAATGTCACATTACATGTAGAACAGAAAAAAAAGTGCAAACAAGTTTTATTCTTTCATTTTTAACACCGAATGTTAAAATTGTGTACTGAAATAGGAAGACTGCAGTGGTTTTTCAAAAGATATTGCAATGTACGTGTAGATCAGCACATTTTTAAGATCACATGAAAAAAAAAACACCAGGAACTGAATGGGACATTTAACTGAATTAGCCTAAAACAATTAACTGCTCCCAGTCTGAGCTTACAACTGCCCTCCATGACAAATCACTAAATCATGCGAGATTCAACACAATTGAGACTATAACATCCCATGACTAAAAGGGCATAATAATTAAGTTTACTTCATATACCACTAAAAGGTAGTTTACTATGGCCAATTCTGTTTGTGCATAAAAAGATTATTCCAGAAGTTTATTATGCATGCTGCATCTCTCACACTGATGTCTGCAATGTCACATTACTTTCTAAAAGCATAAAAGCAAGAAAAATAATGTTTGGAATATTGTTTCCTAATTTCCTTGACAACTGCAAAGAAAAATGTTAGAATTCAGCTATTCAGAATGCCTGTCAAAGAGGTTGTCAAAGAATATCTGATTCTTAGCTGGGTGACCTTCTTATTTCTAAGGTAACTTAATGGTTTATAACCAAAATACTTCCAGTGATGCATCCTCTATTTTCTTCAGATATTTTCTACGGTAAATAGGCAATGTACAATTCATAACCATTAAAGGAAAGTCTGTCAGAGTAGAAACAAGAAAATGCTGTCGTGCAAACAGGATAGTTCAGCTGTTTTTTTTTTTTTTAAAGGATTGTGATAAATAATATAATGACAGCCACACCAATAGCCAATCAGTATCTGGTTTTAAAAATCCACTTCCTTCCCTAGTTAGCAGCGTTACACATACATATGACATACATATGTCATATACATGCAATGTAACAGCTTATCTGCTTCTCTACTGAGCCACAAAAGTCACTGGCAGTTACAAGACTGTGAACATTTGCTGAATACTTTCTATAGCACCTAACTCACTCTAAGAAAAAAGGCTGCACAATACAACRTGCATTTTAATAGGGTATGACATAAAGACTTGACCAAACCAGAATATCCATTTACAAGATTTTACTGAATTATTTGGAAATGATCATATAGATGGGCTCTAAAACAATCATAGTATCAATTATTCACAAATAAATGGTTTCCCACATAGTGGCTTATTTTATATATATATATATTCAATTATTTGTTATATATGTTTATAATAATGTAATAAGTATTATTTATACTTACTATCCAAAGTACTTAAAATATTTTACCTGAGAAAGCATTGCTATAATATCTTGAGAGTGTTTGCATAATATCTTTGGAATGCTGGGTCCACGGAGCTATCTTTCTGTAGGTTTTGACTCTGTGGACAAGTTGAGAACCTCCATATTGCAGAGAGAGGGTATCTCCRTGATCTTCATATAATTCTTCAAATAATCTGAAGGAAAAATAAAATGTGACATCTATCAAACCRTTGAAAAAAGTTTTTAAAAGACAAAATGGTATGGTATAAAATACAAAATAAATACACTACAACTCATAGGTCCTCCAGGCATTGAATTGTTTTCCTGCTTCAACAGGCAATAGATTTTTTCCTTCAAAGTATTTTTGCCAGTTTACAGAGAAATATTTYATTAAGAAGTACTATTAACTTACTTTTATTTAAATTTAAAAGCTTGTCCATATTTTTTATTCAGATAAGTATCRTATCTGGAAATTGTATTCTAAGAAAATTGTATTCTATTCTATGTATTACTAAGTGTAAGGCTCCAACCTTTTCACTAATTTATTATGCAATATATACAATATACACATTCATGCTACACTTTCTGCAGATTCAGAGAGAAAGTTAACAAATTCTGTTAGACTGCAGGGAGAAAACAAACTGAAAATATCTTAGCTTGTGAAGGTTTAAGGTACTCTAAATGAGACAGACCATGCCAGTACCTCAAGGCTATGTGTTCTGTCAAGTCCACTGGGAATCCTGTTGACATAACTTCCCAAAATTTCCCTAGTTAGGACAACGATGACCCAAAGCTACCAAGAGAGGAACATGACTTGGTGAGAAATGTAAGGGCAGTCAGAAATMATTTGCTGGAGCTGGAAAAGCATCAGGTAAGAAGGTATAAAGAGAAAGCTGCCAAGATGAACAAGGAGAACTGGCTAAAAGCAACACTGTCCTCTAGCATCAGGAAATCGCCAAGAGACTCCATATTGAGAGAGCAGTCTAAGTAATAAAGATGATCAAGAAGCATTTTATTAATGATAAAAACATGACAATAGTCTCAGAGAAAAATACATGTCTATCCTAAAGGGATGTGCCCCAGTCTAGCAGATAACAGTTTGAGAAAGTGCTTCACAGAACTGAAAATTATGGTCCTTCCTGAGCAAGATGATAAGAATGACATTGCATCAGTATAGTGAGACAACAACCCAGGCATCAGCACGTGGTAGACTGCAACACTTGAGAAGGAAATCCCTAAGGAATGGAAAAGAGGTGGGAAAAAAGAAGAAACTACCACCACCAAGGGCATAATCCTTAAGAAAGTTTCCAACAGAGACTGCCTAAGTACTGCCTAAGCAACTCATCAAGCATTTGAATGAAGCCTCAAAATGTTCTGAAGGAAGAATACTTTTCTGAGCAGTAAATTGATGTTCATTTAAACAAAATAGAAATCTACCCAATATCAAGTACAAGATGAAGATGATTATTAGGAAGAGGCATATGCTTAGTGACATGTAAAAAAAAAATGCCTTCAAACAAGTTGTTCAGAGCTCATAATGCCACGCAGAAGAATTCACCAATTCATTTATCTATTTATTTTTAAGTAATAGAGAAAAGAGAGAAATTCTTGCTACTGTGGAACTGAAAAAAATGGTTCAAGGCAATGACTGGCAGGAAGCGGGATGTTACGTCTCAGAACCTTCCCACTCAGCTACAGGGAACTGGTGAATGACCTTCTGATAGAGGTTCACAGCAAGCAGACAATTTTTAATTCATAACTGATGTTGATTAACTTGCTGTGGAAAAGATCTGAATAAACAAATTAACCTGACGTCTCCACAAACTATTAGAGACGCAAGGCAAATGGGGCTTCCACAAAGAGAAAAGTAGTCAACTACTCAACTGTAGTCGAGTACTTGAGTTGAAAAGTTGAGTTGAGTTGAAAAGTACTCAACTAGCTAATGCAGTCTTTTTCTATAAAGTTTCAAAGCTACAAAAGCTTGCCCTTAATAGCACAACCACTTTAATGGGAGTACTAAGAAATGCAGCTTGCAGAAATGGCCCAGCACAACGAAGTCTGTAAGATGACCAATCTCACCAGACTGAAGAATGAAAAGCTAAGGTTGTTCAGAAACATTTCTTAGATTAAGTAAGACTGTCTACTAGAGACCTCTTTGGTTAGTTAGAGAAGAATCARTGAACTGGCAGCATATGGAGGAAGCAGGTACTTAAAATAAGAGAACACTGGGGATTGAGGATGCAGTAYGTTCAAATGAAAGACTGCCCAATGGCGAGGTGAAGTACAGCACATATCTATCTTCAAAAGATGTTAAAATATGAGGCAGGAWTTTTTAATACTCCTGAATGCAGTAATTCAGAAATGAGTCTTTCAATAGATGACAAAATAAGTTTCAGAGAGGCAGACACCTAATGCAATGGAAAATGCAATGTCAAATACGTCCAGAAAAAAAACTATGCTTTTAAGCCAGGCTACTAGCTACGTTTCAGAGACATCATGAGAAATATGGTATCAGGAAAATCAGGGAGAAAGTCGCTACCATAATTTTAATAGGTATGGTTATACAGCAGGTGGAAATTTAGGCRTGCTGCAGAATACAGAACAGAGAGAGAAGGTGGAGGGGAAATGTGGCTACTGCAACAGAAGCAATGGAGGAAGTAAGGGGTCCTGAAATAGAGATGGGAAGGGGAGAGGCAGTGAAGCCTAGGGAAAGACAGTGCAATGCAGCCTGATGCACTCAAGTAAGTGGTAATGTAGAGCATGCTGCAGCAAGTGAGTACAGAAGAGGTGGCCAAGCCTGGACCCCCTCCAGTGAAATCCCTTCTGCAGCACATTCCTGCTCCTGGCACCAAGCAAGTGCTGGAAGCGCTKAAAGTTTGAAGCACATTCACAATTTAAGTAGCTTAGAGATTTTATTTTTCCCATGCCATTTTAATTTAAAAGCTACAGGTGTTTCTTAATATAGTTTGAAGCTGCTCAAAGTGTGCTTGGTAAGAGATTTGAGAACAGCTGTGCTGAAAATTTTTCCTCAATACATAAGAAAAGCACCATATTTTTCTGAAGGAGAAGCAGGAAATAGCAAGGGAAGATGTACTTCTACACAAATATATATTTGGCAATCTGCATAAAAGCATATAGTCATCTCAGTTTTATTTTGCTTGAAGTTTTAAAGACTGTCTTTTACAGCACATGTCAGTTTGATTTATTTAAAGGGGAAACTTTCAAAACTTTTAAAATAGTTTTAGTTTAAACCTTCCAAAAGAAAAAATTATACTTTCTTCTATAAATACTTCTCTTAAATCTCTGGTCAGAAAATTCAAATATATTCTTGCCGTGCTTTATTAAAATATCTTACCTAACAGCATCTGTATCAAATTGCAGGTTGGGTTTATCAATCAGCCCCAGGGAATAGAGTTGGTAAGCCAAAGCACATTTTCCCACCATAAACTGGGCTGTGTTAGTGCGATCCAAACAGTCCACACAGTTGGTTCGGAGAACACCAGTCTGACAAAGAAATCCAAATAAATTGATGATTATTTTAATTAACAAGTTATTACATTCATGATTCATTTTCCCCCATTATGCCAAGACTCCCAAAGCTTTGCCAAATTTCAAATATGGATTTTTACATCAATTTAGAGTCTTGAGCAAAGATATTCTCATGTTCCAGTAATCTACATTAGACAGCTTTAAGGCCTATTTTCTGAATAATCTTGCTTTTATCATCACAAAAACTGAATTTCTCTTTTAGTTCACTCAAATGTGCTGCTGCATTGCTGTGGTTCTATTGTTATGGTACTGATATTTTAAGTTTTCCGTATCTTGGGCAACACACACGAACATTTTGTTTAGGATCACAATTATGCACATATTCTCTAATGCTGCTTCTGCCATCATCCTTCAGTTCAGTAATGCACAGAGAAAGAGGCTGCTCTTTTACAATCTGAACAGCTGAAAGAAAATTATGARCACTCTAATATAACAGCGCATAGCATAGTGTAGCAGCAGGGGGGATTCTTCTGACCAAATATATATGGCTCCATTGGAGTCAGTCATTTAAACTCCTTTTATTGTTTTAGTAAAGAAGCACTTTTTGGGCGTGACTCACAAGACGTCTGTTCCAAGATGAGACAAAGTGCTTACATAATATATGTACAGTGACCACTTCAGATATTTGGGTTGATAGACAGATGAAGACAACGGATACTTAATACAGGTAAACCTGTAAGACTAACATTAAAATCCAGCTAACAGTCACATACTACTTCATTTCAAAACATTTTAAAATTATGTCTACTCAGTTGTTTATCTGCCCATAAAGAACATATCCCCATGGTCAGTTAGCACAGGAATGGACACATGCCTTCTAATTTACATAACAAAATTATGAATGGCAAGTCAAAAAGCAATTCATGCTTCTCAAGAATACGCCACTTGTTCAAAGTACATAATCATGACAAAATAAATTCATTCCAYTACACTTCATCCTCCTGCTCTTTTCTAATCTTAAAGAAAGCAGTATTTCTAGTCATATTCTCTTTTAATGATGGAAATTGCAAAAATCAAAATAACTAGTAGAGGTGAGATGCCTTTTAGTCACACATTTTCCTGTAAGAATAYGTCACTGGAATTAGTTATGTTTATTCCCCACCTCCTGTGTCTAACATAGTTGACACTGATGTATTATATAGTCAGCTAAAATGCTGCTGTTWAACTCCCACTACACTGGTAGCACTACAGACTAGTAGCAATGGAAACAAGTTTAAAATAGGAGCATTTCTCAGGCTGTCTCCAGCAAAAACACTACTCCAGCAGCATAACGTTTTCTGGTACCATCTAAAAACTTGAATCCCTACTTCGCAATTGGGTTTCTGGGGTGCATTTAATAATGCTGTTTATGCTGCAAAAAAATATTAACCTGAGGGTCATCTGCTGAATCAGCAATCAGGTATTTGGGTGAAAATGTTCTTTGTTGCTTTGGCAGTGCTCATATGTGCCAGTGCCACTATGAATTAGTGAAGCTTATTATTTCAATACCTGCAAGCGACCAGTGGAAACAACACAACCTCCCAATTCATTCCACCTGAAATAGAAACACAAGGATTACATACAGATCATTTAAAAAGTGGAAGAAAAAAAACCCCACAGATCCTGCCACATATTGTTCTGCTCACTAAAAACGCAAGAGAATTAAAAACCCACCACAAAGCAAAATTTGCAGAAATATAATAGCAGAAAGCAGTGAAAGTCTATGCAGTAGTAAGATGAGGTATTTAAATTGCACTTCCAAAAATCTAGCCTAGSAGTAGAAGTATTCAAAGGCACAAACTCAAACAATTCTGAAGGGCCATGTAAAATATTTTCTTCTCACCCACAGAACAGGCTGCAAGCTCTACAAGCCCCGCCAGACTGGGTTTTGAGGACACAAAAACTGAAGCAGGTACAGTGCCAGTGACTGGAAGCTGGAGGCACAATAATAATATATGCTGGGGCACAAGCTGGTTGATTTAAGATGCCCTTTCATACCATATATGCCTCATATTCGAGGCATATAGGCTATTTACAATGTATTTACAGTTCTCACAATTCTATAAAGGTCATAACCATCCTTGAGGGGCAGAAAACATGAATCAGAAATGAATGGCATTTTGAAGGGAACAATGCTCAGTGCAAGCAACTCCCAAACTACTGAAGTTTCTCAAGTTGGCAGGGTTAACTTACGTGCTTGGAGCACTGCTGTGACAAGCCCATATAGTGCTTTGACACCCACAAGACCTTCTCTAAACAGCACAGCACTTCCTGGGCGTATCATTCCAGTTCATGCTGGCTGGCAAGCACCATGTTTGTTGTACTGCATGGCAGGGAATAGCTCTAAGAAATAGCTCGAAAAGAGTCTCTGCAAGTTTTAGTTCTGTTTATTTCCAAATAAAGTTAGGTGAAACAGGCACAAAATGCTCTGGAGGAAGAATAAGAACATTAGAGATAGACTGGATCCCTAGGCTGAAAGCTGGAACCAAAAATTCTGTAACTTTTCATTTGGAAGGTATTCTGCTTCTGAGCACTTTTTGTCTACCTTTTTAAGACTTGAGAGAATTCAGCTTATTAAATCATTGTCTTTCTGCAGCAGTCTAAAGAAATACAGCTTGTATTTTTCCAAGGGGGAAAAAAAAAGGTTTCCATTTTGTATGAGTAAATACCATAAAATTTATTGGAAATTACTGAAGCTGGCAACATCTAGATGAAAGGTATTTTATTAGTATGCCTTAAAAGAAACCACTCATTAAATTCTACACTTTGTATGCATTATAAATAACAGCAGCATAATTACATGCAGTATTATTTTTTTCCTAGCATTTACTTCTGACTGCAATCTTTTAGCTACAGTTTAATAATGAATTACATTTTTTTAATATATTATTTTAAGTCTTAAAATAAGAAATGATGCCATAGACATTAAACATTCCAGGAAAAACTCCAAGCTAGAGATGCTATTCATTATAGGTATATAAAATTATACATACTTTTCATCTGGCCGCAAGATACTGCAGTAAGAATCGGGTCGATTTACAAAAAATCCTGTTTTCTTTACTACACTTTCTGCAATCACATTCAGTCTGTCAAGCACATTGCAAAGTTTGCTGAAGGGAAAAAAAATAAACACAAAATATACATTAATACTCAATTTTCAGTACTTAGAAAGATGAACTCATTTAATAAATCATTTAATCAAACACATCACTGGTTTATTTATCAGGTATTGTATCTATAGTTTTTGGAATTGATATATGCTTRGAAAGCAGAGACTGACAATCTCTGAGCCATTTTATTTACTTATTAATAAAAAAATCACAAACCAGAAAAAGACTACAGAATTCTAATTCTCCTTGATTTTCATACCATGCTAGTTTTTCCTCTGCTGAAGTTCTTCTGCTTTGCAAAGTAAGAMTATGACAGATAAGGATATATCCTTAGGTTAAGTTATACGCCCTCACTTTATTTGCAAGGTGCTGCTTTGCTCAGTAGTGTTTGTTTAAGAGAGTTGCCTTTACGTTGTCCCACCCTTCCTGCTCAGATAAGGGCATCAACCCATTGATGGAGAGTAACTTCTGTTTACAATTAATTTCATTTTCAAAGGTTTCAATGCAATGTTTACTTTTCAAGTAATAATGTTCTTTTTTTTTAATCTGTGCTTTTTAAGCTTAATGTTAAGATTAACATTATCTTCCATTTTTACATCTCTCTAGCCTGCATAAAGACTTTAGTCATCTATGTGTCTTCATATACTCATCTGCCCTAATGCAGGTATAAAAATATTTAAGAGAGCTTCAAACAAGATTAAGTCTTTATGCTTAAGAAGGGGCATCTTTTGATCACTTAATATCATTTCCTATATACGATGGATCGTTATGTTTCAATCAACTTCCATCTACACTGAATTCATTAACTTGCATTGGMTATGTTTTCTAGAAGAAAAGTTAGCCTTATTTTAAGATTTGTTATTTAACCATAATRTAAACAATTGAACATATGCCTATCTATGTACAATGCCATCTTTAGGAAAAAAAAGAAATAGTGTGAAACCAAGTCAAACTTCAAAACAAAACCATTTCTATCAATCACACTTCTAATCTCAAATAACATATGTTCTCTTGCAATTTTTTTCCATCTAATCTTATCAACCAACATTAATGATGTTCTTGGCCTTTAAATTATACCAGTTTTTCCATTATTTTGCTCAGACTAGTTTAGTGCYAGATACCGTACGGTTGAATTTTTGACATTAAAAATATAGTGGATATATCACAGAATCACAGAATATTCAAGGTTGGAAGGGACCTCTTGAGATCATCTAGTCCAACCTCCCTGCTCAAGCAGGCACACCTAGAGCATGTGGCACAGGGCACCAGAAAATTTTTATATCTGGGCTGTAGATTCCTTAGAAGTAGTTATCCAGACCTACAAATATAACAAGTTAATTCCTTGCAAATATCTCTACATTTAGGAAAATATTCATACTTTTAATATGATATTACTAGTACATTGTTCTACTATTCAAACTCTTAGAATAAAAATTCACTAAACATGTATTTCCCTTTTTCTTTTAAGGCACATACTTGTGTAAAAATGTAAATGTCTTATAATGCCTTCTTTCATGATGGAGGAGATAAGCAAAAAGATTGATAGGAAAACTCTTGATTTCCAAAATTTCGTAAGTCAAAATATTTTCAAGATAAAAAAAAACCCTAAAATGTATTGCTTTTACTAATTCAAAATAAAAGAGAATGCTGTTGGCTTTTTTGGTGTCCGTTTTCCCATTGGCAGAGCATTTCAAAGTTTTCAGGCCTTGGAACTCCAAGTTGGAATGAAAGCAAATCCTTAAGTATAAAACAACCTCCAGAAAACTTCAGTTTCATTCTGCATATATAGACCTCAATAAAATTCTCTCATCTCTCTTAAACTACACTCAACTGAAAAGAGATACACTCAGCAGAATTCAGACATTTCCAGCTATGCCTAAAAGCACTAGAATGACCAAGATCTTTTCTACCTTTTTGTATATTTGGCCATGTCCCAAGGAATATATATAATTGCATGCTCTGGGGGTAAAAACTGGTTGAGGTATGTCACAGCAGCAACAAGTTCTTCGCTAAGAATCCTTTCATGCTTTCTTTTTTCACGTTCCTAAAACAAAAAGAAAAGCAGGTTAATGCTATTATTTTTATTAACATGTTTATATAATGTGCATGCTTAAATATACATAAAATGAGTAAATGTGTGTAAAAGTTTTTACAGACTTTCACCTAGATGTCAGTGTTTTCTGTTTTGTACAGATGACGTGAAAACAATGCATAGACAAAACCAACCTTTTATGTTCAAGTAGTGCACAAAATTTTCAGAAAACTTATTTTCAGAATTAGACAAAATATTTAATCACAAATATTAGCACCAAAAAATTAACTGGACTAAAATCAGAAGGTGGGAATATTTTACGCATTTTTGCAATTTTGTTTAGAAAGTTATTTCACTTTTTTCCTCAATAATTTTTGGGGAAAACAACAAGGTTTAAATAAGAAGAAAAAAAAAGGAGCTGAATGATGATGGAGCTTTTGGAGCTTCTAAACTAAATATCTCTTTCAGAAGCTCTTCTAGAATTCCTTAAACTGGAAAAAACTTGAGAATATCTAGSAAACATTTTGTCCATTAATAAAAAACAACAAATGGGCCATTAACTAGTGCCATACACAATGTTCCTGATATAGAGTAGACTCACAATTGCTGTATTAGTATATTCTCAGTCTGTGCAGGGCTCCCACTCTGCAGGGCCTTGCCTTACAGGGTCATGGATCYAGGCAAAACTTTCTTCATTATTGATGGGAAAAGGAGAACAACAGCTTTGCAAGGATTTCTTTTAAAATTTGACTTATATTCCCATTCTACGAATATGCCATATGGTGAGTTACTTCATGTATCGATATGGCTTTTCTTGCAACTTAATCCAAATTACAACCTATACTGAGCCTATATTACAAAAGCTGTTTTAAAATACATAAAAGTAGCTAGGAATAAATAAAAGGAAATTCAATATATCCAATCCAATCCAAAACATTCATTACTATTTACCAAGTCGTTAGGACAGACATGTGAAGTGGGAAATGAATTTGTGCTTGATCAGTCTTTAAGAAATCAACTAACAAAAGTACTGGAGATAGAAACCCAGAAACTCTTSGCATTTATTTCTCTCTTTGTTTTTCTTTTCTTTTTTTTTTCTTTTGAAGTGGTACATGAAGTGATAAAGGAACATTAATTTTAGCATGCTAATATTAAACAACCAGAGATGCATTTTCAGCCACTGTATAAAAAGGCCTATGAATAAAAGCACATAATGAGTCACGTGTTGAGATTATGTGAGCCTAGGCTCACACTAACAAGGGCCTTTGAAAGCAAGGACTGTAAGTAAGTAAGAGACAAAATCATTTGCTTGTCAACAGATCCTRTCTGAAGTTGATTTCACATCCTCTTGGACAGTCTTACAAGCAATCCCAAACAGARGAGCTGCTAGAAATAGAAGATCAGTTATATTTACCATTTATTAAAGCGTTAAGAGTTTTTAAAGCCTTCCTTTTGTATATATCTCCATTTTTTATATCAGGAACTATTCTACATGTATATAAAAGGTCCTTTTTTCAACTGCACACAGTTCTACCACATGATAAACAGAATGACAAATACTTTTAAAAGACTAAAAAGAATTATAAAATACAACTCAAAGTAAAATAAAATATTATATYAAACCTGTATGTTAAAATAGTTCACTAATAAAAAACTGCAATAAAAAATACTAAACTTTACTAAAGAAATACTAAACTCAAATATTAAATGAAAAAAATACCAAAACAAAATAGAAACTCCAGAAATAAAAAGAACCTAGACAATTTGCTGATGTGCCCAAATGTCAAAATAAATCATTTTCTATAAACATTATTTCATTTGCTACAAAGCTAGAAACCGCATTAACCTGTTATTCTGACACTGCATTCAGATTTTCAGWWTATWTATATATATATACACACACAGATAAACAGATATAGGTATATATATGTATTTAAGTATTATGTATATATATGTATTTAAGTATTATGTGTATATATGTATTTAAGTACATATATATACATACACACACACACACAGGCTAGATGCCAAGGGGCTGGAGACCTTTCTTGCAGTCCTATTAACATCCTCTGCCCTGGCAAGGTCAGACCTGCCTGCCTGAGATGTTACCACATAAAATGAGTGGAACAGGAGGGAAGTTTAAAGATAAAAAGAAAAGGAAAAAAAAAAAAGAAAAAAGTGAATCCCAACAATTACTGGGCCACTGAGAAGCTGACTCTGCACCACAGCAGCTAACTGAATTACTGCACCAATGAAGTAGCTCCTCCGACCAGTCCATTGCTGCTGGCACTGCTCCTACGTAGCCCTAGATGCTTCACTTTCATCTTCCTCCACATAAATGGTTCTACCAGACAGAGCAAAAACACAAAACCTAAGTTTTTATTGTAATATTTCAAAGAGCAAAATCCATCATTGCTGTCTCCAACCATTGCTTTTCATGGAATCATACTATTTTAGCATGTTTTGTGTTAAATTATATTTAGTGAATTTATTTGGACATTCTCCTATCTGAGCAGCAACAGCAAGAAAAAAAAAACAGTGAAAATTTATTGCAATAAATCTTTAAAAATTGGCAGCTATTCTTTTTTTGTGGGGCTGTAGTAGAAGCAGCTACCAATTTATGTATATATATGTGTAGGATGAGACTTACAAAATCACAGATGGCAGATTTTCTTTCTATGAGCTCAGGGTACAACCTAACATATAGAGGCTCTACATAAATTACTGTTATATTTAAATTCAGGAAACATATAGAATGTATTCAAAATTCTGTACCTTCACAAGATTCAAAATAATTATGGGAGAGCCGAATCGCTGAAGCATTTGGTCAAAGTGAAGAGCAGCAACATGTGCAAAAGGATCTGCCTGGTCCACTGCAACAAACATAACAGACMATTCAAAAAGATGTCCAGAGAATCTCAGAACAGCTTTAATCAATTTTCCTTAAAATACTGTTTGCAAATATTTGCCAATTCTCTGATAATTATAATTATAATTCTATATATTCTTCCTTTCATATAAAGCTGCTTAAAAAAAAAATTAAATGTCCATTTCAGTAATTAAGAAGAGCAAGAAGATATCCTTCTGCTTTGTGATGATGCCAGTAACAAAATGTACTTGTGGCTAAACAAAGGCTAGGAACACTGTTTTGCTCCAAACATACAACATATTTATTTATTTATTTAAAAATTTGGGTTTTTAAAAAATATATTTTTGAGGATTAGCAGTACTTCATTTTGTTTTACTTTATCAATTTTTATTTTGTTCTAATTTGCAGTGGAATTTAACTTGAACTGTTACAAATTACAAATCAGTAACATATACATATGCCCCAAATGTTGAGCATGCAATTAATTTGTGGATCACTGACCCCATTAAATTTAGAGTAGACTTTTTCCTTCAAGTTCAATAGGTTAAAAATACATAATACTTTCTGGCAAACATAAGGAGCTGTATATAAGATAATACGTACAAATAAAGAGAACTTTTTAACAAGCTTTTTGTATTCCATTGTTGAATATGAAGTCTAATATGATGACTATTTTTTCTATTCAATTTCATCAAATGCACCAGTTTCTATGGGCAAATGTTTATATGCCATCATGTTTATTATAAAGAACACTGGCTTACCTTGAATTATAGATTCCCAAAGAACAAATGCACAGACAATTCTTTCAATTTGGCAAGTTCAATCTTCACTTATTCTCTCAGAATTTTCACTAGGATACAGTGCTAACCACAAGCTAGCAGAAAATATCACTTTTACCTACACGTTATGGGTGGCTTAGGCATCATAGTTGAAATATCTTGAGACCAGTAAAGGGGGACAGATCCTCGAACCTGCACATAGGAAGAATAGCTCCCCGCAGCGAATGACATAACTGAAGCATCATAGAGTATCTGTTCGGTTTCTACTTCATTAGCAACATCCCCCTAAAACAACCAGAAATAAACAAATGATATGGACAATACATTTCATAGTTGTTTGCATTACGGAGAACTGAATGGTAACAACAACCAGGGTACAGTTAACCTGCCAGGTACCAAACCATGGTAGGGACAACACTACTCATGGCTRGATTCCATTTGTCCCTAACTAGAGTTAAACAGATTTTTTCTACTCTATTTAAAAAATYTTATCAATATTTCTAAAAGCAACAACAAAAAATCTTCCAGTTACCTTACTGCTCTTAGAAATAATCATAGTCACGATAATAGTATCCAATAACATAATTTACAAGCAAAGCCCTAAAAACCCTCTAAAACATTTCAGGTCCTTGGTCAGTTATCAAGTTTTCAGTATGGTTTGAATAAAGCAAAACAAATGTGCCCCCCAAATGAAATCGCCTTTTATTTACCTCACAGTTTGACCCTCGTTTCAGAAATCGTGTTCCTGCAAATTTGCTTGATCTTCTGGCTATCAAGGTGACATATATTGGACGACCATAAATGAGCAGTTCTTGAAAGGGAARTTAAGGTTTATAAGCAATACGCATTTTTTCCTTCATTTAATTTATGCAAACATAAATTCTAAAAAAAAAATGAAGAAAGGTAGCATCAAAATGAAACAACAGTTTTACTCAAATGTCTTCAAGAGATGAACAGCATTGCCAAATTCCTTTTACAGTTGGGAAAGTGCAATTCCCTTTTCAACAGTCACTTTTAAAGAGCTTTGACAATGGAACTGACATTACAATATATCAAATATTTTTCACAACACAAGGAAGAGAAATATTTCCATTTTGTACAGTAAAAAAATGAGGTGAAATAGGTACAAGACTCAACTAAGGCCACAATACTGCTTTGGAAAATACTGTGTTAAAATCTTGGGAGCATCTATTTTCAGATCAATTACATTGGACCTCCTGTAGTTACCCGTCTGAAGAAGACAGATGAGTTGAAACCGCTTCAGCAACAATAACAACAACCGTAAGACAAAGACAAGCTACCACAGAAGCAGTGGGTGCTTTCTTTAAAGTTATTTATCTATCAAAACTGTAAGATAGTCTAAGGTGACTTTGCCACCTTGTACATCGTCCTAAGCATAAGGGAGGCACAAGAAAGCGGGAAAGACACATCTTTTCATCACATATCTAATACAAAGAGTATTAAGTCAATTAAAAGGCTTCTGCAAGCAAAATACCAGTTACCAGATCCACAGCCGTCACTTTAAGTAATACCAGAGATCCAACAGCAGTACACAAAAAAACAGGCCTAACTTCCTGCCTGGGAGGAAACCAATGCCTAGCAACTTGGCAAGCAAGGAAAGGCAAAACTGAATTTTGTAAGACCACCCCTAAAGCTTAAATTCATAACTGTATTCTGTATTTCCTGACACTTTTTTTTTTTTGGGTGACAGGCTGTTGAATTAACATGATGCTGTTGGTGATTAAATAATAGTGCCTCTGTAATACATGAGACTAACTAAGATGCTGAGATGGCATTTCTTTGTAATGAGATGTATTTGGATCTTTTCTCCTAGTACTACAAAATATATAGGTCTAGTTTATATTAAAAAAATTAGAAATATTCTATTATATTCTTAACCCTTTTCACATAGAAATCATGAAATCTTATCATTTTCTGCAGAAATGTAAAGGCAAGGATTTCTGATTTTTTTTTTTACTATTTTTATTTTTTAGTAAGAGAACTTTAGCCATTCACTTCTGTTTGTTCACGTTTTTTCGCCTTCCTCCAAAATATGTAAAAATGCAGCTGAACCTTAARTCCTCTCAGATTCTCTATTACTGATACCCACCCTTATGAAGTGTCTCAATGATAATCCAACCTACACAGGCAAAGGCCASATTACAAGATGCTAACTTTATTCTTTGGTCATAAAGCCTGTCAAGTTAATGAAAAAAAAAAAAATAAAAAGCAAAAAAAAAAAATTACATAACAAGAAAGATTATTCACATAATAACAAAATTTTTTAATAATTTGAGATGTTCCAATTTCTTAGTTGATAAACCAACACTTTTTACAACAGCAGAAGGATACTTGATTGCCCACAGAAGCCATGGATAATATAGAGCAGCCAGTCACGGTGAACAGTATTTTTTACTACCTCCAGAAGCTTGGCATTCCACACATACTTTTCGTAAGGCTTGCTGCAAATCCCCAATACACCTAGGAAATTGTCACAATAAAAACGCATTAGCAGTTAAAGACAATCTTAATTGTACCGGATTATTTTTAAACTCCGGTCATTTGACCTTAATTTTGATTTCCCTTGGCTACAGGTGAGCATGTCATTTGCCTTTATCCCTGAAGTTTGTCAAACACAAACATCTTCAACCACATGCCAAAATCCAGAATTTAACGAGTTTTATATTTTTTTACAATTGCCAGTCAACAGACTATTTGTGTACCCTTAATGTATGGTCATAGTAGACTTTGCAGAAGTTTCTCATACTACCAGCACTGAAGAGACCTCTACATGGGAGCAGCAAGATTTGATTGTACAGAAAAGAATACAAGTTGTGAATCYAAACGAAAGGAAAAGATACTCTCAAAGGAAGACTTTACAGAGCTTTTTAATTCTGCATCTGGATTTACCAGATATTCTCTTGAAGATCATGTATAACTTTGACATCTCTTCCAAAAGTATTTACYCTTCCCGTGTCATATACACAGGTTTTCTTCATTTGCACTGACATAAGAAAAAACAATTTCTGCAGTCTCTAAATTAAAAATACATTTTTGATATATATCTAGAACCCAATTCTTTACCTGTTTTAAAAATTAGGATCAACTGGCACTAAAAACTAGTGAGGGCAACTGAGAAGAAACAGGACAAAAACTAAATTCTTTACCAGTTAGAATTTTTTTTGCGCTTTTTTCAAACTACATTTCTGACAGTGAAAGTTATATAATAGCAGTAAATATGCCAATCACTGCAGCCAAATGGTCTGCTTAGAGGAAAAGATGAATTCCCCTAAAAGACTGAAAATGAACTCTTACTACCTAGTCACCCAAGCTTACTGAAAGCCCAGAGAAAAATCAAGGTTTTGTAACCAGCACGGTGACGGAGTGCATACTTTCAGCGGAATTTAGCCACAAAAGATTTCTGAGCAATTTTGTCTTCCTCATTCCCAGCATTGCTTTGATGCATTAAGTTCAGCCTGATTCTTCCTGAACAATTAATAGCACTTTTTTTTTGCACATGTTCTGACATATGAATGGCCACAGCACCAGTATAAATGAGAGAAACGAGCATGGTCCAACAGTACATGCAGCCAGGGAAGGAAATCTGCCTGACAGGAATGGAAGCAGCACAGGAACCAAACCATATACAAGGTGAGTGCATGCCAAAAGGATGAGCAAGAATTGAGAACCCAGCACTTATTAAATGACTTCTTTGTGTAGCTGAGCAGAAAGCAGTAAAGAATATATGCCTGCTCTAACGAGTCTAATGAATCTAGTCTCATATTAAGATTATTATAATTGGCCCTTCAAAAAGTCAAGTCAATCTAACGAGGAAGTCTCTCATTGATGGTGAATGCAACATTCAGACTTGATCTATAATATGTATCTATGTACTCAAAAGAAACTGTGTTCTATACTGTCATAAGAAGCTCAATTGTATCTCCACAGCTGCTTGGGATCACTTTCACAGCAATGTATTCATTAAATTGAATCAAAGGTAACACTTATTTCAGATATTCTGTAGTTAAACATGGTAAGAAAGTGGTGTCACATAAACAATAACAGTCAAAAAATACAAGGCAATTTTTGCTGATAGTGCATTTCAAAAATCAGAACAAATCACTGAACAGTAAAAACTAAAAAGATCTATTTCAATAAAATGGAATACAACCTGAAGAGTTATGGAGGGGGCTTATTTTTGGAAGGGCAACATATAAGGGAGAGAGTTTTGGTCATCCTGACAATCTTCTGAGCATATCAGATGCAAAGTGAAAGGTTGCAGTTTTCAACTGAAATCAGTAATTTTTCTTAGCCTTCCTGATAGTGCTTACTAAATAAAATTAATTCTAAATTCATAAAAATTCTTTGTCATCAATATTTTCCAACATGAAACAAAACAAGATTTATTGATAGTAGAAAACTAGTTGTTGCTTCCAATTTTGTTGTTAATTAACTCCTATCAGGATTCTTATTAATCCGTTGGAAAATCAATTGCTGAAAAATGACAGCATGCTCAATTATCTCCCTGAGTTGCAATGTAAAGTACGAAAACAATGATTAATCACCTGCAGAAACTGCATTGTTCACATTCTAATATTTGTAATTGGTGCCTTATGTAATCTTTTATTAACCGTATCAGACTATAAGGCTATAAAGCTACTGATCAATACAGAATAACTGAATGTTTCTCAACAGCAAACTTCAGTGTAATATATTATAAATGTACTCTTGACCAAGCACATTTGTTTAGATAGATTTACTTACCACTTCCACCTTGTGTTGAAAGTCCTTCGTCTTCAAATATATCAAAACTCTCTTGCCGAGCCTGGGTTGTTTCAGGTTTTAGTATCTCAAGGGGCATTCTCAGAATAGTTAGATTATACTGAAGGGAATGGGAGAGATCATAGCTGTAACTGATCAAAAAGAAAGGTCACATTTACTAATAATTATAGAAGCAAAGGATTTTTCTCAAAGCCCTTACACTCCATTGGTACTTGCATTAGTAGGCAGTACTATTTTGTCCACAAAGAAAAATGACATTGAAATAACATACAGAAATGCTCATCCTGTACTAACAAATTAAATGGATAACTTACAAAAGAAGCTTTATGAACTCATAAGTTGTTTCTAGTATTATAGTTGAAGCTTTATTTATATTCTTATTAAAGTTTCAACATACTTTTTGATCAAAGGTTATCTACAAGCTTAATTCACTATGCACCAAGAAGCAATCTCTCAAATAAAACATAGCTATTCTAGCAGAGATATCCACATATATAAACAATCTAATTTGTCTGAGAAGTCTGCACTACTGAAAACAGCCAAAGATTTTGTACACAAATGCTGTATCTGTCCTCAGATTTGTGACTGCAGCAGACACATTCTAAAATAGTGGCTGCTAAATAAGCAAAAGCTTTTTATTAGTTCTGTAACAGTAACAAATTCTGTATCTTGTGTCTATCACACTGACAGCACTCTACACTCACTGCTAAATTTTCTGTCACTAGAATTTACCTCCCCTAAGAGGAATCAAAGTTAAAGAACACTTAAATCAGAAATACAAACACATTTCCATTTTAGCATAAGGCAGCATCAGTGATTACTGGTCCTCCAGTAAGTTTAGAAATTCATTATTAAAAACATATACATATATAAACACACATAAAAAGATATATGACACACACACCCACACACATATATATATAAACAAATATATATTTGTATATCGTTCCCCTTAGAACAAATGTTTTCTTATAACTTTTCTTATAACACTAGTCAGGATTTCTATGAAAATTATGACAGAAACAAATCTGCTGTGACTTCAGCCACAGAGACTTTAAACTCAGCTCCTAATTGTAAGAATGTTATAGAGCCATCTCTCCCTTCTAAGTACAACCAAGAAAAAGATATGCACTTGTCACCTTTGAGCAGAAACTTGAGCAGAAACTAGATACCAGGCCATAAAATAGGCTCAAGAGACAAAGCAGCAAAACTAATGGAAGCCTATCTTGAAGGCTTCACTCCTAATCAGTCTGCTGATGTAGGAAGCAGGTTCAAAAGAGAAAAATGGATAAGCAGTAAAATCATACAGATCTTATTTCCTTGGAAGATCAAGCTGAAGATGCTGGGTATCAAAATCCAAAAGCAGAATCTTAAAGGAAGTGTAAGTATACACATTTTAAAAGGACTCACTAACACTTACCTGAAGTAGAAGTTGCTAGAAAGGTCCACATTTTGAAAGATCCTCAGATATCTATGAAAATAACATAGATTAAAGGGAAAATTACTTCTTTAACCAGATACATCCCCAAAAGTCATTCAGAGGACCTCAGCAAGTAAACTACATATAAAATACTGATTCTTGTTATAAATTCTCTATCTTGCTATAATTAAATGTTTTGACAGTTACTTCCACAAGAATATCAGAATCATGATTAAATCAAACATTCTTTTTTTTAATCCACTGTACTTGTGCATCAGTGATTGTCTTTTAGACAGCTGAAGATCCAATTGCAGTTCTATTTTCATCATATGTGAGTCACATTCTTTACAGCTTATACAAGAAAAATTCCAACCGTACTACACAAGATTAAAGTTTTTCACAGTAGCAAAAAAGTATCCATTTCAACCTACTGTACAAGTTCCCACAAGAAACCATAGCACTGTCTATGAAGGATAAAATACCTAGCATCATAAATGTTTATATAATAACTTAGATAATACATTCTGTTGCAATCTAAGAGACTGAGGTATCCTATTAGGCATACCTTAACGTCAAAACTTCCAGAATAACTACCATTATCTGCCATTAGTTTATCATAATCTAGCATAATTTTTAAGTTATTCACACATTAATACATGCTGTGAAATAACTTAAATAAACCATTTCCCTGGTATTTTATATATACTAAAAAAATAAAAAATCATTCTGATAAAAGCAATGTACATCTGTTTGTACATTTCATGCAAGATTTCCTGATGATCCAAGGCCCAAGGCYATTCCTTCAGGAAAACCCATGAACACACAGAAAGGGAAAAAGAAGCTAAAGCTGACAAAAGAAATCCACCATATATTGGTGATTATATCATATTTTATATTTATTTTATGTTCATCACCCCCTACATTCACCCACTAGATTCTGGTAGCACAGAATCATGAAATTAAAACATCCAGCTAACACTTCCTGAAGAACACAGATCTCAGGTGAGATTCACATAATGCTAGAGTGACTGGAAAAAAAGAAACGAACAGCACCTCAGGCAATTTGAACCAGTATTAGCACTATACTGCSCTCGTAAGTACAATATTTACGTTGACTGCTTCCTCGTGAGTATTTGCTAGGATATAGCTTTGGCACRTAATTGCTGTGAAGATGTTGACAAAACCTGTGAGAGACGGTAACAACTGTATTTACACTGCAGGTTACAGACCACAGAAATCATGGATGGATCAAAACCTCCATTCTGCTGTACTAATTTATCATCTAATTTCAATGGATTGAATGACATGCCAATAGAAGGAAATTTGTGAAGGAAAACTCTGGTTATAATCCCACATTACTTAGTATTCAAAAAGTATACACCATTTACCACCGTTACTTACCTGGCTTCGTCAGGGTGAGTGACTCTTACAGAGTCATTTGGAATGTAGATCATATTTGTATCTTCTATTTTATATATTGCATGACCTCCAATATCTGCCATCTTTCTCCTTTTTGTTATTAACACAATGTAGTAGCCCTCTAAAAACCTGACAAAACCTGTTAAAACAGCATTAAAAATGCCTTTAGGTGGATGCTTTAATTGATTTCATCATACCTATATGTAAAAGACAGTATCAGAACTATTTAAGACTTCACAGAATTTTTAGAAGTTTGTGTTCTTAATTTTAGTGTGCATATATGTAAAATAWAGATACAGATACAAAATCACATATCCTTTCAATTCACCTGCAGTAAATGTTAATCAACAAAGCAAGTTCATAGTTCTATGCAAATTTGTTTTTAATAAAATACTGCTGTATCACAGTGTATACTAAGTTTTAACAATTAATAAATCACATGRATTAGGCTCTAAGTTACTGTTTTGAAGGGTTGCTGCTGGTGTCTAATCTTAAAGTCAGTAATACAGCTACTTTGTCAACAAAATATTAATTGAAAAATATCACAGTTCACATTCTTGTATTTATATTCAGTTCTTTAAGCTTTGTATCACAACATAAAAGAGCAGGAAGGGTCAAGAATATTCGTTTTCCTCCCTGTCACTGCTGGAGGCTGCAATATGATTGAATGAACAGCAATTGCCTCCTTCTGCCTTATTAGCCTCCCTTGGGAGAATGCTCTCACCTCCACAAGGAAAGAGACCCTGCTGACAGTAAGAAACAAAGGTTTCCATTTGCAGCAGCCAAGTTATTGAATTTCAGTTGTTAAAGAGCAGTCAAACTTCTCCTATATCCTTCCGGTATTGAAATGAGTTAGGAAAACACTCTCTGTGAATCTCACCAAATATTATCATCCTAAAGTCTGACCTTTCCTATCTGCATGCGTTCCTCCCTTTAAAAGCAGTTTCTATCTTTAAACACTGGACACTGTGTGATAACTTAGCCCATCAGCATCTTCAGTCTGGGACTAACTGGCACCGAAATGCCAGTCACTTGGTCAAACGTGAAAAAGAAGTATTTAAATGCTACACTATAAGAAGGTAACCAAAAAGAAAAGTAGTCATCTCTCTGAATGCTATGTGATAAAGAAATACAACCTAACAGTGGACATTGACTTTTTTTTTTTCCTTTTATGTGAGAGCTTTGTGAGCTCTGGAAGTCGGGGCTCCTATTTACTACCTCTCTCCCTTAGTAACAAAGGACAGACTAGCTATACGGCAACACTCACCCTTAAATTGGTCATCTGTTTACACAAAACATAAGGAAACTTAATTGAGACTGCAATTTCTCCAATATAAATCAATAAAATAAATCACAAGGAGACAAAGAGATGTACAATACGCCATATCTCCTTAAGAACCAAAGACAAAAAACAAGCAAGAAACTTACCTACTACACCAAAAGCAGAGACAGCTCGAGATAATCCAGAAGAGCCCTTCTGCCCAATCTTTGTTCTGTTCCCCAGATCTAAGCGGCCAAGAAGTTCCCTCACCTCTTGTTGTGTATACACATGCTTTAAAATAGGGGGAAAAAAGAAAACGAAAAAAGAAAAAAAAAATTGCTTAGTTTACTGTTTTGGTCAATAAGGGTCATTTCATGTCAGGGAATAATCGAATTTACTTAATATAAAATAAATCAATATAGAAATAAATTCTGTTCTGTATTCTCCTTCACCTCTTTCAGTCCTATCAATACTCCTGCGTTTTATGCACAGAGACTCCTATTCACTGCAACAGAAATACTCATGCATGTCTATAAAGTCAAGCGTGCCTAACTTGCAAGTTTTTAAACCATAAACTTCTTAGCAGAGGACCTTATTCTGTTTTGCACCTTAAAATTCTTGTTGCCAAGGCTTATTTTGCTTCAGGCATTATATATCAGAAACCTAAATATTTGTGTATGTGGTATATAAGTTTCTTCTGCATTTTGAACAACATAGCTGAGCATAAGAAAACCACGAGGAGTATACAGGCAGCAATCTGAAGAAGAGAGGGAAATGTTCAGTAAAGTGAATGTGATTTTTGGAGAGGTCTTGTCCCTTTTCACATAGAATTAATTATTAGCATGGCAATAATGCATGCAGCTGACATACGAGCAGAGACTTGTTGACCTTGCTCTGAGCAAGAGATTGGACTAGACAATCTTCAGAGGGCCCTTCTGACCTCAARTGTTCTATGACTCTGTGACTTGGTAATACATCTTTGTTGAGGRGGGAGAAAAAAAGGTGTTTAAATTTATCTTTATAATAAACAGAATGACTTGAAACAACTGCAAACGTCCACAAGAAAAGCGATACTCACTTTATCATCAATTATGACCAAATCCTTTGGTTCAGTGCGATCTATTTTCAACACACGGTACTTGGTTTCTGCAGGATTACTTCCAACAAGAAAATACCGCTGATTAAAAGAACAAGGGAGGGAGAGACAGGATATTATACAGGATGAGAAAATGCACTGAAACCCATTATAACRTAATACATCAACAGTGACATTTACATGCTTGTAGATTAATTTCAATTAACATCAAACGAGCTGTGCTTCACGTGGACTGCACATAACCTGTTTTAGACACCAATACCTTAGGTAGGTACATTTTTATACAATCTTTACTATTTGAAAGACCTCATTGCTAATTCTGCCACCTAGGCTTGCTTAGTTCATGCTGAACAAACAACAGCAAAAGAAAGAAAAGTGCTTGAAGTTCAAGGCAGGCCTCTAGTTAGTGGTGTCCCCCCRGGGGTCGGTCCTTGGTTCAGTCCTGTTCAATTTATTCATCAATGACCTGGATGAAGGGCTGGAGTGCCCCCTCTGCAAGTTGTTGATACCAAACTGGGAGGAGTAGCTGATAGCCCTGAGGGCTGTGCTGCCATCCAGAGGGACCTGGACAGACTGGAGGACTGGGCGGCGAGAAACCTCATGAGGTTCAACAGGGGCAAGTGCAGGGTCCTGCACTTGGGGAGGAATAACCCTGGACACCAGTACAGATTAGGGGTGGACCTGCTGGAGAGCAGCCCCGCAGAGAGGGACCTGGGTGTCATGGTGGACGACAAGTTGACCATGAGGCAGCAGTGTGCCCTGGTGGCCAAGAAGGCCAACGGGATCCTGGGGTGCATTAAGAAAAGCGTCTCCAGCAGGTCGAGGGAAGTGATCATYCCCCTCTRCTCAGCCCTGGTGAGGCCACATCTGGAGACTGYGTCCAGTTCTGGGCTCCCCAGKACAAGAGGGATGTGGAGCTGCTGGAGAGAGTCCAGCGCAGGGCTACCRGGATGATCAGGGGCCTGGAACATCTGCCCTATGAGCAAAGGCTGAGGGAGCYGGGCCTGTTCAGCCTGGAGAAGAGAAGGCTGAGGGGGGACCTGATCAGTGTCTATAAAATATACTCCAAGGGAGGCAGTGAGGAGGAGGGGGCAGCCTCTTTTCAGTAGTGCCACTGATAGCACTAGAGGAAAAAGCCACAAACAGAAGCACCAAAAGTTCCACAAGAACKTAGAAAACATTTCTTAACAGTGAGAGGTGACAGAGCCCTGGCACAGGCTGCCCAGAGAGATTGTGAAGTCTCCTTCTCTGGAGATATTCCAAACACACCTGGACACAGCCCTGTGTCACATGCTCTAGGTGACCCTRTGTGTGCAGAGGGGGTTGGACTAGATGATCTCTAAAGGTGCCTTCCAATCTTAACGATTCTATGACTCTATGCTTCTATTTCAGGATTGTACCAATTARCTTCATGTTTTTATTTGCAGTTGTTATGACAAACTTTTCACCAATTATTTTTCTACAACATTCAAGCTTCATTTGACCAGCATTGCTGATTAAAAATCTTGACCTTTTAAAGACTAGCTTTATTTCTCATTTCAATTATAAAAGAACACCAGATAACTACGTGCTCTGTCCATTTCTCATTTAAAGGAGAATAGTATAAATGAATTTTTGTATTTAGAAGAATTAACAGTAAGAACAGATTACAGAACTGACTTGCTGTAGGCAACTCTTGTTTCATTAATTCATTTAATCAGTGAAGTCCTACCACACAGCAGGATGTAACCATTAATAACGCTCAGCCTAGTAGGAAAGCATGGCAAGTTCATGTGCGCCTAGATGGACAGATCTAAACTTTAYTAGTCACATGGATTTAAGATGTGAGAGAGAAAATCAATAACCGCATTCACACAACATGCAGATCTCATAATTTATACCAATTATATTTTCAAAAGTCTTCAAAGTCAAAATATCTACAATGAAAGAAGAACCTAAAGCCCTACGCAGCTCCTGGTATGTTACAGAAAGTTTAGCTGAAGTCAGCAAAAACTTTAAAGATGAAAAAAATCTTTATTAATTAAAAAATATCACCACGACCACCACCACCTGGCTCTACCTTGTACACAGGTATCACAGTGTGCACTGAGCAGAGCAGACAGAGCTTGTTGTTGACCACCCATTGCTAAATGATACTGAGGAAGGTCCTTCAAGGTCACACTGCATCTCTGCACTCCCTCCCTGAACTCTCTGGATGAGCATGGAGATGTAGGAAGCCATTCCCGGTTATGCAGCAGTAGCAACGCACTGAGCCCAGCTGGGGCTCCATGGGCTGCCCCCTCTCCAGAAAATCACTTGGGGCCAAGACTGGCACTTCCAAGGGAAAGCAAAAACCCAGGGAGCGGGCTGCAGTCCCACTGCCTGAGACTGAATGGCACAAGACGAGGAGGTAGCCCCCAGCAGCAAGAAACACCAACCCACCACRACAGACACCTCCAGAGACCACACTCTGAGGCACACAGATATTCTCTTTTTGCAGTAGAAAGTAAATAGACAGAGGGAATATCTTTTCCCTCATTCCATTTGTAATACATAAATTTGGCTTCCGTTTTAAGAATAAATGCTGCTTTTCTGTTTGCGGAGACGTATTTAACAACTAATATCAAACCACAGTAAATAGTTCCTAATACAGGTTAGTTACCATATACTGTCATCTGTTCCCATGTCCAGCTCATTATATGGGCATAACCTCTCCAAAAAGTGACTGACCATTATGATTTCTGATTTCTGACAATTATGACTGGCTCCCCACTAATACCCTTCTGCCCTGCTCTGCAAGAGAAGACTACATTCAAAACTGGAACAAGGCACATGCATATCCTACCGAGAGACAGACTAACACAGCTGCAAAGCACAACACTATTACTAAGCAAGTTCACTTGGACACTTTTCTGGTTSCATTTTAGCCAAGTGAGTAAAAAACAAGCAAGTTCTATGAGAAATGCATCAGCCTGGCAGCTGCCCCCCGGGCTCTGCACAGCCACGTGCAGACAAGAAGCCACTGCCCAGAACCAGGCAGGAGAGATTCAAAGAGAAGCTACTGGATCTGCACACTGTCACAGCACRGCCGCAGAGCGCTGTGCTGAGCAAGCTCTCTTTGAAGTCCCCTAARGACTAATTTACAGTTTTTGCTTTTATTTTAAATAATCGAAAGGTGGCCTGTATAATATACTRAGGAAGGTCAGCCTAGAACAGGATTAAACCCAGCATCCAAAGTTGAAAAAGTCTTCCTAGAAGGCCAGGCAATGGGAAATCTCTATTTAGCACGAGGGATACCGATCCACTATGTTAGAGACTATTTCTGTAGCAGTAATAAAGAGGTCTGCAAAATTTCTGCATTTGGACAAATCCCCATAACCAGAAACTCAAAATTGGACTTCTGCTTGGGAAGTTTGCAGCAGTGTCTCATATTCAACTGCCCTAGAGTTACACGGAGAGCTGCATCATGATGTTCAAGATAATTTCAACTTTCAAGATTTGAAATGAAAAAAGACAGTATGAAAACTAACAACACACACAAAAAAAGGCAAAAAAAAAGATATGTCATCCTTAGCTGCTTCTGCTACCTAGTTTATCCATCTAATGAGTAACCGTGGTAGACTTGCTCCATGATATGGAGCAAAAGTAATTATCAGAGATGGATATTGCAGTTAAATTTGCCATCACATGAATACCAGGGAAAAGTAAATAACAAATAAACACAACACAGAGCACGTTATCATCATGCAAGTTGATTTCTAAGCTTGTTATATAACAGTTGTAAAAATAATCAAAGCTAAAATGAGCTGCATTATTTACAACTACTTTGATTATCAGAAATGACTGCAGTAAAACAAACAAAAATTCATAGGTAAGAAACACTCCTGGAGATTTCTCTCTTCTTCTGTTTCCTACGAAGTTGAACTGAATGCATACAGGCATTTTCTGACGGTCTTAAACAATTCTACTCTCCAGCAAACACACCTATATTTAATTAACAGACAAGCTTGACCAGCACAGACTTTCTCAGCAGAACAAGGATAAACTGCACCGTCTGCCTCATACTGCTCTGACCATGTTCATCATCATCTTCCTCTTCACCTGAGACGAAACAGACTGTTTCCAGGCTTTGCTTGCCACTGCTTTTGGCTGAATCTCACTAACAAGCGTGCTGTGCTGACCACAGCAGTGCACCATGCAGGTACCTGCCTAGGAAATGTGACCTGAGGTTCAATTTATTGCACAAGTATCACAAAGCAACCACAAGACAGATACAATTTTTAGTCATCTCTACCTGGGACTGAGTTTTAACCAAARAAATGTAACTGAAAGACTTCATATCCTCCTTTTATCACGGTTTTGATTCAGGCAARCTAAAGAAAGCAGCTTCTTGTAAAACAGTCTAAATAAAATAAAAAGCTTCTTACAGTGAATTTTTGTTTATAATGGCAGGGTAATAGTCCTGAAATCAAACATTCTGCCCACCAAAAAAAAAGGTTTTCAGAAAATTAATTCTTTGAACTGCTGGTTTAAAATGAAGATTGGCTTCTTCATATAGACAAACTACCTTTCAGGAAATGTAAACACTGTAAAGATAACATTATTATATGTCTCTATTGATGTGTATATTTCATTTTAATTGAGTTTACCTGCAACGTTTTTAAAGTTTATTAAAAAGCATTTAAGATCAACAGAAAGAAATGCTGATAAAAGATGAAAAATTTCCTGACTCCTATTAAATTTTAAAGCCTCGTATTTCTTTCACTGATTAAAAAGCAACAAGGAGGTTAATCAGTAGGGGGAAAAAAGGTGCCAAAAGCTAAAAGTTACTTGAAACACATCGGTCCACTGATGTGGCCAATTTTAAAATTTGCAAAGAGTATAAATTTAAAAAAAAAAAATAGAACATATACAAAATACTCAGGATAAAACAATCCAGCTTTGGCACATGAATATRTCTAAAAGCACAAGCTCTAAGGAAGATTCGTTTTTTTATTAATGTGCTAGTCATTCTTTCTGTCAGACTACACCAGCAGCTGAAGAGAAATGCTGGGTTGCCTAAGGAGAGAGCCTCATAAGAAAACTGCGTCCGGATCACAGGTTTCAGCACAATATTGAGATGTCTCTGCTGTAGTACATGCTCAAGTGGGCAGTGCTCATCATCTGCTATCCAGCCTTCACAACAAACCTCTTTCATAACAGACACAAAGTTAGGCAGGAAAAGGTTTGTCTCTTTTTCATGTTTTTGAGGTACTGAACAACAATCCTTTAAGACCTAAACCAGATAATAAACAGGGTTTAAATAAATAAATAAATAGGTTCAGCCTGCTCACTTTACTAAGCAATGAACAGGCAGAAAATTAATGGCACCTAGATGAAAGGTCCAGCAAAACCTAAATTACATTTTCTCCTTCTATTGATCCCATGAAAATTAAGGGAATGTCTTTCACYTCTCCTCTGTTCCCATGCAAATGGGTAGAAATGATAAAGTTGTGAAGAAAGAAGAGCACATAAGGGACAAAAAGAAGCACCTGAAAAGGGCAAAGATTCAGCTGCTGTGCTCCACGCTTCCCATGATCTACTGGAATCCTTCAAAACAAGCCCTTTGGAGATGAGGAACATCAAGAATGCACCCTGCCAAACACCATTCTTAGAGCAGAGGAATAAATCTTCTACATCCTAAAAATACAACATGATGTAATTCCCATTTGTCCCACTGCAACTATGTATTTTTTATTTTTAAAATCCCAGTAAGGACTTTCCTCTTGCCACTTCCATTGGGCAGCTGCTCAGGATTCTCCCTTCTAATTTTCTGTTGAAGTTGTTAATCATCAATCYATCATCAATGCGTTTTTTCAACCAAAAGCTTCTCCTCACTTTAGCATCTATGCTGCTAGAGTGTTTTTAGAAATACRAAGAATTGTACCCCTTTCCAGCATTATCTCTGCTCTCTGTTACTTAACCATACCTTCACCAAACCTGTTCCAGGTTGAATTCTTATTTCTTAAACATGTATGAACAGAAAGTCTACAAAATAYACCAGATAAGGCCTCATTAAACAGATACAGCATTAGTGTTTCTTATTAACAGCTGTATCACTGAAGAGCCCATCTGCATTTTTTTCCCTAGAGTTTTCTTCATTAGCAGCTCAGCCATCCTTTCTTCAAAAAATGATTCCCAGGGAAACGTAGAACAAGAGAAAAAATATAGCTTTTTCCTAAAGCAACTGATGCCCCTTTTAAGGTGCAACTTTCACATGCACTACTGTGCTATCCYTTTTGATCTTTTTTCAATCCTTCCTGAATAGCACATAGTCGTCAAAACTTATTTTCTTCATATCACCATTATTCCAAGTATCTCCTGTCCTCAGATCCCACACCAGCATATTATGTTCTATTTTATTGCCCACATTTAAGAGACAATGCATTTCTGAACTTCACCAAATTCCTGCTCTCTTATCCTGCTCTCTTACCCACTCCATCTTGCTCAGTCTTGCCAACACTACTCCTGCAGTATCACTACAGACATAATGAGATGGTGTTCAAATGAAAGAGGGGATCTTTTGTTGACAATTTGACCACAGACTGATCTCATAATTAATTAACTTAACCATCTTCTATGATCTTGACTTTATTAAACTTTGCTTTTGTCAAATATATTTAAAATATTTCTAAAGAGAAATTAAAAAAAAAATCCACACAGTGCTCCCCTGGGGAAAAAAAAAAGTCAGACAAAATTTACAGGTAATCGTGTTAGTCACACAGCTTAATACACTTCTTCAAGTCATCTGGGTATTATGGAGATGAAGCCTGTAGAAGAATAGCATAGTATTAATTAAGCCTCATAATAACCTGCAAGATAGGTAAGCAATAACTCCTTATAGATGGATTTTTTTTGTGTCTCAGCACCTGAGCGGAATGAGCATTTCCACTGGACCAGCACTTTCAGTTTGGCTCTTTTGGAGAATACATGCAAGTTAGGTCTTCTCCTGAAGAAGAGAAGAAGAAAACTTCTTTCATTTCTTATTATTTATATTGCTGAAGTATCTCTACTGCCCTCTGGTGTGCATTTCAACAGTCAAATCCATGCATAAAATAAAAGGTAATAGGCATTGATCGGTATGCAACTATTTCGTTTATTTTCCAGGCTACTTTTAAAGAAGCTCTCCATTTCCCAGGACAAACAGGAGATAGAATTCACATCCCCATGGTGTTCATTGATCCACAACACCAGTTAAAAAGACAGGTCTCAGCAACTAACATAAATATAAGTATTAATAGAAAATACTGAATTTTGTTCTCTGTTGCTTCAGTAGCCCTTGTGAATTCAGTTCTCCTCACATCTAGCAGTCTTCCCTGTTTGACTTCTATATTGCTACTGTACTCTTATCTCTAAAAGAAAAAGAAATACTGCCTAATAAATTTCTCCTTTTTCAATTTCTTCTCCATTCTGTCTGTCACTCCTTTAACACAGAGGTATTTTTTAATGGAAACAAGCAATTTGACTTTACTATCTTCCTCCAGTTGCTGACAATCTAAGTTACCCTTTCCCTGCCTGCTCAAGGTCTCTACATACAATTTCAGGAATGGTTTCATGTCACCCCATATCCAGTAGCTACTGGTTATGGTAGTTACTGTACTGGTATAATACAGTATATGCTGATGCTACTGGGGAGACTGCTGATCCTGCAGAAACGGTGTAACTGCTGATCCCGTGCTCCAGCTTCACATTTAGTAATCATACAGCCTTAGGGCAAACTGCATGAGCAACATGATCCAAGAGGAAGCTCCTCATCTTTGTATCTGGGTCACACTTCTGTCATGTCACAGACTAACTGTCACAGATTGTTAGATTTCATGCAAAAGTGGCTGCATGGGCCAGTTTCTACAGGAGGAGAAGCAGGAGCTTTTGTCAGCAGCCCAATGTGACAGTGAATCAGCTGGAACAGGAAATTTCCCCCCAAGATTCACAATGATCTGATTAAGTCAGAAGTTTATTTTGGGGCTCCCCTAGGCAAGAAAGACTTTGATATCGTGGACTGAATCCAGGAGAAGGCTGCCAGTGTCATCAGGAGACTTGAGCATATGATAGGAGCAGAAGCTGACAGATGTGGCTTTGCTCAGCTGCAAAAGATAAAGTTTTGGGGCATCTTACTGCTGTCTACAGCTATCTAATGAGAAGGTGTAAATTCAGCAGCCAGACTTTTCCAAGGGGTGGAAGGACAAGACACAACAGATATAAATTGAAACATGCAAAATTCCAACTCAGTACAGGAAATAAATACACACACACACACATATACAAGCATGGTAAATGTGTTATGTAGACAGTCTGTGAAATGTCTGTTCTTGAATATACTCAAAATTCAGCTGGACATGACCCCAAGTCATGTGCTCTAGTTGGAACTGCTTTGAGCAGAGGGCTGGGCTAGATGTTATCTAAGGGTCCCTTTCAAGTTTCATGACTCTGTGATTTTATCAAGTGCACCATCCTTTTTCAAAGCAATTACTCCAAATGCATTACATTTTTTTTTTCTACTGAAAAAGGACCATAATTTGCATTTCAGCCGAGAAAGCACTGCAGGTTACAACAGTATGTTTTTTTTCTTAATTTGTTTTTCTAAGCAAAACAGAAAACAAAGATCCATCTACATATACCACCCACAAGAAATGACTGAGGAGAAAGCTTCGAGACACCATGGCTCAGCTGAGCCATTTTAGATGGCATAAGCCAATCCACAAACCACCAAAGGGAAAGAAGTAGAAAGAACTRTGAACCAAGAGCAATGAAATTCAGTAATTCAGAATCTGAACCAGGAATCACTGCCATTTTCTAATATAGCAGTAATTTAGCTGAGAAAAAAAATACAAGTGATAACACATGAAAACACAACGATAATGTTAAGGTATCCATCAAAATTCCTTTAGACATCGGCAAAGGAAAAAGTAACATTCTGAAAACCGAGTGTAAGCTCAATTCTTCCACTTACTAGCACCAATAAACCTGCCTGATTCTTTCTCCTCCATTTCATGTGCATTGGAATTAATGCACTACCCAAATCTACTGAGAGAGGTGGTGTCACAATTCACTCCTCTTTATGGTGGGAACTAGGCCAGACTGCCTTCCCTTCAGCGTGCCTGTTTGCACGAGGGTATGCTGAAATCAGCCCCAAGCTCTCTATTACCGCTTCAGGTATCACTGGAAGTTATTTAGAACTAGAACTAACTGTTGCATTTAAAGACAAAATCATGGTACCTATGAATCTATCCAGTGCTATCTTAAAATCAGCATAGGATGAAACCACACAAACTAAGGAGTAATTCTATTGCTGAGCAAGGGAYTGTAGTGATAGGCTATTTACACTGAAAACAGGGCTCTGCCTCACCCATGCTGGCACCCTAGTCCCCTGGCTAGAGCAATTACCCCTCTTAGCCCTCCAGACCTCTTTACTCACAGCACCCCCATAGCACAGGCACTGTGAGCAGCACATCCCTAGGGTTTCAGGAGCAGAATACTAAGGAAAACTAAAAATCCAGAAGAGTTGATTAAGGAGGCCAGGGGCTGCYTCATGAGCCACTCAGCTGAGGGGAGCGGCAGTCCCTCAAGAAAGGTAAACGGGCAGGTGGCCCCCGCAGCCACCCTGTTCTCATCCTTAATTACAGTCTCGACAGCGCACATTTAGTATCTGGGTCTGATTCCCTGGCCCGCAAGGAAGGGAATGAGGAGCACACCAGGCGCCAGCGGCTCCAGGCCTAGCGCCGCTCACCCCAACCACAGACCTGTGTACGCGTAAAGCACCCAGGCTTTCGAAACACGTCTCAGAGCAATGACGCAGTGAAGACGACAATAACTTTCCAAGTACTCGGGGGGTGGGAGGGAGTTTCCAGAATATTTTGGGGGCGTGACTATAAAAAAAGGYAAAAACAAGACACAAAAACAGCACTTTTCCTGGCCGGCGAAGGGGAGGGGGCGGCGGCAGCGACGCTGCCGCTCCGCGGCTGCCCAGGGCAGGCGCTACTTACAGCCCGCGTCTCGTAGAGCACCAGCTTCTGCACGGAGCTGATCATGGGGGCGGCCGCGGGCGACATGGCGGCCGCGCGGCGCCCCGGGCCCCGGCGCGGCAGCCAGCAGCGGACAGGCCGCGCACAGCGGGAGGCGCCGGCACCTCACTGCGCAGGCGCGCGCGGGGCAACGCGCAGGCGCCTGCGCCCGCTGAGGCGGCGGTGGCCATGTCGTGTGTGGGCACCGCGTCCCCTCCGTTGCCTGCGCCGCCCTTAGACTCAGCACCAGAGACAGCTCCGAAATTCTTCCCCCTCCTGSCACCCCTGGAACCATCCGGCGCGGGACGCGGCGCCGGGGGACCCCTTCCACAGCCTCCCCTGTAGCCAGTAACGGGAAGGCAGGACGCGGGGGCGGGGCGCTCCCGAGGGGGCGGGGCGAAGAGGAGGGGCGGGGCGCGGGGCGGGGCCGAGGGTTGCCGTGGTTACGCGGATACACAGCGGCGCGCGGGGCCGTTACTCCCCGCCCCCACCGCGCTCCGCGGACCGTTAAGAGCCGCGGGAAGCGCGTGAGCGGAGGGAGGCTTGGGGGGGGGGGGGGGGGTGTCTGGGCTCGTTTTGCTCGTTTTGCTCGTTTTTGTTTGCTTTTGGTTAAGTTTTTGTGCCTAAAATTCCAGGGTGGGTTATTTTTCAAAGTGTTTTCAGCCTTTTTCTGCATATCCTTTATTTTTTTTTTTTTGTCCTCAAGTGGGATTTTTATTCTAAAATAAAGAGAGACTGTGAGAGAAAGGAGGAAGCCCTTATTGCCCTGGAGAGCGGGGTGATTCTGATACCCTTTGCTTTCCAGAACTGCCTCCTCCCTTGGTAATGAATATRCTGTGTCTGTTCAATATAGGCTTTTTCATTGGAAAATGCCCTTTTTACCGAGTAGTCCCCCTTGCAGCACATTATTAGCTCAGCTCGGTTGATACATGTGTTGTTCACACATACAGTAACTGCCGTGTGTTTTATGACAGGCTTTCGTTCCTCTCAGGTTGCTCATGGCTTCGCAGGAGAAGCAACAAGCTCAGCCCTTCGCAGACATCTTTGATGAAGATGAAGCTGAGAAGTCCTTTCTGTTGTCCAAACCCACCTGCTTTGTTGTCTTTGGAAAGCCAGTAAGATGCCTGATAAGAAGTTTTGTTTTTCTCCTCAAAATACACAGCTAATGATTTTACTATTCCTTTCAAAACATTAGCTTAGTAATACTGCCAAAAGGTTTAAGGACCTACTTTTTAAACTTTACTTCTTTGTAAATCCTGCAAAATATTGTACAGATTCTGATGTATGGATTCTCCCTAAAACAGAGGAGTTGAAATCATGGCAGTGTGATTTCAATTCAGGAATGTTCAATTTCAGGAATTGAAATCATRGCATCAGTATCAGTTACTGATTCATTTGAACAAATAGAGATAAGTAGGAAAACGGCATTTATAAGACAGCGTTTGCCAACCAAGGTGCCTTCAGAGTGCCTTGCTTCCAATGTGAATGTATGATCTAGCGTAGCTTGCCCTCTGTATAGGTGTCATTTTGTCAGGTACCACAACACAGTCTGAAATGAATGCACAGAAATCTGCTTTGCACTGTCTGTCAGGTAGGGAGAAGTGGTGTGCACCTAGAACTGGCAACCAACMCCARCARCATAAACTGCCGAATCAAGCCCCAGTCCTGCTCTGTTTGCCCCACGTGGGAAGCTAATATAGACCCAGCCWCTGTGATGCCTGTAGGTATAGTCWGGTGTAGGTGCAGATTATTTAATGSAGGAATTACAATAGTGCTAAGATTCCGCAAGATTAGTGCATGTGAAAAGATGAACACTTTTCCAGTATCCAAAAGAGATCTGTGGACTAGGAAATGGCTGGGCAGGTTTTCATCATATCTTGCTTTGAGACTGAAGATAAATTTCAGTCCTCAAGAGTGTTTCATTTGAAGTTACCAACAAATCATAGCCGAGTTTCATATGGAGTTATTCAGGGGCGAGGTCTGCATAATTAGTTTGGAGGTACTCCCCTGTGTAGTTGAGTAACAGTGTATTAGCCATGCTATGAAGTATATAATAGAGGATGGTATTAAAAAGAAGTTTTGTCCAGTGAGTAACTCTGAGGCCCTAATTTGATGGTAGCTTTTAATTGCAGTTACGATATAAATAAATGATTTTTTAATGTCTAGAAATACTTTTTTTTTTCTTTCATGATGTTTTGCTTTCAAACAAATATGTATTTCTTATTTTAAGGGTTCTGGAAAGAAGACATTAGCCAAAAGACTAGCACAAATATGGAAATGCACTTTCATAGAAGGTAATTGCACACTATTTTCAGAACATTGCATTGATTTCCTATTTTTTTATTTTAGAATATCCTTTCTGTTCCCTATAGTTCGAATGACTTACTGGTGATTCTTTAAAGACTCCTGGGAAGGACCAAATAATCTTTTTTTTCATGGAAGCAGTTGACTCTTCTCTTCAAATGTAGCCAAATCACTGAAGTACGGAGAGCACTGAGGTTTGCTGATACAAACCATGAATAAATAGTAGGATCTTTATGTGTTTGTACAGTGCCTAACACAATGGGGACAAAACCTAGGACTCAGTGGCTTAGCTTTTATAGCAGTGCAAATACAAAGGAAGGAATAGAAGTTGACATATTCACATTTCTAAAACATCTTAAAAAATCCCATTTAGAAGGTGCAGTTAAGATTTCCCACCATGCGTCCGCCAGAATGCAAGATATCTCCTTTTTTTTTTTTTTTTTTTTTTTTTTTTTCCCCCGGCTTGTTTCACTTTGTAAAATGAATGCAACCTTAAGGATTGTTTTTGAAAAATGGTATGGGTACTTATTTTAGTGGCATGTAAATGTGAAAGACTTGCAGAAACATTGTGACATGACATCAATGTCATGCATGGGGGCAGAAGATGGGTCTTTGAATCTGAGTGGTCTCAAACTTAGTATGAATTTTAGATAATTTTAGATATAGGGAATAGGTTTTTAAAAAGTTATGTTTAAGGCAGATTTTTTTTTGTGTTTGTTTTGAACAATTGTCTTTTTGGAAGTGTTTAAGCTCAAATATTCCTCTCCATATTTTTCAGCAGTAATGCTAATATGATGTGAATTGAACCATTTACCTGTAGTATTTATAGGTCTGTTTTTTTCAAATATCTACCTGGACATTTCCAGAAGGCATCTTATTTTGGATGGACAAAATAAAATAATGGCCCTCAATACAGTGGCTGTCAATTCAGAAGTAGTCTGGCTTGCTACTCTGTGCTATTTAATCTTAAAATGTGCTTGGAACACACATGCACACTCGTGTCTATCTATATATATGTACATTTGTAAGCGTACATCTCCACATAAAATACAGAATTTTTAAACTGTTTTAATTTCATTCTTGTCTGATGTGCTTCTTCAGCTTCAGAAGTAATTCAAGAGAATATTCGTGAAGAAACAGAAGATGGGCTTAAGGTAAAATAATCTTATCTTAATCTAATAGAAAATGTTGTCATATTCTTGACTCGTGCAATATAAAAGACTGCTTCACATTCCACTTTAGTGTCAAGAATTGCTGTTTAGAGGTCAAAGCGTTTCTGAAGAACTGGTTACAAAAATGATTCTGAAAAAGATTGAGTCACCGGAAGTTGCTCATTTTGGTAAGTATATATTTATAGCCTAAATGTCTGAGAATGTGCTTGCTAGAATTTGACTTTGTCACTCTTCACTTACATTACTGCTCTAGTATTATATATTTTCAGTTGGACTGTTGCACCTCTTCTTGTGTTCCTTAGGCTGTGGAATATCCGTAAACTGAGAATACTCTCAGGTTATGTCTTAGGGCTTAACCTACAGGAAGTCAAAAAGTGTCATGCCAATCCAATGTTGTGTTAATTCTGAAGGAAAGAATTTGCCCATGATTCTTTTGTGATTATCACTTGCCGGTATTAAATGTTGTGAAAAGATTTGGACTTTCAAATACAGAAATTTGAGCTTGAATACTCCTATAACAAAAAATTACTGGCAAAAATATTTTAGATGTTTAGCATACTGAAAGAGAGGGAAGACAAGTTATTTAAAATGCAAAGTATTAAGTATGTTTTTTAGCAACTTCATTTATTCTCTATTAAGTTAAATGAGGTTTTGGTGATGGAAGTAACTCCTGAGAAAAGATGATATAACTGGAGCATGTTGAAATTAATGCTACATGTTCTTGCTAGTGTCTGAAACTGCTTTCCTAAAGACAAAACTGATAATTAAATGGAAATCAGGGAAAAGAAAATATCATTGCTTTTTCTAATGCTGACTTTTATTGAAAATTTCCATTATTAGAGAGAGGCAAGCATAGTGCCAGATGATGCCATATCTCTTTTTCTCTGAGAACTAGCAAACTTGTATGAACTTTTGGATATGATGAGTTTTTTTCCTTCTCTGGAGACAGACTCACATCAGTTTTACAGAGAGGCATGCTTGCCTTGTGTAGCTAGACTTTGAAAATAGTAGGTGAAAGACAGAAGTGGTTAAGAAGCAAAAGAAGAGTTGATGAGCATATCTGTATTTTAAGGTATTCTAGGTAAAAAATTACTGTTTGATAGTTGTCTTAAGCAAAGTTTGTCATTGTTCATTTTCCTACAGCACTATCAGACTAGGGTCAAAAACCCCTTCAAGAACACACAGTTTGGGGCAATCTATTCACATACACTGTTTACCCTCACCGTCTTCTCATATCAGCTGCTGTTCTGCAGGCCACATTGCCATGCAGAGGCTGTGCAAACTACCCACACCCCACTAGCAGTTAAAATCTTCTCMATGTGTCAACAATTTAGAATCCAGGATTTTCACTCCACAGGGGAATGACTCAACATGACCCTCTTGCTTGCTTATGCTCTTGCACAATTTCTACATCTTCTCTGGACGGTGGCCARGGGTTCGGATATTGCCTGAAGCCGGGAGTTCAGATATCCCTGAGTACTCTCTGAGCGCTGGAGTGCTCAGATGAGCACTCTAATGCTAGGAATGGGCTGTTCCCACCACCATGTCTGTCASGAATAGCTGTTGTCTTTGCCAGAGGACTCAGCGTTGCGGATCATGAGTGAGTGGGTGCTTGCCAGGCTAGGTGTCTCACTAGGCATCCTCTGTGCTTAGCATCTCCTTTTGAGAGAAATGAATGTGCAGGCACGCTGCATGTCCCATAGAAGAGTTCAGACTCCCTTTATTGTCCGTAGAGGTGAAGGCTGTACTTAAAAAAAATAAATAAATAAAAAAAATAAAAAATAATAATAAAAAAATAGACTCCTAGTTTAAATGCTGTGTATCATAGTTTGGCGACATTTCTGCAATGCCTTTCACAGTGCCTTTTTAATGGCAAAAGCAGTCACTAAAAGCTGATTTTAGTTGCTGTAATGCTCATGTTAAGCACATGAAGCAGGCGTCTGAGTATGAACTTTAATGTCCACATAGTCCTTATCATTTTAAACTTCCTGTCTAAGTTAACAGACTTTGAGAGTCCTATGCAAAGCTGAATACAGTGCACCTATTTTTGCTTTTTTTTTTTTCTTATAATAGTGGAACAATTTTTAACCACTTACACAATATGTAGATGTTTTGCTTAAAGGAGTTCAATATAACTGGACAGTATATTTGACATAACCTTATAAAAGATGTATTTAACAAAATGTATTTGACAGGTTATATTCTCTGTGGATTTCCTTCTCTCTCAGAGGAATACATGACTATTCCACAACAAATAGAGAAAATAAAAAATCTAAAATTAAAAGCAGATTTCCTGATTAATATTAAGGTAATGTCATCTTTAGTAGTTTGCTAGTCATATTTCTAGTTATTAGTAGACTCATATGCTGCATAAATCAAAAGATAATATTTTCTCCTGTACATTTGAGTATAATATTCAGTGATATTCTGTGATATTTATTGAGGTTTTAAGAATATTTTTCCTTTTATAGTGGAATGGAATCATACTAGTTTATTATGTAATAAGCACTGATCATGTAAAATAGTGAGCATTTCCTATCACTTTTATAGGAGTTAAAATCTCTGACTCTCTTAGGTTAAGTTTCTAGAAATAGTTAGAAGAGATAGGTTTTCGGGAAAAGAAAACTTTGAATATTATGATCACTATGCCATTTTGGATGCATGCAAATCTCCCTTTCGTGTCTACTTAGACACTTTCAGATAAAAAATGTTCACATATTTGAGTGAGAAAGCAAATTGTTTTATGTTTTGCTCACTGAGTTTGAAACTGTCATGGCTCTATTTTACTCTGTAGAAATAATTTTTCCCTGAGTTTAACAACTTCTATGTTTTCTTTTTATCTTAGGTTGCTCACAATATGTTTGGAGGATAGGGATTAAGAGGGGGGGAATGATTTTTTGTTGTGCCCTCCCTTCAAACTCCATAACAGAATTTCAAAATATCCATGTTAAGACCACATTCAAATTGATCTGTGTTTAATGTAACACTAAACTTGTATTTGAATGTCTTTTTGTAGAAAGACCTGTGGTTATTCTTACCGTGCTCCCAGTTGCTGAATGCCTTTAGCCTCTGATTCAGCACTGCTATGTTTCTGGGTGATAGTACAGCTCTGAGAGGTAAAATTGGTARCTTGCTCAGGACTAAACCTCTTTGGAATGGGTTGCAAGAGTAATCACAAGCCTGTCTGCAAAAGGCTTTTATCCAGCAACTAATACCTGCATATAGCTAGCATGGCAAAATGTGAATATAAGTAGCAGTTACACTCCTGATGTGGAATATAAATTCCACAGAAAACTTGCAGAAAACTGCAAGAATTAAGCCTCTCTTTGCACTTAGTAACTTTGCTTCTGTTGGAAGTTTCATATTTACCTTGAAAGTTATTTAAGAAGATGTTTATGAATCCAAATATTTACCAAACAGCCCCCCATATTTTGCAGTTTAAGGAAGAAGTTAGTGTTATTGTAGCACCACAATGAGCATGTGATTTCCTTTTAATCATTCCTTGCTAGTGTTCAGACTTCGACTTATGCAAAAGATTATCTGGACAAAGACAGCGTCCTGATTCAGGGCAGCTATATCAGAAGAACCAGTGGGATCCTAATGTTATTGAAAAACTTAAGAAAATGAAAGATGARCGTAAAGACGAGAGTGAAGAAGAACTGGAAGAGCAGGAAGAAGAAGTGGTAACAGCTGCTAATCTAACTTTAATTCTATTCCGTTTTAAGAGATTTGAGATAATATTTAAATAGTTTTTTAAATGGCAGCAAGTGATGATTATTGTGTACTTAGTCCTGGATTCAGTCTCTAACTTAGAAGACACTAAACTGTTGCTGTAAGTTGAAAGAGTGAATCGGGAGATTGAAAGAGTGTATCAGGAGAATGGTGACTCTGTGTTGCTCTGCTCTCTGTTCTTCTGTATAAGCATCTGTGATTAGTCAATCTTGGGGATAGGATTTTAAGCCAAAGGGAATTATGGGGCTAAAGAAATACAGAAGTTCTTGATTTCTATTGTTATAACACGGTTTTACTATTTTTTTGTGGTATGTTAACTTGCTTTGGTGTTAGAATGCAATGAATACAGGTTTTTTTCATATTTTAGTTTTGGGTTCGTTGGGTAGCATTGGTTTATGAAGTTGGCCAAAGACTTGTCAATGCAAGTTCCAGGCACGTTTCTATCAGTTCCTAGCAAGTGTACTTCATCAGGACAAGGATCACTATTAGCTAGTTAATTCATATTGCAGTAATTTTCTGGGAAGYTACTTTATCTATCAACTTTTGAGTATAGACAAAATTTAGTTTAGTACATTATTTTGTTTCTGTGTCTTGAAATATTTAAATTTTTATTCTTCAGATTGCAGAAGATCCATTTGAAATGTCAAGAATTTTGCCTGAGTTAGTTCAGAGGCCTGAAGATATTCGTGAAAATGCTGAGGAAAGAGTTAGGATATACAAGGACATAATGCTCCRTCCTTTGGAAGTAAGAAAAAGCAAAATACTATGATGCTGCATAACAGAAGGTTATTTAAAATATCTTACCCTATTCCCATGCTTTCTTGGGAACTAAGATTTATTTTACGGAGGTGGACACATGTCATGGTTCAACATATGTGCCAGTTTTGAAATTTATACTGAAATGAATGATATAGCTGTCATTTGTAGATGTTGTTGGTAGTTTAGAGTCAAGATAAAGTAATCCATTTTGAGTTTTAAAATAGAAATGCACTAGTAATATTTTGTTAAACCTAGCAAGTGACACATTTGAAGCACATCATAACTATTAGTAGAGTCCATTTAACATGCAATCCTCTAAGGATTCTACTTGTCATATTTATTCCCACAGGTTTCCCTTCTTCACTTGCTTCATTGCCTGCAGTTTTATATACCCAATAATGAGCTCCTACGTTTGCTTTATCTTCAGTTTTGTTTCTACAGATTTCTACTTGATTATTTTTCTCTCTAGATCTAGAACCTGWTTTTGTGCCTTCTGCCTGTCTTCTTTTCATAACCACTTGCCCAAGGTTTATAGGATGATCTAGAGTATGTTGCAGTTCTTTCTCCATTGTTGAGAGATGGCTGCTGCTACAACATCTCCAGAACAAGACAGAAGAGAGAGCTTCTTGCCTATAACCACAAGCATGGACTAGTTGGCTACACTCCAAATCCCAAAGAACAGAGAATTTTATTTTTTTTTTTAAATTTTACAATTTTACATTCTTTCCAGTGTTATATATGTTGAAGTTTCAAGAAAAAAAGTGGTCACAAAAGACAAAATGTAACATCTGTTTGAAAATATGCCTCATTGATGTCATAAGCCTCCACTTAGCTCTATRATAAATATAGTAACTTTCTGTGGTGACCACAGATATAAGAATATTTAAACACTCACAAGAGGGAGTTACAGCCCTCAGATCACAGAGAGTAAAGGATGGATTTTGGATTAGTTTGAAAACCACTAGCTGAAAAGTCTTATTTAGGCATTTAGTGGTTCACTAAAATACTGAATGAACCCAAGGATCTGAGTGAGTTAGAGGTTTGGATGATTAAGTATGGAAAGAAAAGGCTTATAAAATGTTAACTTTGCATTGAATTGGGATAGACAGAAAGAACTTTGTAGGACAGACTTTACTTTCTAGGATGAAACTGAGTAGAAATGTACTGAYCTCAGTACTGTAGACAGTCTGAGAATACAGCTAATTTTAAACCGATTCAATAAACATGGTATAGTGCACAAAAGAAATACTGGGATATACTATTAATATAATATTAATACTGATAACTGCCCTAATACCGGTGGTGGTGACCTGGTGGACAACAAGTTGACCATGAGCCAGCAACGCGCCCTTGTGACCAAGAAGGCCAATGGGATGCTGGGGTGGCAGGATATTAGGCCAAGTGTAGCCAGCAGGTCCAGGGAGGTGACCCTTGCCCTCTGCTCAGCCTTGGTAAGGCCAYATCTGGAGYCTAGTTCTAGGCTCCCCAGTACAAAAGGGGATCTACTGGAGAGAGTTCAGAGTAGAGCTATGAAGATGATTAGGAGGTTGGAACATTTCTCCTATGAGGAGAGGCTGAGAGCTGGGCCTAAACAAGAGAAGGCCAAGAAGTGATCTTATSAATTTGTATAAATACCTTARGRGAGGGTGTCAAGATGATGGGGACAAGCTCTTTGCAGTGGTGGCCAGCGAYAGGACAAGACGCAATGGCCACAAAATGAAGTACAGGTCCCTTCCAATCTTAATCATTCTGTAATTCTGTATGTAAGCAGAAGACAAATTACWACTTTCTGGGTAGAAGAATATTAGAAAGAACCAGTCAGTTGTTATCTACCAAAGTTAGGAAAGATAATTTAATTTGCAGTGTAGAATACTTAGGCTAGATGCTAGCAAATATGCTCTGTCCACAAGAGTAATGAATAGGTTACTTGAGAAAGTTGCAGAGTCACCTTCACTAGCCTTTTTCAGAGCTGGGTTTAAACAAATATCTCTTGGTAATGGAGGGAGCATTCTTGATTCCCTCCCTATAGTCTATAATAAAGTCTATAATTTACTGATAGAAAAAAAATGGAAATAAGAAAAAAAATCTAATATATTGCTCCAAAATTAGGGAAATATAGAGTTGGGGCCAAAATTAAAACTTTGGTCTCATGGCTGATATTTCCAAGATATCTATTAATTAACRTTATCACCACTTCCCATTGGGGAATTAAGTACTGGCATTAACTAGGCGATTTGAATTCATACATCAAAAGCTACTAGATTATTTGTGGCTATTTTGGGTTTGTCCTAAATTTTCTAATCTGAATTCTGAACCCATTGTATTTATAATTTTTTAATTCTCTCTGCATTTATTGATCACTTATTAAAATATAAAAACATCTGCCAAGAAACTTCTAAGTGATCAGCCTAGTGAAAATTGGTTGTCCACAGGAAAGCCTGTAGACTACAGGAGTCCAGCTTTTGATATTTATAGGAAGAGAATAAGCTTGAATGTCATTATCAGTTTAACTGTTTATTCAGTTAAAGAACATGTCTTCATTCTTAAATAGGACTTGATGGCTGAGCAGGATTCTCTATATCTTATTGAACTGGATGGAAATAAGCAACCAAATGATCTCTTTGCAGTAAGTAAACTATGCGCCAGGTTAAAGAACTTCCATTAAAAAATAATTATCAATTCTGTAGATTTTTTTTTCACTTGGCAACATTCTAAGTTGAATATAAAACTCACTGATTTCAAAACAACACCTTTGAAATACCTGCTTTTGTTGTTATGTTAAAAGAATATAAGGAATATATAAAAGAATACTTCGCCACTCAGCCCAAGTTTCCATATATGTTAAACAAGAATATTCCCAGGCAGACTACAACCTATTTTGTACTATGTCCGTATATTTCTTGTTCTTTATATCCTGTATCAGTTTCAAATATCATTATTAACCCACAAAATCAGAACATTTTCAGCRAGACATCTATAGAATTGGTTTCGTGTGTTGGTGCCTGAAATAATGAAGAAATATTTATGGTCTGTAATACTGTTTTACAATTAAATTGATTTTTTTCCTTTTTCTAGTCTTTGTATCTAGATTTCCAGCTCATGATGTAGCAATTCATTCTGCATATTGAAAATCATAATGATAAATTTTGAAGATAATTTCTCCCTTTTTCTCAGAAGTAAATTATATTAGATCAGAAAGTATGAGTGTGAAAAAGGAGAAGCAAGAGATTGTTTTTGATGATGTAGAAAGTGAGCTGCCCTTGGACATTTCCCTCCCTCATTGGAAAGAAATTTAATCTGTTGCAATTTTGCAAGTATTTAATTTTACAGTTAGTTTTATTATCACAAATATTCCTATATGCACAGAATAATAATTAAAAAAAACCACAAAAACTATTTTTGCAGAGACAAAAGACCAAATTGCTGAAAGACAAAATTTCATTATTTATAATCTGTCAGCATCACAGCAGAAGATTTATACCAAAGACAGTACAGGTGTGCAGTGAATCCAACCATCTTACCAGTGAGTAAGGCAGAGATGTTGTGAAGATAGCCCAGTTGTGAAAAAAGTCACTTTTTCATTTTAAGAATACTTGCAATCAAGCAAAATTGCATTTAAGAAATATTTCARTTAAATATAATATCACCTGATTCTCATTGGCAGACTTCCCATTTAAATACTTTTTAAAAGAAGTATCCCAAAGGTGGATTATCGCCAAGTCTGAATAGTAATCTGATCTCCTGGAGACAAYTCCCATCCCCAACTTTTATCAACCCTATTGGCACAGAGTGGAGCTCATCTGAAGATTTCCACTGCTTGGTCGGAGAGAATCCTTCAGTCTATCCCTTGGGAGGACTAGGGATTCACAGCATATAAGGACAGAACTAGGAGGTTTTGATTCATCATTTTGTACAGTCTTTATCTACCAAACAGCTTGAAGGAACTTAATAATAAGCATGGCCCCAAGTTATGACTTGGGGCTTAGTGTATATGTGGCCATTACATAAATAATAAGTAAGTAATAACAAAAACAAAAGCATTTGTGATACTTTCAGATCACAAAAGCAGTTTTGATTGGTGCTTAGTCAAAAGTTGTTCTCTTTKCAGTCAGTGGTAGCCCGACTTCAGTCTATGGGTGTTCGAAATGCAGCTCCTATAACTAGACTTCAAAGTCAGCAAGAAGAAACATTAGAGGGACTGGAAAATGTAAGTGTATTTTTTTTCCTRAAATTTTATCATTATAGAAATGTATTTTTTAATTTTCTGCTGTCTTCTTATATTTGTTTCATTGCAAGCAACTTGTTTTATCATGTAATATGGGCTTTGTTGGTTCTTGATTTTCCAGAAATGTGAACTTAAAACCATCCTGGAACTGAAATTCAGCTAAAACAGCGTGGAAAAAGTTATTTTTATTTCTTTATGATAAAATTTTGAACAAATGTTTGTTTTAACAATGGATTGAGGGTGAACGCCATTCTTCCAGGGAAATAAAGACACTTTAGCAAAAGGATAATAATTTCTCCAGCTGACTCATCTCAGGCTTAAATATTTCCTGAAAGAGAAATATATCATGCTAATGAAAATATAACGGCATCCTGCATAGCTGAAAACCCATACATTTTATTTTCAGTGATTTATTAGAAATAAGACAAATAAGTGTTATATTTTGCCTGAATCATATCAGTAATATTTTTTACCTTTTCCAAGTAAAAATGGAAGTCACTGGGTACATGTTATATATATATAACTACCTGCTTTTATCTTCTGCTTTTTTTCATGACAACTTCAAATATATAAATGGTATTATGACTGAGGAGACCCTATTGATTGTGGTTATGCTTTCAGAGCATWAAAAAAAAAAATCTTTTTTTCCTAGTACCCATCAAATTCACCGATGAAGGACTTTTTGTGCCAGATTATGTCCATATCTATTTTTCAGTTCATGTGTTTAATAACTGTCAATATATCTATTAATTTGAATCTTCAACTTGTCAAGTGCTCTCTTGAGCTGATGCAAATTTAGTATCCACAGTATCCCCTCCAAGGTCAGGGAGTTCTGCAGCTTAATCATACAGACTGCACAGAATTACTTCTCTTTGTAGAATTGGCTTTTTCTAACTCACTGTMCTCTGGTTTAATATTTACTGTTTTAATGCCCAGCGTGTTAGTCCCTAATGGTCCTCCTGCAGTTCTTCATAGCCAGCATTTTTCCTTACTACTATGAATAATTTAGCATCGCTATAAACTCTATGATTTACTCACTATTGAACTTCTTTAAACCTTCTATTAGACATATTCCTATCCCTTGACATTTCTGCATACCTAGAAGAGAGATTTTAGCCTTTTTATTCTCCATCAGATCTCTGTCTATTCTTCATCAGTGTTATGAGAAATAATCTTAGCCATTTTCTCCCTTCCTCAATAATTCATTGAGTTATATATCTTCATTTTTTAAGCTTTTGAAACTAATTAATGAAGTCTACAAGAACTATTTTAAGTACTAGTTTTAATAAATAAAATTTTAAAACTAAATAATTTCTCCTTAAGATTGTCTTGCAGTTCTGAAAAAAAAAAAAAATCATAGTTTAATTATGTTTGGTTGCTTTCCAGAAGAATATTTATTTTAAAAAAAGAAAAAAGACCAAGTTATATAACATATTATTTATATAACATTTTAGAAAAAAATATACATACATTTTATTATTACTGTTTTAATAAACAGGATGAACTTTTCCGGGTTCTCTCATCTTGCAAACTAATAGCAAACAGATACCGATGGCGTAGAAGCAGGTGGGGACAAGCGTGTCCTGTGGCTCTTAAGGAGGGTGATATTGTAATGGGGATACCAGACTTGGCTGTCAGGTTAGTGGAATTTGGAATAAGTGATTCTTATTTGCATTTCATAAGACAACTGTCTATACCTGTTGGCTTTTTTTTTTTTTTTTTTTTTGGTTTTTAGTTTTCTAGGTAAAATGTATGTACTATCCTCCTCAGAGGCCTTGAAAACATTTATGTTGAATCCGCGGCCTTACTTGCTACCACCAATGCCACTTCCTCCTTGTAAAGTACTAGTATTTGGCCCCCCACTGTCTGGAAGAACAACCGTTTGTAACCTGATTGCGAACAAGTACCATGGAAAGGTGAGTAGATAAATGCCTTTTGTAACAAGGGGATACGCTCGCACCCTGGAACCGGTTAGATTCATGGTGGATCCTTAAATACACATCGTAAATGGAAATATTACAGAAGAAATATACTAATTCAGTGAAATTCTGTCATTTCCCCCCATGTGAGATATATAGACAAACATTTATTTGTGAAACTTAYATGTCTTAACACAAGAATACACTAAGTATTTGTTGTATCTAAGAGTTAAATTGCATTAGAAATTGGAAATTACTTTGTACACAACTATACTTGAACTATAAGTATTTTTTTTCTGAAATACAGGAAGCTTTTCCAAACTCATTTTACTGTATAGCTGTTGGATCAGGTGCTGTATGTCTCTTCTGCATTTTTTTTTTCTTTTTCAAATAACTTCATTAGGTTCTTGACATGGTCAAACTAATTCAACCCCACATAGAAGAGTCAAGACAAAAAAAGATTAAAATGCAAAAGGAAACAATAAAAACATCCCAAAAAGCAGAGAAAGCTAGATTTGAATTAGAAGAAGTGCCACAAGAACAAGGTGATTAAGGTGTTCCATGGTCTTTGAAGCTATATTATTTGCGTTTTTTTCTTTTTATTTAACCGAAGAAATTCCTCTCACTTGTCAATATTTTATACTGTTTTAAAATACTACAGAAGCTGTTACTGATATTGTATGTTAAATTGAACTAAAAGATCATGAAGTGAAAGCAATAGTTGAGCAGAACTCAATGCTTTTGAAATTATGAAGTGTAAATAACCTGGAGCTGAGAGTCACAAACATGTGAGGAAGCTTTATAAGCTCCTTTTGCAAGCACTAATAATTCAGAATCACAGGATGGTGAGGGTGAGAAGGGACCACTGGAGATAATCAAGTCCAATGGCCCTGCTCAAGCAAAGCCACGTAGAGYAGGCCTCCCAAGACCTGTATTACTGAACATATCCAAAGATGGAGACTTTCTGGGCAACTTGTTCCAGTGCTCTGTAACCCTTGCAGTAAGTAAGTTTTTCCCTACGTTCAGAGGGACCTTCCTGTGTTTTAGTTTGTGCCCATTGTCTCTTTTCCTATTRCTGGGYACCACTGAGAATGAGTTCTCAGTGCACCTCCTCAGTTCTCAGTGCACCTCAGTGCACAGGTAGAGCCACTTGCTTCTAATCTTGTCTGTTGCAAGGGATRGGAGAGTATCCAGAAGGTGTGTTGGGGGGATCATATAGACTGGGAGGCTGTGGATGGAGAGGTGAAGGCTGAGATGTTACTGATGTAGTTTTCTATGAATTTAATGTTTTCATAGCCCCGGCAGATTTCCAAGAATTTACTAGTGACAAAGAAGCAGATGGTTCTGAAGAAACTGTTAAATCTGGAGAAGGAACAGACTTGAACGAGAATCTTACTGTTGTAAAGTCTGACATGACCCGAGAAGGTAAAAAAAAAAAAACCCTAGCTATTCTCAGCATGCCATTCCATGCTTTCAGAGTGCCTTACAGATTAAATAGCCAAACGATGACCACCTTTTCCCCACTTGCATTTGTAGGACTGTTTTAAACTTTTTTTTTTTACTTTTTACTGATATTTTTGAGAAACATAAAATGAAACGGTGAATTTTGTCACTGAAAGATAGCTGGGATATTTAACCAGTTAATACTATGCCTCTGTATAAGGGGAAAAAAAACTCCCACTGCTTGTACAGAAGCTGAACATGTATTTGGATGAAAAATTGTTTTTTTTTTCATTTATATATCTTTTAATAGCATAAGATTGTTTAAACAGTTTTTAATYAGAAAGGAGAGAAAGTGTTAGTTCACACATAAACAGAAGACATAAGTGAAAAGAGGATCTGAATTCAGGAGTAGGAGTTTTTGCCACTCTAATATGAGGAACTTAAAAGTATGTTAAGTTTTAATTAACCAGGACAAGTGGTGAATGTTTTAAAAAATAAAGTTTTAGGTGGGGAATTACTTACAATTTTAAATAACTATACTCTCAATTAATGCTGTAATGTATTGCATAGAGCATAGTAAAAGAGTGAAGTTTAGCTTGAAGAAAAGGACRAGTAAATATGGATAAAATGCAGGTAAACATAACATGAAGAAACTCTCTTCAGTCAGTTTATTTTCATAAAAAAAAAAATGTATAGGGTGACATTTCTTTCCAAATTATATTCTTCACATAATGGAGTGGAACTTCTAGAGAGGGTCTAACATAGAGCGACAAACATGATTAAGGGACTGCAGCGTCTATCATATGAGGAAAGACTAAGCGAGCTGGGCTTGTTTAGCCTGGAGAAGACTGAGAAGAGATCTTGTCAATATGTATAAGTACTTGAGGGGAGAATGTAAAGAAGATGAGGCCTCATCTCAGTGGTGGCCAGTGATAGGACAAGGGGYAATGGGTGTAAGTTGAAACCCARGCAGTTCCATCTCCATGTGAGGAGGAACTTCTTCCCTGTGAGGGTGCCAGAGCCCTGGCACAGGCTGCCCAGGGAGGCTGTGGAGKCTCCTTCTCTGGAGGTCTTCCCAACCCGCCTGGATGYCGCCCTGTGCCCCGTGCTCTGGGTGTCCCTGCTGGAGCAGGGGGTTGGACTACATGATCTCTAGAGGTCCCTTCCAACCTCAACCCTTCTGTGATTCTATGATAATAATTCTTGCAATTCCTGTAATCAGTTTTTCACTGAACTATGCTATCATTTTATAAAATTAGAACGTAAATAAAAACTAACTCTGAATGTTCTCTCAAAAATCTGAACAATTACAGTACATTGCATCAGCAATTAATAATCAAATATAAATCCAATAGGAGTGACTTATCCATTCTTTAGAATGCAGATGTCTTGATTGTAAATGATATATTATCTTGACCTATGATTTGTATTAATTTTTAAATTCATCTTGTCAACAGTTTCATTTAGACTCCTGCAAGAACTTCAAAGATGCTGCAGGTGAAATGATATTGAAACAGTATTTCATTYACCTTTCACAGTGTAATATTTTACAGGTGTTTTGTTTGTTTTCRTTTGAATGAAACAGCAAAGACATTTGTGAAGAGTTTAAAAGAAATCTATATTAAAAATATGGTGTTTTTTTATTTTTATTTTTCAACTGCAACAAAAGAATCATTGTTAGCAATGCCAGAGATAACTTCTGACCATCYGGAAGTTCAAGCAATGGCAGAAGAAGCTGTAGAAAGTGCATCAGAATCTGAAATTACACTGTCACCTGAAATATATGCTGAAGTACTGGAAAGAGCTATTACAGAGGTAAAACTACAAGTACTGCATAACAAACCACTTTCTAAGAGCACCATGTAACTGTTGTCTATTATCAATAAATATTGTTATTTTTTTTTCTATTTAATCAGTCCAATATATGTCATATTACTTAAAAGTTTCCATAGGATTGAGGAGAGCCCAAACAAGGTCTTGTAATAGAAATCTGTTCAGGAATTCTGTATATGTACAAGCTATTTTTGTCTCACAAAGTCTACCTGCTATTAAAGCTACAGGCTATTAAAGGCTGTGAGAATTATCTGAGGGAAATGTCACTGTTCACTTCCCCTGCTCTTGTACTCTTAGTCACTTTTAAAGATATATCAAGCTATATTAATCTTTGCTGTACCTTAGTGAGGCTTTACACAATATATTCATTACCTTCTCACTTTAAAAAGTATCTAATGTATTATTTAAATTTGTCTAGCTTGAACTTGAGAATCTTGTAATAATACCTGTAATAATAATAATATCACAGAATGAGAGCTAAGGAATTATTTCTTCATAAAAAAAAGTGTTGGTATATTTTTCATCAGTTTGGTCACATTACTCAACAGCAAATATTAGCGYTAATGGAAGGAATTGTATTAGAAGACGAATTATAGAATCTTGGATTGTTTAAAGCTTGTTCACTGGTTTGTAAATCTCAAGACTTAAACCTCAATTCTTTGTAGACAACCTTAAAAAAAATGATATGGTCATGTCTCTTTGTTTAAAATGTTTTTATTTCATTAAGGCATGTAAAGTTATAAATGTCTTATCCTTTATTAACATGAAAAGACAAGAGGGAAAGTTTTGAAAATCATTTATACTCTGCAACCTTTTTAAACAGCTCAGAGACTRTATTATTCTTTTATGTTGCTGACTCCGACTTCTTAAAACAGCTCACAAAGAATAACAAAGACAGGTTTCCTGGTGCTCCAGAAAAAGGAGGATGGGTAGTGGATAACTATCCTCTGTCAATAGATCACTGGTCAGCRTTATCAGAGAAAGGACTTTTACCTGACACTGTCGTCTGTCTGCAGAATACGGAAAAAAATGGTTAGTAATGAAACTTAAATCTTTTCTATTTTGATATCTGTGTATAAAGTACAGTTGCAAGATTAATCAGTATTTATGTCCCATTTATAAAGCTAAGGAATATATAGAAAGTGAACAGAAGGATACACTGAATCTATGAAGGTACCCTCATTTAAAATTCAGATGGAGACAAGAGAATAAAAACAGGAATGCTTTATAAAAGCAATAGAGAAATTCATACAGGCTTCTATTTACAATCARCAGTATTAGTAAATAACACTAGACTATTGTCTTTCTAGGTTCTTGTACTCTGTGTATGGTTGGTCACTAGCTTGCAAGGTGGCCAGCAGTCAAATTTCCCTGCTGGTGTACTAGGTACTAGGTATGAAAAACTGAACACATTTATATATTATTAAAAGTTTTGCTTGTCAAATTGTGCCTTTCACAAGTTCAGCAAGTTTCATTCCCTTTTGGCAATGTATAATCACTACCTGTTCCACGCAGGTTCATTATCAAAATGTCTTTTAGCACTGGAGATTGCCATAAAATTAGGGAATGATATGTCTGTCTTTTGCCTGGGCAGTTCAAGAAAGGTCAGTAACTGCCTGAGATTAGAATCAGTCCAGAGAGCTTTTCAACTCGTTGTCCCTAAATATAAAAATCAACCTGAGCAAATCAAGCTTACAAAGTGTTCTTTGGAACACAAAGCTTGGCAGTGTTTCTTAGAAAAAGAAAAAAAAGATCTTCAGAACCTGATTTCAGTCTTACAAAATCACCATCAACTAAGCTACAGYGCCCAAAACGATTTGGTCGCAAAGCTTTATGAAGTTTTGTAACATCTTAAACATCTTCAGTTCAGAGCCTTCAAAATATGTCTGTAGCTTCTATAAGCTTGTAGAAAGTCACAATTCAGGCCGAACTTTTCTATAGTTATAGATCCAGTACTTGTCATAAAATGACATTGTATGTTCCTATCATTCAAGAAGATCCTGTCTCAGATAATTCCAAAAAGAACTTCAGGACCCATTTAAATTGCATTTCCATGTCTGATTTTCCTTTTCCAGAAAGTGTAAGAATTTCTTAATGTCAAAAAAGAAGCCAGTTTCTGGGGCACTGTGCCCTGTCCTTTCTCCCAGCGACAAAGGGAATTTAATTCATGAAACTGGGATGTTGTAATGTAATGTTAGTACAGCAAACTAAAGAACAGAGAGAGTCAAGTGTAGTCTCTTCTGTAAGAAAAAGACTGAGTGAAATGGATACTATTAAAATTATGACAGCTCACTTCCCAGAACTTAACAAATTAGAAAATTACCTGAATAAAAAAAAAGCAAGCTTCTGTAAAAAGCAAGTTTCTTAGTTTCTCAGTTTCTTAGAAGTGTTATTCTAGATCAGACACTTTGGGAATCCTTAAGGGAACTATATTGAAGTGGTGAGTCAGAACTGCCCTTTTTTTTTTCTTTTAGAAAGGGAAGAACTTGGAGTCCATAGCAAAGGCTTCCAAATGAAGACCTCTTTAAGGGCCTCTTTCCTTCCTGCAGTGTACACCTCTCCRCCATTGCCACTAGTTCTCCAAAACATAGTTCTATATTACATGTTCTCATCCAAACAGTCTGGTTTATGCTCWTGGTAGTCATATCTTCCACACAATCACTTCTCAAGTGAGATAGTTGTCAGGTTCTTTAAAGTGTAAAAAAGTAGCCTTTCAACCTGAAAGTTGGAAACATCCTTCATGAAAACTTTCATCTTGTGCTCACAGCCTTAATGGAGCCTCTATTTGTACGATTGTTACTGATTTTTATCACATACTAATAAATACTGCTGTATTAATTGCAGCCTACTTGGCATTATGTATAAGTGGATTTCGAGCTTGAAAGGAAAATTGCTATTCTCATTTTCCTGTATTTGGGATGATAATAAAACTATACACTAAATGGCTGAGCACCCCTGAAAAGTGCCTGGCCCCATCATCTTGACATCCTCTCTTAAAGTATTTATGTACTTTGATAAGATCTCCTTTCAGCCTTCTTTTTTCCAGGCTAAATAGGCTTGGCTTTCTCAGCCTTTCCTCACATGAAAGATTCTCCAGTCCCCTGCTCATCTTTGTAGCTCTACACTGAACTCTTTCCAGCAGTTCCACATCCCTCTTGTACTGGGGAGCCCAGAACTGCCCCCAATACTCCAGGTGCGGCCTCACCAGAGCTGAGTAGAGGGGCAGGATCMCCTCCYTTGACCTGCTGGCAGCACTGCTCCTGATGCAGGCCAGGATCCCATTGGCCTTCTTGGCCACGAGGGCACACTGCTGGTGCATAGTCATCTTGGTGTCCACCCAGGCATCCTTCTCGCAGAGCTGCTTTTTAGTAGTCAGCTCCCAGTCTGTCCTGGAGCATGGAGCTCCCTGTGTTCAGGACCCTGTGTTTGTCTTTGTTGAGCTTTGTGAGGTCCCTCTTTACACATCTCTCCAGCCTATCTAGGCCTCTCTGAATAGCAGCACAGCCCACTGTGGTATCAGCCACTCCTTTCAGTTGTGTATCCTCAGCAAGTTTGCTGAGGGTGAACTCTGTCCCTTCATCTAGGCCATAGATGAGTTAGAAGACTGAAAAAGCCTGGTCCCAGTGCTGACCACTGGCTCAAGTTTGTAAATAGACTCTGCACAACCAATAGCAACCCGCTGAGCTCTACCATTCAGGCAGCTCTCAGCCCACCTCACTACCCACTCATCTATCCCACACTTCCTAAGCTTGCCTATAAGGATGTTATGGGAGTAATTTGGTAAAGGCACACAGAAATCCTTCATCAGATGAAACAATGTCAGATCCTCTCAGTGATAAACCACTGGTACCCAAGTAAATCAATTAAAAATAAATAAATGTGCCCCTTCTAGATCAATAATAATAATGAAAAAAAAAAAAAAACACTTCAACACTTTTTTAATAGCACTGTGAGAAAGAACATGATAGAGAAGTGCACATCTGGTCCACTAGTCAGATCCAATGAAAGCACTCACAGCTTTTCTTGCAGAAGAATGCCCAGGCAGAATTACCTAAAATGACTTCTTTACAAACTGTGTTTAGAAAAAAATCCCTCCATTCAGCTTCCCTCTTTCAAAAATATGTTAATCAAAAGAATAAAAAAATCTGTACTATTCACACAAAAATGTCCTCTGCCTTGAATCAACAGCAGCTTGATGTTCCTAGCAATTAACTACCTTGTTTATCACAGCTCAATTACAGATAAAAATATATTTTATACGAGTTGATTATAGTAACCATATGAGGCATGGGAGGAATGAGTATGAGGATAAGCAAGGTAAGGTGGAGGAGGCAAGATTATAATATTCCTTTGAAGAGTGGCTAAAGGTGTAACTTCTGTCTTATGGCTGTGCTTCCTTGAATTTAGACATTTTGTTTTATTTTATTCTTTGTTTTTATTTGCCAATTTTGTTAATTCTTTGCTTCACACTTTTATTTCTTAAATAATGTTGTTGTTCTGTAATTTACATTTTTCAAAGTGCTCTGAGTCATTACTTTCTACTCCACTCCCTGAGTTAGCCTAAACTAATATAATTCCACTGCTTTAAACAGAGTACAGACAAAAAGTCATATAGTGTAGAACTATTTGCAAAAGTAAATAAATCCACAGAATTCCATTTAGTCAACTTGCTGCAGCAGTGTAGATATGTATAGTCTTATATTTTTATTTTGTTTCTTCAGTTTTCTTTAGAGACACAGAATAAATGCCAAAGTAACAGATCACGTAAAGAAAATGTAAGATGTAAGATGTAATGGTGTTCAAATCATTTTCATATCTCAATTTTAGTTTTATGCAGCTGTATAAAATCTAGTATTGTTATATAACTGTATTACAGGAGCTTTTTTACTGCACAGACTCTACTTGGCAAATAAGGATGAAATTAATGCTAAGATTTTGAAAAGACTAAGAGAGGAAGCATTAAAAGAGAAAGAAGAAGAAGAAGAAGAAAGGTAAAATACAGTAAATATCAGAGTACTTAATATGATCTCAAAAAAACTAGCCTTACTTTGCTTTAAGGATAGGAGATATCAACCAACATAAGTATACAGAAAAGTACATTAAGACTCGTTCTGATATATATGAAATAATCCCATGTATTTTAACTTTAAGAGTATCTCATTCAGAACAGTCTTTGGTGACAGAAGATTTTCTAGCTAATATGTGTTCATCAGCCCCAGGCTTTTTTATGATACAATAACATTTAGGAGGATAAAATATTTTCAGCTTCTGTGTGGTACAAACCAAATTTTATTTCAATTCTCAACAGTGCTTTTTTTTCCATATTTTTTCTTACTTTTAATGCATTTGCCACTTGCTTCAGTGGTAATATTACAGATCTTAAGATGAATTATCTTCTAATTACAGAAGAGAAATTCAAGAGATACTGAAACTGGAGGAAGAGGAGAAATCTCTAGAGGCTGCTGAGGAGAAAGGTGAAGGCAAGTACCATTTGACCTATATTTTATCTTATAATGTATTTCAAATTGTTTAACAATCTGATTTTTAAGCAGATTTTAGTTTTTCTAAAAACTTTTCTCTGTATAGTTTTAGTTTTCCTGAACACTTTTATCTTTTTCACTGCATCATCCTCAGAATTCTTTCACTGTTGATCACCAACTCATGTTTATCCATGGACTCTTGTATTCCAACTGGACTGAATTATTTATTGATTGTTGACCATGAAATATATGAAATTATTAATTAGCTTTTTCAAGATCTACTGGGTTGTTATTTCAGCATATCATATATTGTGGGAGGTAATTCGATTCTTTCCTCACACCACAGTACTTTGGTTGTTTCTCAGTGATTAAGAAGCCATTTGTTGTCTCAAACGGTATTTTTGTTATTGTGGATAAAATAACTTCTGTCATCCTTTGAACATATTTCGTAATGTTTCTTTATATGGTTCTCTCACATGCTTCTATACGACTCTCATTCTCTCATATGATTGTATGGGGAACCACCAAAAACATGGTTTTAGTAATCATACTTATGCTTTACGGACTAGAAAATTTCAGACAGTAAGGGCAGGTCCTTGATATACTCCTCATGTACTATTTTCAGAAGGATAAGGTCACTCTCAGACTACATTTGAAACTTCTATGAAAAGCAGCCTCCGAATTCCACATAAATCAACTCATCAACACATTTTTAACATTTCATGAGGATGGGGCTAAACTCTTCTCAATGGTGGCCAGTGACAGGACAAGGGGCAATGGGTGTAAGTTGAAATCCAGAAAGTTCCATCTCAGTGTGAGGAGGAACTTCTYCCCTGTGAGGGTGCCAGAGCCCTGGCACAGGCTGCCCAGGGAGGCTGTGGAGTCTCCTTCTCTGGAGATCTTCCAAACCCGCCTGGATGCCGCCCTGTGCCCCGTGCTCTGGGTGTCCCTGCTGGAGCAGGGGGTTGGACTGGAGGATCTCTAGAGGTCCCTTCCAACCTCAACCATTCTGTGATTCTGTGGTTCTTTTTTTATATAGCTGTTATGATCTAAAATGCTCAGTACCTGCRAACTCTTTGTTTGTTGGTGGTCATATATAGGTTTTGCAGAATGATCCAGAAATATTTTTTATTTCTGTAGTGCTTCTGTCATCCTTGAATTGTGCTGCCRAAGTTATTCATGGTTATACTTGTGCCCACAGAAGTTGAAGACCATGATGAGCAACCTCTGCCTGAAAACAAACAATTATCTGAGAAACACTCCAGTGATTCTGCTGGTTATAAAGAAGAATCTAAACCTGCAGGTTAGATTTGGAGTACATGTAATATCCCTTACTTGCTAGTATCATTAATTCTATGCCTTCCTTTTCTGCAAGTTTTTACTATGTCAAAATTAGTTGTGAGTATCATTCCTTATTTACCTTTTACTTATCGAGAAGTTTATAATAGGATAGTCAGAGTCAAGCTTTTTAATTAAAGAGATTTTTATATTTCATGTTAAAAACAACACACAAGGTATTTACACTGATATTTACATCTATATTTCCAGTAGGAAGTACTACTAGGTATAGTCTAAATGTCAAACTAATAAATGTGTACAGGGATCTATGGAAAAAAAAAAAGTGTTCCTCGTTATCTTCAGAACTTTTAACCTTTTCTATTGAGAAATCTATGAGCAGGAGAAGTGCTAAGTGAGTGAAATCAGAAAAAACAGAATCACTTTCACAGATTGTGACACTAATWACAAATGAATGACAAGTCATTGCAGTATTCACAAATACAGTAGAAAATTGCAGTATTYATAAATACCTGTAGATGATTTTAACAAATCTCAGTGCTACAGATCATTTAAATTTTAATTTTACATACTTTCCACATACTCSATTCCTTATTTACATACTCACCTAATTCCACATACTTTGCAGGTTAAGAGAAGACCTACTCTAACTCTAATCATATGAATATAATGAGTAGGTCTTCTCTTAACCTGCAAAGTATGTGGAGTTGGAGGATTAAACAAAAATACTAGATATTCTGAATAAAAAATAAGGAAGAAATAAGGATGTTCATTTAGTTAACTACCACTTAAAAATAGATTAATTGATCTGAGTGCTACTTGTCTTCATTTTTCTTTATAAATTTAATACAGAAACAAAAATATCTGAATGAAAATGGATAAAAAAATATACTTATTGGGCATCATGTTCTAAAAGAYTTATTTTGTTAAAATAGTATTTGTGGGTTAAGGTGATAGCAACACAGTGGTGATTTAAGAACAGAAATRATTAGTCCCCTCCCTGAGGCAAGAGATCTTGGTAAAATGGGAATGAATGATTTTGAAACTGGGACATGAAGGAGCAAAATATGACATGTATCTTACTTAGTCACCCATTGTCCTGCTAACAGCTTGCTAGTTTCCATCTTTCTGGTAAGAGGGAAAATTCTGCAGTACATAGAACTGCATGGAACCATGAGTTAATGAAAAGAAATACCAAGATGGCCTTGCCTCAAAAAGCACTTTGGAGGCAAGTCATCTTTAGTAAAGATAGACCACTTTTGTTTTTAACATACAAATTCTCAATATTCTATTTTTTAGCATTTTTACAATATGTTAAAGTCTAAAGGAGAAATAAATATCATTTAACCATGAAACATTTAATTTTAAATAGCAAGTTGTTAAATACACACATTTTAATGTTTTTTTCTATCATCTCCTCAATCCCTTTATGTTAGAAAGAATCAGCTTAATCTGTAGACAAAATTGCATTTTATTCCAAACTAAATACCTAAATACAGCAGTACGCATGATATAAGCTTGTCCACCAAGTACATTTCTTTGGAACTTTCTGAAAAATCTTTGTCAGAATGTATCCATCAGTAACTAGCAACAAGTTTGTTTTAAACACACCACAGGGTATTTGAAAAAAAAAAAAAAAARRAAARRAAAAAAAAAATGTTGAGACTGAGGTACKTATCAGTTTCAGGGAATAAAAATGCCCCTGTTATCTCTCATTTGACGTTTTATTTATTTTATCAAACCGTTAATGAAGAAGACATCCTGGCTGCTGGTTTCTCTGTCTCTACTTCGGCTGGTTTTGAGAGGAACAGTAAAAACTTCATCTTCTTTTACTGTTGAATATGAGCTGAGTGCAGAAAAGTCCTATCTACTACCAGTAGAGCATTAAAAATACATATATTAAAGCCTTTCTCCCACATCARTTCACTCAGATAATGTGGGGGCAGAAAGCCTCCGAGAAGTGTTTGTCTCTATGGTAACTACACTCAGTAAAAGCAAAGAAGACACGGAGCAAAATAATATGAGAGGCTGCCATGGAGGCATCCTCTGCGAAAAGAGGCAGATTTAGGGATGTGTGGGCTTGTCTCATACAACCCCTGCTATAAGGATTGACAACTAATAAATGAGTCCTCTGAAGAGAATTTGTTTGGATTTTTGAATCCATTTATTTTTAATCATTGCTGCCYTTTCAATATATTTTTTCTTGGCTGTATTTGTTGTTCCTTTACAAATCTTCTTTCTTGGTTTATCACCTGTGAAGCAGAGTATAACAGACTCCTAAGTAATAGGAAAGGTATAGTTGTGTTATTTTATTTTCAATATTGTTTTTCCCTGAAACCCAGCTAAAAACAAATCAAATACCATATAGGCAATCTTTTTATCATGGTGAAGTTCAAATACTTGAACCAAACTAAAATAGAATTTGCTTTGTCCATTTAGGAACCCTTTTCGCTCTTCTCACATAAGGAATGTAATAGTGTTTTTCTATGTTGTCTTTCCTTCTTTCAAAGGTTCCTCCAGCTTACCTAGGCCTATGTAGTTATTAAAAAAAAATACCCTACATCAGCATGCAATAACAGCTGCTGAACAGCTTTTCTTATGCAAGAAAACTCTCTGGGAAAGGTAATCTTATTGAACTATGTGCTTAGAGTAGAGATATAAGGCTGGAGCATGTGCTTCTCCATCATTTCTTAAACACGGTTCGTCAAAAAGGTCTCATTTTGTTTCATGATCTRCTCTGAGGTGAGAGGTTTTAAGAGAGCAGGACCATAAGTGATGATCTGCAAAATGCTGGATGCAGACAGCACACATTTCCATCGTCAATGCACGACTGCTTGGAACAGGTCTGTGCTTCACGAGGCAGGACATGTGATTTCTACCGTGATAACGTGCCAAGGATAACACGTGCAAAAAACAGTTCGTGTAAGCTAGTTAATGTACTCTTTGCTTTTTTACTCAAAATCTGTGCTTATAATGGAATCRTGGTTGCCTGCTACCCAAATTTATGCATGTTTTACCTAGCTATGTTTCTGTTTGATTTGGAATACTTTGCTGCAGAATGCAAAATAATTAATTCTGGCATTTACACAATATACTTGAATGTACATGAACAGGTAGGTTGTTCCTATTTAGAATCACAGAATGAGATATACAAGGTATCAAGGCTTTCCTTTTTAGTGTTACCTCTCTCCTTTTTAGGTGTAGGACGTAAGGAAAAGTGGTAGTAATGATCCTTTTGGGGAAAAATCATTAAAAGATCACTGGCATATGTTAAACCTGTTGTTGCTTGTGTCAAAGGCTATTCCATTTTTTTCAAAGTGAAAGCAAGCCAGACAAAAAGAGGAGGAGAAAATTACAGCTAAGTAGAAAATCACTTTGTCCCCTTGTGCAAGTGCAATCTGGCATCTTCATTTCTGGCAAAAGACAAGCATTGCGGACGCACTAAATCCCACAAAACTTATACTAATWTCAGGCCATTGAAGTCATTGTTCTCAACTGCTTTTTTGGCTGGGATTTGAAGGCAGTGATGTCAGGCTTATTAAGCAGAACACAAAAGAATAATGATAGGAAAAATAAGAAAATCAGTGTTGAAAATGATACGTGGGCAGGGAATGGGAATAGAATCAACCACACACATTTCTGCCTGCTGGAGACTGTTCTTGATGTAGCAAGAACAAGGAGCTGGTGATATTATCAAGGCACCTCTTTGCTTTCTTCTACAAGAGGACATCTTTATACTAGGACTTTAAGGGCCTAGAAATATCCAAATAGATCCTAAATGCAGCCATAAGAACTGATGAGTAACTTCGTCATTTTCTTTTGATGTGCCCTGCTGTCAGTCCCTTCTAATTAAGTTCTGAGTCATTTCCCTCTGAGTTTTTCAGCAAAATGAATGATGGTAGAAGCAGCCATTCCTTGGGTTTTGGTCACTAAGCATATCAACACTTTTGGCATGGTAGTACATAACTAGTTTTCTCATGTTTATCATGAGTTGGGTCTGTGAACTTCTTATTTAGATGACTGCATCCTTTTAATCTCTAACTTTGGTTTAGTTTTTGTGAGGCAGTGTTAGGAAATAGTCTTGAACTTTTGTGATCTTAAACAACTGACAGTTGACAAGTTATATTTTTGCACAGCACATCTTATGAGATTATCTCTTCTTTCTCTTATTCATTAAACAAGTTATTGTTATGCAGCAATGCCTTCATTAAGGCCAATATTTCTGTGAGAGTTTCTCAATGCAATTATTGATGTGGGAAGCCATGATACATATTTTTTTTTTACTTTATTTCCATTTACTCATTTCATTATTATTATTATATAGTTACATTACTATGTCACTTACAAAAACAGTCACTCTTTATTCTGGAATGTATTGGCTGGGAAATTAGATCCACCATCTCTTATTTTCTTTGTACACCTATGAATGATTCCTAGTGTTCAAAGAAATGGGTTACACTTCTACCTCTCATTATTGGTGCTTAGAATTATTCCACACACACCCACATCTGCAGCACCTCATAGCAGCAGCATATGATCTTTGTAGGTCACTGGTATAGATATAGGTCATTGCTCCACATGCCTTGGTCTGCAAAAGGGAGTGTATTCATGCCCCATAAACACATGCCTGAGAAACTGCAGCAGGAACATCACACAAATCACACTCCAAGGAGGCCCTTCCTGCTTGCAGGGCTTTGCCAGTAGGGTAAGAGAAGCCTATGGATATCACAGTCACTTTCAATATGATGCAACCCCCCGATTTTTGGGGAGGTAACTTAGCAGTCAACAGTTGCAAACTCTCTCTGCATTCACAAGGATGAATAAGGGCAGTATCTGTTTCTTTGAGGACAGTGCCTTTCACAGTGATTTCACTAYGCTGATTCATTTGGCTGTGAAGAATGGAAATTATCAACAGATGACTCAATCCAAATGGAAATTATTAGTACTAAAAATAATAAAATTGAAGAACTACCAATATTCTTTTTAAGGATTATTTRTTTGGTTGCTTGGTTTTTTGAAAGAACTGTTTCTTTTCTGTTTTCCTGGARAAGCAATAATATATACTATGGCAATATAATGAATTTGGCATTTGCAAAATCTTTTTGTAAAATAGTAATTGAATAATTGCAAGGAGAGAAAAAAAAAGCTGAATATCAAAAATTGTCCCACCACATTGGAGAACAATTAAAATACAGAAGTAATTTTTAAGTGTAGAATCTTTTAGACTAGCATTGCCTTCTAAATTCAATTTGGTTTTCAGAAGTCACACTACCTGAGTTTCCAGAGGACGGTTTTCCAGATGTACCAGAAATGAAAGTAGTTAAAAGGAAGATTGACCTTTTCATGCATGACTGGCAAACCGTGGAGTCAGGAATCAGTGATTCACCTCTGGTTCAAGTTGCTGTGTTAGAGATTGCTGAGCAAAGCCCAGAAAATCTGCTTGAGCAGATTGTCCTGGCCATGGAAAGTAAGTAGTTCTGTCTGTGATCRGCATTTAACCTGCTCAGAAGGATTTTATGGAGCTTGCCTTATGAATGTATTGGTGGGGAGTATATTGAGTTCTTAAATCACTCACATCAGGTGGGAGCAGAACATACTGCATTCGGGGGTGAGCTGAAAAGGACTCTAACAGCCTAGTTAAATATACAAAAATATAGTGAGTTAAATGTATATATWTTTTTWAAAATATATTACCTATAAAAATGTGTACATGGTAGTTCCTTAAGCTTTTTGACCACACATTTTCCCAGTACTTTACTGTCTATCTGTGTAATGAAAGTTCACTCATGTACARTATTCATTGAAGTGAGTGAGTCTTTCTGGATGTGTAATGATCCACCCACCTCCACAGATTGTGTTTAAGAGTGGTTTTTCAGAGTATTAACATTTTTCAGCAAATATTTGGCTGTGCACAAATCTCCAACAGTTTTGAGTATCAGATAAATAATATTAATAATATGTTTTGCTATAATTACACTGATGCAASTATTTTTTTAACCAAAATGATTATTATGCTAGCCTTATAATCAAATAAAAATTGGCTAATAATTTGTTTAAAAGATTTTCTCCAGTTAATAACATGAAAAACACTGTTGCAAGCATAATGCCAATATCTTTATGYGTCTGTATAATCCTTTTATACTAGGAGCACCTCTTGAAAATATCTATATACTCTAGTTAAAAAAACAAACTGGTAAATATTCAGKTTTGGAGGAAATCACTATATTAATGTAACAAACGGGAAAACAATTTGTCTTATGAGTAGGGGAAATGCAATAGACATTTGATGTGATTGCTTCCATATATGCGCTTACTTTTATGAGCAAAGAAAATGTATTTTTTACATACAAAAATGAAGAACACTGAAACTGAAAAAATGAAACCCTTTCCAGAACCTTTTAAGTATCATGGTTGGGTATTATCTGCTGAAGACTTAGATGAGGAAGCGGAAGACCTGGCCGCTGAATTGGAAGCTGAAGAAGAAAATGAAGCTGAGGAAGAAGAAAATGAAGATGAAGTAAGCATATTGGCTTTGTTCATTTAACATTTTAATTTAACTCATTTATTTTCAGTTTGAGCACAGCCTCAGAGAAAGCAGATTTTGCAGATGATTTTGTGTAATCCAGCATATGCTTCAGAAACATGCATCATATTTCTATGTTCTGGCTGTTAATAGTCCTATTCCAGCAGGAAGCTTTACTCCATGCTAATAGAGACAATGATTGTAGTTAGTTTGGTAAGATAACAAGGGAGGAGATATCAGGAAGACATATAATTAGATCTAACTGGACTTCTCCCCAAGTTAGTATGACTAGGAGAGCAGGCCCAATGCCACATTTCACCTTTCAGTTTACCACTCAACCACATGACTAGATCTTCTTTATGACTCTTTCCTTAAGATGAYAGGAAATAATGTGTAGCAATGACAAATGAAGTCATATTGTTAGCCAAATATTTCTGCCAAACAGCATTAAATACCAAAAATATTATCTGATCACCTCCTGAAACCACATGACATTCTGTACCTTCACACTCAGGAATCCTAAAAAAAACTTCTAGACTCCTAAAAAATGATATTTGTGAAACATATTCTTTGTCAGTGAGAGAGACCAATTATTCCCTACACTAAAATATGCTGAACTACACATCTTCTTCAATAAAACWTAAAAGGCAAAGGTGATCCTTGTTTCCTTCAACCAGCAATCAGAAGATGCAGAGTAGAAGTCTTATTGTGCAGTCCTCTGTTTCATCTCAACTACTGATAATTTCCAAGCATCCATTAAATGAAAATGGAAGTCTAACTTCACCATTCATTTATTTTAATACTATTTTGGAAGATGCCTACCCTAAAATTGATGAGCATGCAATATACACACACTGTACTGGAATAGCATCAAATAAATGTTTAAATTATTTTAATTAGATATATGATCTGATTTCATAATGCTCATTACCTTTTCTGACATCTTCTTTCTTCTCCATGTTTAGAAGTAAAAGGAAGTGTATTTTAAGAACAAGAGCAGAAAAGCTTTTATTATAGATATTTCAAGCAGTTAGAATTAYATCTTCTAAGGAGCTCTCTGATTTCATGATATAGAAAGGTAGTTTGCATTCTAATGCAGAAGTCATTCATTTCTAGACCTGTGTGTAACAGAAAGAAATCATGTGAGAAATAGTAAAAGACACTTAAAGTATAAATTGCTTTGAGGATGCCTTTCTGATTCAGTACTTAATCATCATATTCAATATTATGTTTTTCTACATAATTCAAAGAGTTCTTGGAATTTTTCAAAAACTTTTCAGGAAGAAGAAAAGCGGAATGAGAAGAAAAGGCACATGGGAGATACAAAACACTTTTGTCCAGTCAGTCTGAAAGAGAATTTTGTCCTTTACCCGGGAGATTCTGAACATGCAGCTAAATATCAAGAAAAGATTTATTATTTTTCAACTTCTGAGAACAGAGATAAGTTTCTGGAGAACCCTGAGGAGTATGTGGCTCATAAGGAACCAATACAGGTGAGAATCTTGAAAATGAAGTAGACTGATAACAACAGATTAAAAGTCACTACCTTCTATCGCTCACTGAAGTAATTTATTATTTCTGATTTTTTTTCTAAGCAGAGATAGGTATATCAGRCAAGTCCCCAAAGCAAATAAAGCACCTTCCCTAATGACTCTACAGTGTACATTAAAATTAACACATTGAATGAAACATGCACATAAAGCAGAAAAAAAGAAACATGCTAAACGTTTACAATAATTATGGGAAACAGCAACAGTTAAAAAGTGACAAATATTGTTATTTTCACAATTTTAATACTTTTTCTTTTATTAACAAAGGAAGAGTAAGAGATGTGTAGATTTATCAGTATTGTATAGTAGGCTTTCATTTTTACCTACTGGCAACACCTGTTGTAGTGTATTTGTTCAATATTACCAGAGAGCAGGTAGTCTGTTTGAAACAGCTCTAGAGGACCTGGAACACATRAAATGCTACATGACTGTTCTTGAAGTGATCTTTTTAATAATATTCTTGAATTGAAAAAAAAWTAATAAAAGCATGGTAGAGTCCAAATTTTATAAAATATTTGATTTTTTTCCTTACAGGCACCCCCCTTAAGAGTGTGTTTACTGGGGACTCATGGATCAGGTAAAACTACTTGTGCACGATGGATAGCAGATAAAATTGGCATTTTCCATATTCAGTTTGAYGAATATCTGCAAGAAATAATGATACGCAAAACTAAAAAGAAGGTTGGGCCTGATTTTGAYGATGAACCTGAAGAAGATGACATCAAAATAGCAGCTCTTTCACAGGAACTGGAAGACTTCTCTCTGACTGCGACTAAAACTAAAATTGAAGCTGAACATGAATTTGAAAAGAAAAGCAAACAGGTAATAATTGATCTTTATTGTGCCCATACACAAACCATGTTTTTTTAGGCCAGCATAGCAATAAAATTCTAGCTTGTTTATGTTAAATTGTTAACTTGAAAAATCAGAAATAATGCTTTTTTTTCCCAATAAAATAATATACTTACTGACAACATTTGCTCCTGAGTGTCATAAGCATTCTCCAAAATGTTTCCCAGAATTACAAACATGTATTCAAATTACAAATAGTTGCTGAAAAGGACAAAGGAAGATGATATTAGAGAAAACAAAGCTCAGAGTAATAATGAGAAGGTATAGTGTTCTTCAAGTCTTTATTTACATGGGTTCAATCTGGTGCATATAGATCAATTACATGGGAGTTTAGAAAAATGTTCCCCAGCAGTGCTCTCTGCAGTCTTTTGGGGCAAAAAGGATGGATGGAATCTACCAACCTTTGGTCTGATCATCCCTTCTCAAGGAATGAGAAATATTTCAGTGTTATAACAGGGTAAGCTAGTAACTCTTTAATATAGTATGTTTTGTAATTAGATTGTATTATTGTCCTTACTTTGTCTGTTTGCTGAAGGATTTCAAAACAAAACCTTATGTAGGGTAAAATATATCCTGTGATATAAAATTTTGTTACTGGTGACTGGAATTCACTCACATTCATGAGTACATTTGTTTAAGAAGTAAAGCTACACAATCAGGAAGTTAAAAATGCATTCTTGCATTTCTTCCAGCATATCTTACAATATATGAACAGACACTCAGAAGTCTAATAAACTGTTAATTTTCTCATGGGATCAGACAAAAGGAAACTGGAGATTTACGAAAAGAACTGCAGATGGTATCAGAAGAGTATATACTATCAGTAAATGGATTACCTTATACTACATATACATTCACTGTATTCTAGATTTAATTTGATGACAGCGTAAGCTAACTCAGCAGAATATTTTATCAAATAGTGATAATGAAAATGTGTAGATCATGTGTAGCTCGTATTTTTCCTGCAGTGACAACTTCAAACACAATTACCCAAGTTGAACAGGAAGTTCTTAACTCCTTATTTAAACATCTGGTTTCCATCTGCTGGAGACGGCAGGCCTTTTTTTAAAAAAAAATACCATACACCATAAACAATACGTACACATATTCAAGGAAGGAAAAGAGTTACTGRCTATGCTACTGACAGGAAATGATTTATTATTCAGATGATATCTAGGACTGAAGGACCTGCCTTCCTTCCTCCCAGTCTTTCATGTGAATTTAGCTTAGAGAAGGAACTGAGGACAGTGCTCAGACTATTCTGTTCATGCCCTCAGAGGCAGGATCCTAAGGACATGCAATATTCTTGTGTTCTCTAACAAGCAGTGTTTGCCAGTGAAAATCTTCCTRGCTGAAAGCCTCCCATGCCTCAAGAGTGTTGAAGAAACAGTTACTGCAAGGTAGTAGCATTATTAAATATAAAACTCATAAAGTACAGCACTCTRAAAATAGACAATGGTAGAAATAAACGTATCTGAATACTCTGATTTGCTTGCTCCTCTTTCCCATTTCACTTCCCTATTCCTGTTCATTAGTATCCTACTCAGTGATCACATAATAGCCATTCTGTGACCATCTCAATAACGACAATAGCCATTGTCATTAGCAACATATATTTCCTTTGAGGACAAGGTAGCAAGTTATGTGGATAATTAGAGATGGATCTGGAAAGTAAAAAAAAAATTAATGCTAAAGACCAAATGTCCTCAACATACACATTTCAGGGCGAAAGGCTAAGAACTTCTTTGGACCAGCTCTAACCTGGTCCAATGGAATTAACAGCCATTTTCTGCAGCAACACATTAATGGCAGGAAGTCCTCCTGGAGCACATTGTCCAGTTKAGTTTTGTGCAAAAGGAATATTGCTCACACAGTCCAAGACCTCTTTGTACTGTGAAGCAGAGCATGGGTAAGATAAGGAGATTTGTTTCAAAAGTACCCTCCTATTCCAAACTAAAAGACTAATGAAGAAACACCCTTCATGAGCTACATTCTCAGATACAGCTCACAAGATCTCTTGCTTATGTGTTGTTTTCTTTATATGTTGTTGAAGCTGAACCTGTAAAAAGTTGGAAGGTGTGCAGAAAGAAAGGAAGAACTTTGAGAAGGTCTTCTGCCTTGCGTAGTTAAAACAGTTCAGAGCTGTTCTGGAGAAGCAGATTTGTCACTGCRTCTGCTACAAACTGCAGTTAAATAATTGAAACAGGGTTACTCGGTGGTGGCCTTAGTTTTATTTAGTATCTAATTTGAGATCATTTACAGAACTGCTCAATATTCACAGTCATACCTAACAAATGTGCTTCGGGACCAGCTTTTAGAGCAAGTATCTATCTGCATATTGTAATTATTAATTGTCCAAGGCACATAGGCTTGGACAATTATAAAAATTAAAGGCGAGTAGGCAGCAGAGCATATTGTGCCTGTGAGCACTTTTGAGATTTCTTTTAGTAGTGTAAGCATGTACTTTGTAAAGTTACATTATTATATAATGCTATCTTGCAATTTTTGTAGTCTTTATATTTTTTATTGTAGTTTTTATGTTCGCAATTGCAGAAACTATAGTATGTTTTTTCAAGGTTTTTGAGGCCACTTTTACATCTAATATTTGCAAAAGATGAGGTAGATGGGCAGATGCTATCCCCAGTTGTGGAGAGGGAGACTCCAGATATTGCCAGTCCCCAGTTTGTCCCTTCATCTTGATTTAAAGTTTTCTCAATTCTAGGGAATTACCCAACTGTAAGCAGAGGAAAACACAAAAAAAAAAAAGGCCAAGCAGATATTTTATATGTAAAACAATAAAATATAGCAAATGAGTTTGTTTTGTTTCTGCTGGATTAAACGAAATGAAAACAGTAACCAGTATCCAGACAGCTTTTAACCTTAGTCAGTCAAAAAACAATAGATATATATCATGCAAATCTTTCTCTCTGTGTTTTTCATTTTTGGGGACTTTCTTTTTGTCAAGGAAATAGAGCTAACTGATGAGGAAGAAGCGATTAAAGCAAATCTAGTGGAAAATGAGCCTTTGCCTCCAGAAGTGCTTGATAACATTGTTCCTGACTGGTGGAGGAAAGAGCCATTCCGGTAACTGTAATTAGCTTCTCTCTCTCTCTCTTTARCTAATCTTAATAAAGGTTTCATCCGTTGTGTCCACAGTTATAAATAATTATTGCAGATAGTATTTCAGATGCTCTTGTTCTTACAAAACATGACCCACCTTTCATTCTTATTTTTTGGTATGCTGTTTTTATTGAAATGCTGATCGTAACATAATATTTTATGTGCTCTACACAGTGCTGGACAGAAGTTCAAGTGCACTTGAACTGGGTTAAATCCTTTGAATCGTTGGTCCTTCTCATCTTATATTGCAACAGCCATGTAGCTCTGGTAGGCCGACAGAAGAGATATGACAATAAATGTTTTATGTTTTCATATAGCTGGTAAATATAGAGAGCTGAAATCCAGCTGTAAGTATGTGGTTTCCACATATTATAAATGTTAGGTGGAAACCAAAATATCAGTGGTCTCCAGAATGACAAAGTCAGTTATCTTCTGTTAATTCATTACAAGTTCTGCTCCAGTTATGTAACTACAACTGACATTCTTTCAAATCAGAAAGTACATCTATTATGCCATAATAAATAGGGAATGTTTTTGCATAAATAAAACAGACAAATTACTTATAGAGAGTATGCTGTTTTAAGGCTTTTCAGGACATACTTTAAGCTGTTAAAATCTCTTTTTCCATGCATACTTTAAGCTAGTAAAATGCCTCTTTCCATGTCCTGTCTATTCCTTTCACTTCCATACAGATACTGGAAACTTGACCAATAGGTTGCAATCACTAGCAGTATGAGAAATGCCTTAAAAGTAATAAATATGCTTCTCCCATAAACTTTTGTCCTGTCAGCCCACAGCCAGGAAGACAACATTCTCTTAACTGTGTAAAAGCAGGAAGATYAGTTTTAGAAGAAGACACCAGGGCAAAAAGACACATAATATTATGATACTAAATGATTATCACAGAATCATGGAATGGTTGAGATTGGAAGCATCTAGAGGATCTACAGACCCTCCAGTCCAACCCCCTGCTCCAGCAGGGACACCCAGAGCACGGGGCACAGGGCGGCATCCAGGCACGTTTGGAAGATCTCCAGAGAAGGAGACTCCACAGCCTCCCTGGGCAGCCTGTGCCAGGGCTCTGGCACCCTCACAGGAAAGAAGTTCCTCCTCGCATGGAGATGGAATTTCCCATATTTTAACTTATATCCATTGCCCCTTGTCCTATCACTGGACACCACCAGGAGGAGTTATATCATATTATATAAATTGAATTTCCTCAAGGTCTGTATAGTAAAGGAAAACTTTCGTCATTTCATGACATATGTCCTCCCCCAAACTTTTTTCCTATAGCATCAAGAACCACCTGTTCTTCCGTCCTCTCCCGCTCCTTGGATTTTCTTTGGTTTTCTATAGTTTTACAATATCTTATACTAAGACCTACATTAATAAATAGAAATATTAAGTTCTTGTTAATAAAACATTCAGCTTTATGGGTCAACTCATCCGTGAGAGTGAAAGAGCTCCAAGAAGCCATAGAGCTAGATGTATCTGCCCTGCTTTTAATACCTGCAGGAAAGGRGATGTATGTGATGCTGAGTGGCGAGGTTCTCATCCTGTATTGGAGAAAGAATTGTCAGTAATTATGAAAAACATTGTCAGCAAACTTTCTGTGATAAACTTTACCAAAATAATATTCAGGGTATCTTCACATGGTTTAAGAGCACTGTCTGAGAAGTATAAGCTTAAGGGTCACACAAACAATATTGAAGATATAACTTACTTTGGCTTATATTTAAATTTTTAATAATTAATCTCAGCACATTAAAACATCAAAAGTTTCATTGGGTATTTGTTGGTACAGTAATATAAATACACAGTGAAATCGTTTTTGCATTCTGAAGCGTAATAATGCAAGAAATTATTTTTATTTACTATTAAAATATACTTTAATAAAGGAGTTTAAAATTATTTTTGCAGATTCACTCTATTTTCACTGTGTTGAAATGTGTCCATTGCATAAYGATTTTTTTTTTTAATAATCAGATCCACTGGATTTATATTGGATGGTTTCCCTCGCACTGTAGATGAAGCCCTATATTTGTCAGAGMGAGGACTCTGCCCTGATGTTGCAGTTTTTATTCAAGTAGAAGAAAGCGACATTCTTGACCGTCTTTTTCCTCCACGCATGAAAAAATGGAAAGAAACACATTATAAAAAAATGGAAACTAAAAAGAAACTGAAAGACCTGAGAGCAAAAATAAGGGTAGRTTTCCAGCACTGTCTACTTAATTGCAGTTTCAGAAACACAGGTTTTAGAATCTCTAAAATCTCTGATGCAGGAAAGAGCACACAGGGAAACCAGCCAGGAGCCATAGCCTCACACATTCACAGCATTCCCTGCTTTTCCATGGACACTGAAGGAACTGTAAAGCTCCTCTCCTGCTCAGCCTCTCCCACATTAACACTGCCCAATGCAGTTAATTTGTGCAGTTTTAGGTGYCTGGCACCCCAAGCCAAGCAGCTGTGCTGCCAGACAGCAGGTATCCTGGCAGAATGCCAGACATCTGGAACATCCCAGGCGAGGCAAGTGGGCAGAGAGACTCAATATGGCCATAAAACAGCAAGCCCACAGCTCGAGCGCAGCAGTGCTGTGAACATGGGCTGTGGAGYTGATCTGTGAGTGCCACAGGGCACCGTTCAGTGAATGTGCCTGTGTTTCCAGCTGTGATAGCCTGCACAGAAATGTAAGAGCACTAAGACACACTCTCCATGTCACTGCAGCTGTGCAGCCTCCCAGCTGAACAAAGCCATGTTTATTAACATACAAACATATTAAGACACAGGCCACCATATAACARCTACCTTGAAATAATGGGAAACTTCTATGCAGACATCTACAGTCGGCACATGCAACACCTTCAAGGTTCCTAACTTCACACAGAAGTGAGATCTACTTCTTTACAAGCACTTTCWGCAACAACCTGAACATGAATTCCTACAGACAGCTGGCCCCCAGTGAGTTAGTGCCAGGAAGTTTGGGACAAGCCCATATGATATCAATAGGTTGGCAGCACTTACAGTAGAATCCTCTCCACAGCCAGTGGCCTTGAATGGGAGAGAATGCGCCTGCCCATTGCCTCTCCATTTGCATTTATAACTTGAAACACTTATAAAGCAGAAAAGAACATCATGTCTGTACTTATGTCTACATAAGTACAGAAGATTATCCAAAAGTTTTAAAGCCTTTTCTATCACACTGTTGATTGAATTATATATTCATCCTAAAAAAGGATAAAACTCAGTCAGTAAAGGTGATTTCCACTTGGAGTTCTCAGAGATGTTTTATTAGCAAATCCCAGTATTTTCTTGGTTTTTTTTTTCATTAACAGGATAAGAAGATGGCTAGAAGAAGGGCAGAACTTTTGGCAGAACAGAAAAAAAAGAAGCAGGAGGTAAGAAAAAGGGTTAATTAAAATATTTACTATAGAAGTGTTTGCATTCATAGCTCTTAAAAATTTCTAGAGTTTTTAGTCCCAGAGTTTTAAGGGCAATTTAGAATAATAAAAATGTAATTGACAGAAACCTCTACTTTTCAAAATAATATGACATGCTTAAATTGTTTTAGAAACCAATGACTCATCAGTGCTAAAAAATATTTTAAAATAATTCTTCATATGATGCCCGCATCAGCAAAATACTTATAAATGTGTTTAGCATATCTAATTTATAACTGTAAGAGTAGCCCCAGTCGCTGTGGTCAGGCAGCCTTTTAAGTACTCTGTCAAATCCTTTATTTACCTGCATTGGATTGTACCAGGATTTCTGACCAAATCCAATTACAAAACATATTTCTGTATGCATTAATGGACTACTTGAGTGCTTATGAAATGCTGTCAAGAATGCTTTCAGCTAATATGCTTTTTTGTAACAAAGTCCCACAAAATTACAATACCAAATATATAAAAAAATGTAGCATTGCGTTTTTTCTAGCGCTGTTGGAATTGGCACAGTGCTTTGTTGTGTGCATTACGTAACATCTCTGTTTTCTTCTGGAATATTATTCTATAAGGTGCTAGATTTTGCTTATGATAAGCTACCAAAAAAGGAGTTTTTGTTGAATTATGACTTTTTCTAAATGAAAATAACTAACAAAACAACTAATATTTTGCATTTATTTGCTTTAACAAATAAGGAATATGATGAAACCAGTGAAAATGAAGATGAAAATGAGGATATTGAAGCTGTACTTGAAGAAGAGTTTTTGGAAGAAGAAGAAGAGGAAGAAACTGAAGAAGAACAAGAGTCTGATGCTGTTGAACGTATGCGAAATGAAATTGCAGAAAAGTTTGAATCAGAAAGAGATCATTTACAAAGTGTGCAGGTACCTTATTTTATCGTACAAATCGTGAAGAACTTTTGGGTTATTTTAATGGTCAGATTTCAAAGCTACAGTATTTGAGTGATAATTACTGCAGTCATGACAATCTGAATATGCAGAAGGTACATATTTTACAAAATATATGATTTTGTCTTTGACTTTGAAGTGAAATATAGTCTTAAGTGTAAATGTAGAAGGACAGAAAGACCAATTCTAATCTCATATTAAATTGAATTTCACTGATTTACAATGACTTAGAATACAGTCAAGAAATTATAGACAATATTGCAGTCACCCACCGTTACAAAGCCATTCTGATATTTCATTATATTATATTATTCTAATATTATATCATATATTATATATATCATATATTATTCATATTTCACATATTCATGAAATATATGAAATATATTCATTCAATATATGAATATTCATTCAAATATATTTCATATATTCATAATATTTCATATAATRTTCTAATATTATAACATATTATTCTAATATTTCATATATTATTCTTATATATTCTAATATTTCATTGTGCTTTCATTAACTAGGAAGAATTTGACAGGATGTTAATACCTCAGATCGAGATCAGTGGAGAACGAAAGCCTCACGTCGTACGCTACCGAATATATAGGAAGCTGAATCCTCTGGTGGAAAATCGCAGAAGCATTTTTGAGAAATGTTACCCAATAAGTTTGCCACTTGCACATAAAATGCTCATTTTCTCATATAAATATCCAAGTTCTTTTGGCCAGTGGGATCCTGTCAAGGTAATTTTTTTTTATAGCTACAGAATATTTCAGAAGTAATCTTTTACAGTGACATATTTCACATAAAAGAATAAACAGTTTAAAGTAATGCCAGTAAAAGTTAATGAAAATGGCATTACTGAAATGAAGGGCAGACTCTTGATATCTGATAAATTGAGGGCAAGCACCTGAAATGGCTTGATGCAGGAACAGGAGTATAAGGATGAGAGAAGGGCCTGGCAAGGTAATACTGTAACATCTCAGTATCTACGGTAACAACTCAGTCATCTCATCTGTATATTGGCTGACTCCCTTAAAAACACAAATGAACTTGTGAGACATGATTTCCCTTCCAATGCAGAAGTTCAGTTGGCTTTTCCCCATTATTTTATGTGGATACCTTACTGGACTGTGGCTAATAGGACTCATCCTGGAGGCATTTTTAAAAATTGGTCACTCTCTCTATCCTTCTGTTTTGTGGAAGGAAGGTCGAAAGAATTGCTGCAATAGGGACATCTCTAAGTCTAAGTTCTTCCTGAGCAGACAGTGGTGCAAGGAATTCAGTTGGCATTTCTGCAGTGAGCATTTCTGCCTTTCCTACATGTCAGTTACCCCTTGGCACTATAAGCTTTTTATCAGGCTTCCTGATGTGTTTGAAAATRTCCCATCAGTAGCCTTTATAAATATACTGCATTTCTCTGATCATACCTTCTCCACGGACAGAAAGTGTAATGGTACCACCTACTGGAAAAAAGTGAATATTCTTTCTTTAATGGTCACCTTACCTTTCTGCACAAGAATTACATTTATAGGCAAGGCCCTCAGACTCGTGCAGGACATTACGTCCAAGGGGTAGTACTTCAGAATCTCTTATGCCTTGTTTCCAGTAGCTGACAGTCACCTACCTGCCCAGGAAGCCACTTCTGTAGGATGGTAGAAGAGGAGGGTATGTCAAACATATTTAACTGTTTCCTTTTTTTTATATGCTGCAGCTAAGTGAAGGAGATATAATCAAATCACCACAGAGCCATGAAAACCCAGTCTATCCTGTAATCCATCGACAATATATTTATTTCCTTTCAAGTAAAGAAAATAAAGAAAAATTTATGACAAATCCCATTAAATATATCTGTCAACCGAAACCTAAACCAACCATGCCAATTAAGATTGCAGTTCTTGGACCTCCTAAATCTGGGAAGACTACAGGTACAAACCAGTATTATCTGTAAGATAGAGGATGGCACTCAGAAAATCTGAACTAGTATTTTTTATAACTGCCTTATTTCTGATTATTTTCTAGTTGCTTCTCATTTCCTTTAACCATGCAACCATGCAATATGATGCAACATAAAATGAAGACAGATTCCTAGGACCAAGGACCAGAACCCAAAACACTGTATTCTCCAGCCTGGTTCCTATTTTTTTAGATTATGAAACAAGATTTTCCATCCTTCTCCCCACTCCTCTCCATCTCTCTCCATGACTCTCAATTCACCGATGTCTGCCTGTAGATAAAGAAGAAGACACAGCTTGTATCAGTGGTTAGGCCAAAATGGAAGAGATGGGCTTAAATCATTTTCATATTAAGGAGGAAATAATATCCATATTTCCTACTTAAAATGATCTAACAGCCAAGCTGTCCCTTGAGCAGCAGTAGAATATTTTTGAACATATTTTTGAATAAAATTGATAATGGCTGTTGTGCTTTATGCTGTTGAATGCTATTAGTGCATTAGGCAAAGCAAAGGTAAAAGGCCGGGCCCCCAAGCCCCTACAGCAGATGTAGGTCCCCGCTCACCAAGAACCTGCCTCAGAAACGACCCAGAGCAGGACTGGGCGAGAGCTTCAACGGGCTACTGGCTTATGATGATGCCTATGTGAAAGTTGAGTGGTAAAATCTCCATGTTTTGTAGTTGCCAAGAAATTTGCAAGCGCGTATGGATTCCTGCACCTGACTGTGGGGGATGCCATACGRCTGGTGTTAAACGACCAGCCAGAAAGTGAGCTGGCGCTCGTGATAAAATGGCATCTTCACAAAGGACTCACTGTGCCCGATGAACTGGCCGTCCAGGCTCTAGACGTGACTCTCATGAATCAAATGTGCACCACTGCTGGGTAAGAGGCTTGTCTGGCTTTTGAGGCGGTTTTATTTTATTTTTTTCCTGGGACTGTGTGTCCTTTCATGGGCACTGATGCTCACATTATCTTTGTGAAACAAACTGTCTCAGTAAAACACGTCAGTGGTTTAGTCATTAAGAAAATAACCTTGCTGTCCAAAACGAAGTGGGAAATCGGATCTCCGCATTAGTCTGAAAATGCACCCTGCAACATATTTTTCTGCAATTTTCAAGTAAATATGCTCCAGTAAACTCAAGTAATACGTTTTATGAAAGTTAGGCTTTTTTTCAGCCAGAASCCAGTGTATCCTTTTCCATTGAGAACTGCCATTTTCTCTCTCATAGCTATTCTTGTACCAACTCAAACTGGTCCGAGTCTCCCCAGTAATGCACACTAGCAGTTCAGTTCTGTGGGTTTCTTTTTTTTTTCTGTTTTTGTCAACCTTTGAAGTTAAGGAGAAGCAGAAAACTGGTTCTTACCACTTTACTTCTTMGGGAATACACATTTCTTAGGCTCTGTCACCAACACTTGCAAAACTGTGCGATGTGAAAAAGCAATTTGTTTTATTATCAACTCAATGAACTTCAACTTCTCTCCTAAAAATAAATTAAGAAAAAAAAATAGGAAAAAGGCAATTTCAGACCAATCTCTGGAAATTATTTGAGCCTGATAACCAGATTTTTTTTCAACTTTTCTTCCATGTTAACTATTGGAATGGTGTTTTACACTATCTTGCCCCAGTATCGTATAGTAAGTGAAAAAAAGCGGTTTATTTCAATGTGTTTTAAAAAATGCTTCAAGTACTATAAGTTATTTTATTTTTTACTTTGAAGACTACTTCTCCTAATCATTATGGAAATTCCTCATAGTTAAACTGATGTGTCAAAACTGAAAACTCCACCATTATGGTAAGAGCTGTCCACTTAGGTTCCTGTAACTTTTATCCTTTGCATACTCCCTTTGCTATTTACCATTTCTTATTCCATCCTCCCTTAAAAAAAAAAGAAATGTATTTTAATTGGTCTGTAAATTCTCTGGGGTGGATACTGTGTCTAATAAATCAGGACAGCACTGAACTTGATGGCACAGAAGTAGACTTTTGTGTTTATTGAGAATGTATTTTGAATATTTTTAGCACAAATTCTTCATTTGTGAATGATTCAGTAAGAACCAACCTGTTAGAAAAGCTGTCTTTCTGTTTGTATGCAGAGTTGTTATGGACGGATACCCTCTCACAAGGAAACAAGTAAACCTCCTTGAATCGGTTAGGATAATTCCAGCRAAAATCTTTGAACTGGAAATGGATGCAAAAGAAGTGTTCAGAAGAGCACTGTCAGATAAGGAAAACACAAATAGGTAGTGATGCTGCATGAGAGCAATATTTTTACCAAGAAAAGATTGTAATCTCTCTCTGTGTGCAGTCCTGCACCCCAGTGCTGTACCTTGACAGGCTGTTACACATCTAAGCTGGTGGATCTAGGAGGTCTTTTGTGCTCTCACATGCAGTGCACATCCCACAGGCTCCCAGCTCCATACGGGAAAAGACATGGGTCAGATCCCACACCSGAGGACTGAGGAAACAGATGTACGGACTGTGTACCCACTGCTTTGTTAAACTGCAGTTTTAGTGACACTGCATATCAGCTATGACCAGTTCACTCTGCTCCTGAAGCTTATTAGTCATCAGCTTAGTCATTGTCATCATAGCAGAAACTGGGATTTTACCCAATAAGCTTTTTTAAAAAAATTCCTTAAGTCTTAACTATAGTCTTTTTTAAAAGATAGGAGCCATGTACATTTTAATAACATGTATACATTTAATGAATTACTCATCTAAACTGTTTAGATATTTTTCTTTTTTTTTTGTTCTCTAAGGAGATGAATATTTTGTTTAAAAAGCTCTTGGTTGTTTTTGAGGTATAGCAGTAATTTAGAAAGGGACGGAGAATTAAAAAGAACAGAACATTCACCTTAAATTAAATTCTGTAAGAACCTGGTTCTCATTAAAGGAAATGTTTCTGAGAAGTTCCAGAAGGCTTAGAGCATCACTGCATGTCTCATTTTGTCCCTTTCATTTTATCAAATAATCAGTAAAATGCTTACTCACTTACTGAAAGTCTAAAGACTATGTGCATTGCAAAAAGTAAATTCATGCTGCCCTTTCAAAAGTATTTACATAAATAAATCTTTTTAAATAGCAAGCTAATTACATTTTATAAGCTTAAATACAAATCAATGAAAATGGGTAATATTTAGCAATTTCTAAGAGGCACTTCTTACAGAGAAATAAATCCTATTAAAACAGGAAAGACAATCTTAATTCTCTTTTGTTGGCATCATTTAAATCAAGAACCAGAACCGTCAGTACTTCTCTGTTCTGGTAAAAAATACCTCTTCTGGTCTTCTGTAGTATTTTTAGAGGTCATATGAATTATTTTCAATAATGTAGGTGTAAATATGAGCCAGACAGTTTTCAAAATACATCCAAGGACAGTAGGTACTTCTTGATTTCTGACAACAGTTTAACTCAAAAATAAGCCCTTTTTTCAATGAACAGTGACTTTCTAGTGACYTGGAAGTACTGTAAGCTTTTGCCTCTGGTAGCATTTCATAAAATATGTGTCATTCAGTTAAATGCGCTGACCTTCAAACTTAGTATTTAAATCAGTGCTATTTTCTGTTGTCTTCAGACATCCCTACCCTGACCACGACAGCTCACAGATTCTCGCTATCCGAAATTCCTGTTATAAACAACACATCGATGCAATAAGGACTTACTATGAGAAGGAGCATCAGAACTGGTGTGTGATTGATGCCCTTCACAGCAAGTGGTGGATCTGGAACAAAGTACTCCAGGAAGTTCAAGTGGTGGTTAAAGAAATCCAGATATATTTGGAAAGAATAAGAGAAGGTAAAAGAAAAACAAAGTTCTTTCAGAAGTTATCATGTAGTAATTATATTTAAATTCAATTTTAACTTGCTCTGGTTTAAGCTAATTCTTGGGCACATACGTACCAAGTACAGCTGGAATTAAGGTTCATAGCATATTTCATTTACTAGTCATAACAAAACAAAAATAAGAGAATAACAATGAATAGACAAAACACATTTGCCTCAACATTTGCCTCATTCAAGGCTAATGCATCTAGCACCTGGTCTATGTGACAAAATGCACTATTCCAGAAAATGACTTAACCATCAAAATATTAATTGATACCACACAAAATACAACTGAAATCTTAATTTCCCAAATACAGTGTTACTTGTGAATTCTGGAGTTAAATATATGACAGTCGTCATTTTCACTGTGCATATTTCCACTCATAGATTAGATTTTCTCATTACAACTTCTACCTTTCCCTTGAGAAATGCAAGGCCTTCTTCTAACATTAAGTTTTGTATAATTCATTCCGGCTGTAAAACAGGCAAATGGATATAAGGATCTTCAAATCTTTTCAATTTAAAATTTTCTTTGAAATTAAAAGTTGCCTGTCTTCACTCTTACTGGGTTTGGTAAGTTTAGATGTCAATTTTAATGTGAGACTAGCTAGAAAAAGAATAACTATTTGAAAAAAATAGCTGGATTTGTTTCTGCTTGTGTAAAGCATCAGATCATGTTTTAAGTATCTGCTGGGCTGACTCCAAGAACTCCAAGAACTACAACAAATCCAAAAAAATATATATATATACATACATACATATATATATATATAAAAATATATATATGGGCTCATTAGTCAGGGCTCATTAGACCAAAAGCTGAGCCTCAGTTASAAGGATATGCAGAGTTCAAAGACAACCCCAGCGCATTCAGAGGCTTCTTTAATACATCTTGAATATSTGAACTGTGTTTTTCTGCATGGATCTGTAGCTGCATTGCCTGCAAGATCTGAGAGTTCATATCAAAAAGTGAGAAAAAGTAAATCTTCCTTCGATTTTCCTCAGGTTTCTCCTCTCACAGCTTAGCTCCTGAAAGATACAGGATATCAGATGAGCTTTGCCATTTTTCTCTTGAGACTCTCCTGCATACTAACATGCTTTGAGGTCTTGGGTGACCTTATCCTTTGCAGTTGTACCTTGAATGCTGCATTTTTCCAAGACCTCTCAATGCCAGACCCAATATCGTGCAGCTTTGCAGACTCTTTGGTCTCATCTGGAGAGATCTTGAAGGCAGCAAAGAGCAAACCAGCTACAGCACAGCCAGAGCTTGTTGTCCAAAGAGCTCTGTGCCTGTGCTCACCTTAGAAATTTCAGTCATAAGTCAAAAAATGTTTTTAAAAATCATGGTTTTTTTCACATCAAGCTTGAAAAGCTGCCTTTAAAGTATTTTTTATTTGTCATTTTATGCAAGATCTTGAATTCATTTCATCCAGGTAGACCATACCGTTTGCAAGACAAGGATGAATAAATGATATGCTTTTATCACACCTCATACTCATTTTCAGTAATGTAAAGAATTCAAATAATTGCTGAAATGTTCCTTTACAGCACAAAGAAATGAAATAATAAATAATTAATAAACCTATCCAAGAAAAAATAAATAAATAAAAAAAAAATACAGACTAATAAGTTAAGCAGGTAGAGTATCTGACATCATTAATACTTATTGTATTTCTTAAGTAAATGCTAGAGAAATGTCTCTTAAATTAGTAAAATGAGTTGAAACTTTATTTTAATATCAGTATATACAAACTCCTAGTATCTGAATTCTTTATTCATATCATTTCACCTGATATAGTAATATTCTGAACTGTAACATTCCTATATAGAAACGCTTTATTCTTTCTTATATATTTCATTAACAAAAGTTTACCATTAATTACTGCTCTTAACAGGCAAAGCAGCCAGCATTGCTGATTTATGCATCACCCCTGAAGAGCTGCACTATCGGCTGGGGGAGTTTGGGCAGTACTGCCCTGTCAGCCTTGCAGAGAAACACGAGCTGCTCGACTGCTCCGTAACCTCCTCCCTGCAGTTTGCTGCCGAGTTTCGAGGACACTACTACAAAATGGCTTCGCAGGAGGAGCTGGAGGTCAGTGCCCCAAAATGTGTGGACGGGGAGCAACGCTGCTTTGAGTCTCTGATTCTGTACAGGAACAACTCCGTGTCTTTGGAATTAGACTAGGGTTACTCGTGTTCTGGCTGTGTAATTCTATCAAATGCCCGGTCACAATGCAGCAGAGAGTCCTTCCAAATCAAAGATCCTCTTCCAAATTATCTCAGCTCAAACATTAATTTTTGAAGGGGTCATTTCTTCCCTCCTACATCAGTTCTTTTCGGGGAGGGAGATGGCATGGGAAATGGCTAATAACACCTCTGGATACTGGATGGATGCTGAGTGATGTAGCTGGTTGGAAAAGAAATGACCTRTTTCTCATGGGAGCAGCACCAGCACACTGGTGAGATTTTTCTAGAAAAAAAGAAAAGTGTCTCAATTGCATGAGCTAGTCTTTTGGTGCTTGACAAACAGTCTTATAGTGCTTCCCTCTTTATTAAAATGTTTAATTTCTTTTTCTACAGAAATTCTTGAATGAGCCAGAGGTGTATGTACCACCACTAGCACCTCATCCTCTTCCACCTCCAGAAATGCTACCAAAGAAACTAACGGCAGCAGAAGTGAAGGCCTTATTCCCTAAAAGTGCAGAAATGCAGGGATACTGTCCAGTCACTTACCTAGATGGAAAACAGAGGTACATCACTGCAATTTCCATTAAAGTGTGTGGCAGCCTATAGGACGTGGGGCCCCAAAACACAAACAGTCCACTGGACCTAGCCTTGTCCAAACTTCTGCTCCATTTCTCCACTAGTTTTATTGCAGCAGTGGGTGTTAAAAACAATGCTGCTCTAGCTGTAAAAGGTGCTTATTAGTCTTTTTTGAGGCTGAAAAATATCCCAGAGTTTCCCATCTTTATGGCATGGTTTAGATTATTTCTAATAACTAGACTGAGGCACAACCTGAAGCATCCTGAAGGTCATCAGTTCCTCTACATCTGTCATTGAAAGAAGCAGGTGGGTTCAGGTTCTCTCAAAAATTCTTTAACAGAGCTGAGTATCAGTCCTTAGTAGCAGGAATTTAGGTTGGCCAGATGATCACCTCTTGTAGAGGGAAAGACATATAAATCATAAGTTACTTGAATCTGGGATACTTTCTCCTTTTATATCTTGGGTAATGTTAATTTACTTAAACTGGTATTCAAATAAGCCAATCAAAGGCATTGGATCTCTTTCTGCAAAGCTGCCTAAAGGAGACAGAGCTTAAAGTTAATCCAATCATAAGGATCTGTGTTGGCTCGCTGYCTTTGGTGATGCAGTCTGCCTGAATACAGCTTGAGTTTTCTCTGTCAGAAGCCTTCAAAGTTCAAACAAATCTCATGACACCTATGGAGGGGCAAAACTAGCTAGCACAATTTTATGAGACATCTGTAAAGCTCAGGATAAAGCCGCCTTGATTTCCTCAGCATGCAGGAATTTCTTGTTGAGGGAAATACAACCRTAACAGTCATTTCTACGTTGTCCCCTCAGCCTCCTGAATAAGCACAGCTGGCATTTTAGCCAAAGGAGCTGAAAGAAGCACTAAAGAAGTCCACTGATAAGCAGATTTTGAGGCAGCAATCACTTAATCACTTGCTTGAGCAGGAGGTTTGGGCTAGATGATCTCTAGAGGTCCCTTCCAACCTCAACCTTTCTGTGATTCTGTAATTTTTGAGCCTTGTAACAGTCTGTTACATGGCAGAAGCATGGATGATCCATGTTAACCCTTTGTGTAACTTCTATTCTTGCCGATTGCCAGAAGGCTCACCACCTAATGAACGTACAGCACAAAAGATGTCTAACATTTGGGTTRGACTCGATGACCTCTGAGGTCCCTTCCAACCTTCGGCATTCTATGATTCTATGATTCTATGAACATTTCTTGTTGCTCCTTCTCCTCAGATATGAAGCTTTGGTGCCTGGAAACATTGAATACGCTGCAAAATATCGAGATAAGGTATATATTTTTGAAAGTGAAGAAAAACTTCAGAAGTTTATGAGGTGAATATACTACTCACATTTTAATCTTTAGTCATATCCTAGTTTATATATCTTGACAATCCTTGCTTTTTATCTGGTTAGGTTACCAGAGAAGTACTGGAATGTGAAGCTTCCACGCAAACTCCCTCCAGTAAAGGAGCCAATACTACTTACTGCACTTCCCTTAGCTGGATACCTTGAACAGGCTAGTTTTTGCTTTTCTATATTAGATTTAAAAAATCTAAAATAATAATTCTATGTATAGTGTGTATAGAATGTATAATATACCATATCCATTTTGGGGGGAAGGGTTTTTTTTAGTTTAATTTAAATATTTTATCGATGGGATTATATTTAATTGAAATTTTTTGTCAGGTAAGTACTTGCAATAAAGAGAGGAAATTTTAAAAAGCTTTAAAATGTTACAGCTTGTAATTTTAATAGAAAAAAAAATCAAGCAAGTCCTTCAGAGGTGATTGTTTCCCTCTGCAAGAATGGCTGCAAGATTGTATGATGGTTTTTACGACTCTTTACTGGGTCTAATATGAATAAATTTTTCTTTGATTTTTAACACAAGCCTATCAGGAATGGTTTAAGGGTAGCTGATTATACTCTTAGACATGGATTGGTAACAAAAAAAAAAAAAGAATCATGGTCTCTTTCCTCCCAACTTTCTATTATTTCTGTGACCTGCAATTCACTGGCTTACTTTAAAGCATACTATAATGYTGGATTTGCAGGACAACAGGATCGGGCTTTTAACATATTTTTGTTCTAGATGTCTATAATGTTCTTTAAAAATGTTTTATTTCTTTAGGGAGTAGCAACTTCTCTAATAAAAGCTCTGAATGAAGTAGGCTGCTTAAAGCCAAAGTTTCCATTCCTGAGTGTAAAAAAAACTGCTCTGCTGTTTGTGGCCTGTCATTTAAAAGGTAAGGTATAAAAGTAACATATACTATACAAATAATGAATCACATAAATGCAGTATATCATCTGATATAGCATTGATAACTGATTTTTGTAGTTTCATGACATTCAATCTGGAAAAAATACTCCTTTATGTTGATTAAACACACATTTTCAGGTCTCTTAGAAACATGTAAGAAACAAGGAAGAATAAAAGCTAACAAGATAGCTAGAAATTTTGTGATCTCCCATAAAAATATTAAATTTTAATGATATTTCATCACCAGTCACGTCCCTGCCTTGAAAACCTTTCTAACATGCACGATGCTAGGTTGAAACAAAGCAGAACTGTGTTTAAAACTAGGTGGCACCACAGCTTAAACTAGTCTGCAACAACCTGGACTTAGAAAATAACAGAAAGCATGGTAATAAAGACTGCTGCAGTGTTTAATAATTCTGAAGAATGGCTGAGTTGCCTGAATATTTCTCCAATTGCATCAGCCCATCAGATAAAACTTAATAACGAACCCTGCCTTGCAGGTAATCTGAGGACAGTTTTCTGTTTATATGGCTCTTCCACAGGAGTTGGACGAAATATGTAAAAGAGAGTCTGAGTGTTTTGAAAAGCAGCTTCTATGCATCGGGACATTTGCCGTTCTCCAGATTAATTCTATTTCAAGAGCTTGGTATTGACATACTAAAATACATAGTACAAAAGAACAGGTGCTCATGCAGATTATTTTTTCAATTTTTAGCATAAGGAAATGAAAAAAAAATGTTTAGAAGTTTGTTTCTTCGTGAAACTATCTAGGAAGATTTCATTAATAGGACTTGGAGTATCAGTATGATCATAGAATTACAGAATCCTTAAGGTTGGAAGGGACCTTTAGAGATCATCTAGTCCAACTCCCCTGCACACACAGGGTCACCTAGAGCACATAGCACAGGGCTGCATCCAAGCGGGTTTTGAAGATCTCCAGAGAAGGAGATTCCACAACCTCTCCACAATCTCCACAACCTGTGCAGCCTGTTCCAGGGCTCTGTCACTCTCACTGTCAAGAAGTGTTTCCTTAAGTTCCTGTGGAACTTTTGGTGCCTCAGCTTGTGGCTGTTTCCTCTAGTCCTGTCGCTGCCCACCACTGAAAAGAGGCCGGCCCCCTCCTCCTCACTGCCTCCCTTGAGGTATTTATACACGCTGATCAGGTCCYCCCTCAGCCTCCTCTTCTCCAGGCTGAACAGGCCCAGCTCCCTCAGTCTTTGCTCACAGGGCAGATGTTCCAGGCCCCTGATCATCCTGGTAGCCCTGCGCTGGACTCTCTCCAGCAGCTCCACATCCCTCCTGTACTGGGGAGTCCAGACCTGGACACAGTCTCCAGATGTGGCCTCACCAGGGCTGAGTAGAGGGGGATGATCACCTCCCTCGACCTGCTGGAGACGCTCTTCTTAATGCACCCCAGGATCCCGTTGGCCTTCTTGGCCACCAGGGCACACTGCTGCCTCATGGTCAACTTGTCGTCCACCATGACACCCGGGTCCCTCTCTGCGGGGCTGCTCTCCAGCAGGTCCACCCCTAATCTGTACTGGTGTCCAGGGTTATTCCTCCCCAAGTGCAGCGCCCTGCACTTGCCCCTGTTGAACCTCATGAGGTTTCTCACCGCCCAGTCCTCCAGTCTGTCCAGGTCCCTCTGGATGGCAGCACAGCCCTCAGGGCTATCAGCTACTCCWCCCAGTTTGGTAYCRTCRGCAAACTTGCTGAGGGAGCACTCCAGCCCTTCATCCAGGTCATTGATGAATAAATTGAACAGGACTGAACCAAGGACCGACCCCTGGGGGACACTGCTAACTACAGGTCTCCAACTGAACTGATGATTATTTTCACTGTGCTCCTGGAGCTGACAGAGCTTTACTCCTAGAGCTGACAGAGATTAATAAGCCTTTTCCTTCTCTGAGGAAAGTTATCCAAACTTTGTCTCTTGGGTTTGTATCAGTTGTTGGTATGGGGTGAGATTTTCAGTAGAAGAAAATGCTTGCAGTTAAAATTCTTTTCAAATGGAACRGGGATAGCTTGCAGAATAGAGCTAGCTTGCAGGATTTAAAGCAACCAAGTGGCTTTGGTCTAAGTATTGACCAGTGATGCCAGGGATTTCTGGAGCCAATTCTTCAGCCTACTATTTGTGCTTTTTACTAGACAGCTTATTCAGTAGGTGAACTTCATGTTGTCTTTTATTATTCTAAGCTTCTGCTTATCCCTTTAGATAATGCCAAGTTTTATTGTCTGTCTAAAGTCCTTAGTGTTCTGTGTTWTCCCATGCTTCCAGAGCCATGCAGGATTTTCTTGGACTATCACATATTTCACTAGTATAGCTTTATTAGGGATCATCATTGAATAATGCAGGGACAATCTAAGTCCCTATACTTAAATCTACAAATCTATGTTTGTATCTAGCATAGCCTTTCATTCACAAGRACAGTATCAGTCTGTTGTTTGCACCACTTTGCTAACATACCTATGTCAACTCGAGGAATAATTTACTCACACATTGTCCCTAAACTATTATTAGTCTGGATGAAGAACTAAGTAAGTTTGTGCAAGTACTCAAAACTCCTCTYCTAATATGGTAATAAATGATTCATCCATAAGAATACAATTTATAGCATTCTAAACCCAGAGAGAACCACTTCCAATTTTAAGACAGAGAGTTCCAATATGCTCTAAAATGTACCTTTGAAATATAGAGGTAATTGTTGTGCATCTCTTCAAAATAGTCATAAAGTTCTTGACCAAAAACTTGATCAAAGTGCTTCACATTGTGGTGCCTTGGATTTTTTTTTTTTTTAGTTCTATTTTTATCCGAAATAATATTTTGACATCTTCAACTTATTTCACCCCTTCATTTCACAATAGTGGAGAAGGAACAGTGGTTGTAATTTCTCCTGAAGATTTCTTAAAAACAGTATTGGGTTGTTCTCAATATCCGAGAATAGTACTACTGTGGATAGGACTAATAGCCCATTAGTCACAAATGCAGAGATTCACTCCTGGAAAAGAGTAGGCAACCGTACCTCTTTATAGTGAGTCAGTGCCCTTCAAACCTGACTCTTCTAAGAGCTCTGCTTATAGTTATGCTTGAAAAAAAAACTCTCAGAAATTCTAAAATTTTGACATTTTAAAGTTATAGGCTGATGTGTCTAATAGTATAGTTCTACATGCTATCCAGTTTCTATTATAAATTCCGTTGTAAAGTACCATCTACAGGAAGAGAGCTACTTAGGCTATGGCTGCCTTAAATCACCATATCTGTTCTGCTTCAGTGTAACAACTAAAATAATATAGAGTAATGGATTGGCACTCACCACCGATGTACTCCAAAATAGGGCTTAGAGCAAGGAGTTGCGGCAGAACAGAAACAACACAGCTTTCAGTGTAATGTTACTGGCCTTGAAATTTTATGTTCTCTTCTGAACTATCAGGGAGATATAGTCAATTCTTGATTTCCTATGGGCGGTGGATTTGGGTTATAGATTAATTGTGTCAAGGATGTGGATATTCCTAARACAGCGCAGAGCCTGTTTGGGTCAGGGCCAACGTATCAGCTTACAGGCACAGCAAGCAAGCTCAGCTCAAGCCCTGAAGGTCTCCCGGTCCACCCCCCTTCACTGTATGTTCATCATGGAGCTCTGAGAAAAGCAGAGCAGAGAAGCTGCTCAGAGGGAGCTGGGGCACCGCACAACGGGTATTGAAGGACAGAAGCTCCAACCATTTCCTGAGCTACTCGGAGGTCTTCGCAATGGATTCTCCTGCGTGCTGAGCTGCGCAAGAGTGAGTCAGGTTAGATATAGCACTGCATGAGTGCAAGAAACAGGCTAGATCCACTGCAATGCCCAAGTGGAAACGTCCTTCTGGGCACAGAGCTTGGTGCAGGATCCAGCTCAAGTCTGGATGGATGCATAAGCTCCAGCTCCGTGTGTCCCCACCACCCAAATCATTGCAAATCTGGCTCTGCCCAGAGTGTCTCCAGCCCCTCGTTACCCAAAGAACATGAAGCTGATGGAAGCTCAAAATATTTCTTCTTTTACCAAACCCTTGGTCTTTCTGCATATCGTTATCTGGAGATATGAACTTCTCAAACACCAGGCAGTTTCTGCTGTTGGWTTGGAGTCAACGGCTGCTTTCTGCAGGGCTTTCTGTGCCAGGGGCTCTGCCCATACGGGGAGCAAAACCACCTGGTGCCCATTTGATCCACGTCGTACAATTTCCGTGCCGCCATCCCACAGAGCTCGCGCGGGACGCTGACGTGTCGCTCCGTTTCTTGCAGCCTACAACCCCCGGAGCTCGGAGCCCGTGCGGAGGAAGTACCGCAGGAAACTGGAGCAGTTCGTGGATCACTGCGCCCTCATTCCCTACCTGGGCGCCAAGATGACGTGCCGCTACCGGGAGCCCCACAGCAGGCCTGCYGACCTCGACAGCAAGCTGCGGACCTTCCTCTCCCTGAAGGGCACGAGGCCCAGCTTCCTTTAGCTCCCCGGGAGCACCGGTTTATATGGGAATGCCGCATCTCCCCAGGGCTGCCCACAGCTCGCCAAACCTTTTCTGACTCAACTGTTGCAGAGGKGAATGTTTAGAATTTTAATATTACTCTCTTAAATGGGTTCAATTAATAGTACTCTCTTAAATGGGCTCAATGTGTGACGCACGCGCTGGGGAAAGGGGCGCTTTGGGGTAAATCCGTGCGGAAACGGCGCGCGTCTCTTCGAACCTCCCCCCGCCACACGGCGCCCCGGGGGGCGGGGCCTCCATGGGGCGGGGCCACCACGGGGAGGGGCCACCACGGGGAGGGGCCACCACGGGGCGGGGCTTGGGGCGGGCGCTGCCCGCTGCATCACAGCGCATGCGCCCCGCGCGGGGCAGGAAGTGCGGCGGCCTGCGGTCTCTGAAGCGACGCTCGGGGTGAGTGCGGCCGTGAGGGGTAGCGCCGCTCTAGTCCAGTGCGGTCCGGTCCGGTCCGGTCCGGTCCGGTCCGGTCCGGTCCGGTCCGGTCTAGTTCAGTCAGGTCCGGTTCGGTTCTGTCCGTCCCGCCCGCCCCGTCCCGGGCGCCGCCGCGCGGCCGGGCTCTGCGGGGCCCGCCGTGGAGCCCGGGCCCGGCCGCCGCGCAGCCCTGCGCGTGACGCGCGGCGCCTCGCCCCGTCACCTGGCAACGCGGCCCCTCCTCCCCCGCCCCACCCGCAGCGCGCGGCCCGCGCCCCCCCCGCCGGGCCCGCGCGTGTGGGACGTGACGTGACGTGACGGGGCGGCCCGGCCCGGCCCGGCCCGGCCCGGCGGGGAGCGCGTCCGCCTAACGTGCCCCTCGGCTGCTCCCCCGCGCCTCTCCCCCGCGGTGCGCCTGTGCCGTGCGTGCTCCCGACGCTGCACGTTTCCCTCCTTCGGTAGCGCCCTCGGCTGCGTTTGCAGTCAGAGGTACTTAACAGGCCAAACTGTTGCTCCCTAGCGTGGTCAGCGCCCTCCGGGACAGAGCTGCTAGGTCTGCTCCTTGTAGATTTGCTGGTTTTTTTATTTTCTAGTGTTATTGGCCACATCTGTAGGCTCTGAATTGGCAGGTAAGTGATCTGCCAGAGAAGTTTTAACAAGGATGGCAGGGGATGAAAGAGGGCGTGGAATCCTGCAATGCCCAAATCAGTGGGTTTTTTTGTGCCCTTTTTGTCATTGATTGCAGGGTTTCATAGCCTTGTCCCTGGATATTCTGAAATGTAGCATTCAGTGGTGMTGGAGCTGCGATTAGTTTTTCCTTATTTCCATTAAAAAAAAAAAAGCTGTGAACAAAGAATTCTTTTTGTTCAGTTGTTTGGGTTGCAAAAAGAAGGGGGTTCAGACAAAGCACACATTTTGGCTACTGAGCAGTYCACAGTACATGAGTGCTAAACAAATGAAATGGCTGGCAGTAAATCTGGTCTGAGCAGAAACTAGCTGTAGCTTAAGATGTAAAAACACTTTTGGGAGAAGATAATGTAGGTCACCATTAATGTTATCTTCTTAAAGTTCAGAGGCTTCAGAATTGCTTCAGAAACTGTTAGATTYGCACTAGTTCATAAAGGAAATAATACTTAGTGTTGTGCAATGCAGACTCCTAAGATGCTTCTTTATTAAAGCTGTTTTATCCTTGTAGGTGCCTTCTTTCATATTTGAGATAAAAATGGCTGAACCGGCTCCCRATGCGCCTGAGAAACTGGTCGTCATTCACTCCAAAGCTCACAAAGATACCATTCTGGCCAATTTTGAAGAACAAAGGAAGAAGGATTTTCTGTGTGACATTACGCTCATAGTGGAGAACGTTCAGTTCAGAGCCCACAAAGCTCTGCTCGCCGCCAGCAGCGAGTACTTCTCCATGATGTTTGTGGAGGAGGGCGAAATCGGGCAGTCCATTTACATGCTGGAGGGAATGGTGGCGGAGGCTTTCGGAGCGCTGCTGGAGTTCATCTACACCGGCTACCTGCACGCCAGCGAGAAGAGCACGGAGCAAATCCTGGCTACCGCGCAGCTGCTCAAGGTGAACGACTTGGTGTGGGCCTGCGCGGAGCATGAGGCCGCCCACGGGCCGAGCCCCGCGCCGGCCGCCCCGCCGAGCAGTGGCCCCGCGGCTCCCGGCCACACCAGGAACGCGGATGCCCCGAAGCGGAAGCGGGGCCGGCCGAGGAAAGTCAGGAGCGCCCAGGAAGAGAAAGCGGAAGCGAGTTCCGCTGAGGATGTGCAGCTGAGAGAGAATAACTCCGTGCAAAATAAACAAAATTTCATGAAGAAAGACGGCGCGACGGAAGAGCCGGTTGCCGGTGAGCAGGCTCCCGTGGTGAAAGACATGGAAGAAACGGAGCGTGCTTGCGGCTCGGAGGATGCTGCGGATCTCTCTGCTGAGAAGGATGAGAATTACGATCCCAAGTCTGAGGGAGTGCAGAGCACCCAGAGCCGCTACAGCAAGCGCCGCATAAAGAGATCGATCAAGCTGAAAGATTACAAACTTCTTGGTGACGAGGAGGAAAAAGTGCTGGCCAAGAGAACTGAGGGGAAGAAAAAACGCACCAGTTCTGAAGCCCGCTGTAAGGACTGYGGCAAAGTATTTAAGTACAATCACTTTTTAGCAATTCATCAACGAAGTCATACAGGTAGGCATTAGGAGACTGCTGCTGTTGATTTGAGTGGATTCCTGCTAAATGTGAACCAGTTGTTTAAGTGTGAGCTGTTGGATCAGAGTGCCGTCTTGGGCAATTCTTGCTGAAGACAAGCTAGATCTCTTTTACTAGGCACTTTAAATTCTCCTTATCACTACTTAAAGGTCAGTTTTTAATATGTCTTGCATGGCCRCGCGTCCCGCTATCAGCTTAGAGTATTTACAGAGAAATAATGCACTGATATTTGTAAATCTTGTGCTTTTAGGTGAGCGCCCTTTCAAGTGCAGTGAGTGTGGCAAAGGCTTTTCCCAGAAACACTCGCTTCAGGTCCATGAGCGGATGCACACTGGGGAGCGGCCGTACACGTGCACGGTYTGCAGCAAGGCTTTAACCACAAAACACTCTCTTCTGGAGCATATGAGCCTGCATACAGGTAATTATTCTCCCCCAAACATTTCCATTTCTGCAAAACAATGTTAATGATCTCTGTGCTGATTTTTTACACTTGCTTTGGATGTGGCTTGTGTTTTAATAAGTGATTTTCTCTACAGGGCAGAAGGCTTTTACATGCGATCAGTGTGGGAAATACTTCAGCCAGAAGAGACAGCTCAAGAGCCATTATCGAGTGCATACAGGTATAACGAGCTTGGATGGTAGAGTTGGCTCATTATCCGTGTTGGTTTGCTTTCGTAAAGATTGACTAAGGYCCTGAATGTTCTTCAGTGATATACCTAGGATTCTGTTACTCTGCATGACATCTTAATATAACAATGAGTAGTGAGGAAAACACTGAAAAAACAGACATTTAAAAAAAGAAAGGATTAGAAAGATCATAAACTGACGAGGCTTTATTTGATGGTGACAYGTTAAATGCACCGTATTTGAAAAGCAGCTTTATTTTAGTCCTGCTCACTGTTTCACATACAAACTGGGAATTTTGTACAACAACATGCATTTCAGCTGCCTGTCGTGCAAATTACCTTGCAATTTTTTGTTGTTTTGCACTAGCAAACAAACTTTGGGATGTGTCCTGCTCACTTGTATTGTAAAAAGATAGAAGKTAGATTATGCACACAGGAAATGCTGGAAAAGTTAAGATTTTATAAAGCTTTGAAAGCAAGTGGGTTTGGGGGTGAGCAGGAGTTTGGTACTGTCTCTTCCCGCAACAAAAATAAATAGGGAAATGACAAGGAGTAATTCTGGCAGTTGAGATAGAGAGGAGGCAGTGAATCACCTCTTGTTTTCTTTCTATATTATATCAAAGTGGTTATTTTACAGGAAAGTGCTATAACAAAGGTCACTGAAGAGATACAGGGGATCACTTATGCACTGACACTTTTTTTATTATTGCGACAAGGCCGTTCATTGCCGGAATGTAACCAGTGTCGTCGCAAATTCATGGATGCAGCTCAGTTAAAGAAACATCTAAGAACACATACAGGTAATATGGCCATTCATATTCGCTCTCATTTATTTTTTCCTTGAAATAACAGTCTGTTTGGCTTGTCCCTCATCTTTGGTGAATTAACTTCCACTATACTATGTATAGCAATATACGTATATTTCTAGTGAAGAACTGTGACATAAGAACACATAATGAGCACAAAAAAAAGCTCATATGAAAACATCCCACCAGCCAGGTGTGTTGCCAGAAGAGCTGTTTGTTTTCTGTGGTTAGAAGGTCTGCAGCAGAAAATGCAAGTTAGCTCTGCTGTGGTAAAATTCTGGACTGGGAATTCAGTTCATTGGGAGAGTGGCATCCAGCACGTGTTGGGCTTGAAGTGAGTTAAGTATAATAAAAGTATACATCGTAAATGATTTAGGCACTCTCTGTGAGGGTTGGATACTTACAACAGCAGTATTGATCAGAAAAATAACTGGCTTGTTTTACCTTTTTATTCTGCTGCAGTAAATCAGATGTTGACAGGAGATGGGCTGGAAGAGATGATTTAATGCAAGGGTGTTTTARAAGACTTAGGGCAAAGTGAGACTTGAATACCTGGATAACAAGAATAAAAACACTGTCATAATGACTAAGCATAGTCATCTTAAGGCAGTTTGCTTTGAATGGTAAATTCTTAGAGAAAATACCATAGCTGAACTTGGCTCCTTGCAATATTTGCTCTTATGGTTTTTTTTTTTAAAGTCCCTGGATTATAGTTGAGTCAGCACTTGTGATTTGGGGCGTTTTTTATCTATCCGGGCTAACATCTGCTTTCAATACTAGTAAATAATATATTTTTGTTCAGGACAGCATAGTGTATGTTGAGACATAAACGCACACGTGTATCCCCACGCAGGAGTTCTCTATSTGAAGCTGATACAGTTCTGTAAGCATAATAGGAAGTGAGGGTGGCAGGAAATGAGGGAGGATAATAGGCAAAGTAAGTTTCAAAGACAGACCTACTAAGATGAGCTGTAGCAGAAAGAGTTGCAATAGATCTTGCTTCCAGAAAAGATCTTCATCCCTGTGAGAGTGACAGAGCCCTGGCACAGGCTGCCCAGGGAGGCTGTGGAGTCTCCTTCTCTGGAGRTCTTCCCAACCCGCCTGGATGCCGCCCTGTGCCCCRTGCTCTGGGTGTCCCAGCTGGAGCAGCGGGGTTGGACTACATGATCTCTAGAGCTCCCTGCCAACCTTGGCCATTCTGTGAAGATAGGCCAGAGAGCAGTATGGTCAATGCAGAAACACCATTTGATCTTCCCCCTTCCCCATACATTGGGAAATAAAGTTCTGAGGATTTGGTTTTGTGGGGAATCTTGAYGGAACTGTGCTGTTCTGGGAGCAGCTCTGTAACATTGAGAATGCAGTCCAGCTTTGGAGTTAAACCAGAGAAGGCAGAACTGGATGGCCTCCAAGGGCCCCTTTCAACATTTTTTTTCTGTTTCTGTGGTGCTTTCTCCTTGTCCCCRAAGGCCAAAACTACTAAGTGTTGCAATTCTATACCAAATAGGATACTTTTCTGGATATTGGCCATTGCCTCATCCTCCATTATTTTCAGTGTGGTTGAACGCTGTGAGTCACCGCAGTGGTGATCCGGATTCCCGTATCGTGTCTTGAAGACACTGAATACAACAGGAAAAATGATATCCTGTGAATTAGGCTTTGTGGGGTTTTGTTTGTTTACAATACCTTTTATTGTCTATTTGTTTATTGTGTACCTTTTTGTTGCTTCTACCCAGGCATACAATTATAGTAAAAAAGTTATCCAACTTCTTAATCATAGAATTATTATAACCCATCATAAGCTAATTTTTGTTACACTGGTGTCCCTGCATTATGCACAAGATATCCCATGCCTGGCATGGAGCCTTTTAGGAAGCCAGACAACCTGTTTAGGTAGTTGATTATTTTTTTTTTAGGTTAAAAATTTTGGTCCGCTCATTGGCATGGTGCTGGACATGAGCCTGGCACTAGTGCCCTCCAGTTGAGGGGCAGCCCTTTTCAAACTTGTCTATTCCAYGTGTAGCCATTTGGAGGTGACTCCTGGGGCACCTCTTTTATTGTTTTGAGGGCTTGGTTCACCTAATTCTTGTACTTCAAAGGGGACAGTTATCTGAAATGTTCCTTTAAAATTTTGCACCATCATCTAGCTAGTGTCTGCCTTCAATTTCAGATATTGATATTGACTTGTGACAGAAGCATGAGGATTTGGCTGGCTTTTATGCTTGATAATGTGTACAGAGGTTAAAGCAAAAGAGCATAACATGCTTTTATGGGTAGAACGCGGGTCTGAGATTCAAAAGATGATGATTTGGAGCATAATCACACTTTGTAAAATGTTTTTAAATATATGGATGAAAAATGGCACGTAATAAGTGATGTCAAACTTCTTTTTGTTCAGGTGAGAAGCCATTCACTTGTGAAATTTGTGGCAAATCGTTCACAGCTAAAAGTTCTCTTCAGACTCACATCAGAATTCACAGGTAGAGTATGTAACTTCTATGCCAGTGTCTGTATGTGATGGCCATTCAATTATAGAACGGTTAAGGCTTGTTTAGTGTTAAAGATGGATTCACTGTCATCTTTGTTTAATCAATTTTTGTTTAGTATATGGGAACTGGTTAAAAAAAGAGTTTAATGAGTGTGATTTATGTGTTGATAGTGCTCATATATCCTTTGAAAAATAGGTTTGTTAGTAAAGTTTTGAAGTGTTAAGTATTAGTGTGTCAGGACACTGTAAGATTGTTCTCTTTTTGCATGTTAATTTGTTCATTAATGGCAATATACTTACTGCTGGATCATCTAAGAGAAAATTTTACTGTGAGTTTTTATTTGACAGAAAAGAGTAGCCGTGGTGTAAAAAGGTTACTGAAGAGTTTTCCTGTAGTCTGTGGTCTCTAACCTCTTTATTAGTTATGTTTTACTCATGTTAACCTGATGTGTTGTATAAAGTCATGTCAGATTTGAAATCACTGAAGTACTATTTTAAGTTTTATGTGAAAGAGAATGTTTCTGGTAGAATGTCTGATCTTATAGAGACAGACATCAAGTTAAGATGTAGAGATTAGGTCTTCTAGGTTTTTTTTTTTTTTTGTATGTATGTGTGGGTTTTTGTTTTAAAAATCATTGATTTTAAAATGCTAACATTCTTAAAATAGTGCTTATGGTAGTGCAAAATAAGTTTTTGTGTTATCACCTTTTTGACCGTTTTTGACCATTTTCTCTTGTCAAGATCTAGTGGCATACAATTTGTACCTTCAGTATTATGACAGGAAGGCAGTTCTGTTATATTTGTAGCTCTTGAGTGCATACCAAGAACAATATTGTCGGGCAGTTCTTGAACATCAAATAGAAATAATTAGAAAGTCAAAGAGAAAACTTTTTAATGTGTCCGTTTTTAAGTGTTTATGATAAGGGGAAAAAAAAAGTCTTCTACTGTATAACAAGTCGCAGAAAGCACCACTTTCAAGTGAGATATTTTAATTAGATCAAATATATTCTTTTGCAGGGGAGAAAAGCCATATTCTTGTGGTATATGCGGAAAATCCTTCTCCGATTCCAGCGCTAAACGAAGACACTGTATCCTACATACAGGCAAAAAGCCTTTCTCCTGCCCGGAATGTAGTTTGCAGTTTGCCCGGCTGGACAATCTGAAGTCTCACTTGAAGATTCACAGCAAGGAAAAGCAGTTCCAGGAGGCCAGCAGCGCCCCCGGTGGCACCACTCATTCGGAAGAGGTGAGAAACATTCTTCAGCTGCAGCAGTATCAGCTCGCCACCTCCGGAGGGCAGGAAATCCAGCTGCTGGTCACGGATGCAGTCCACAACATAAACTTCATGCCTAGTCATAATCAAGGCATTAGTATCGTTGCTGCAGAAAACGCCCCAAATTTGACAACGGAACAGGCTGCTAATCTCACACTGCTGGCGCAGCCACCCCAGCAGTTGCAGAACTTGCTGCTTTCAACTCAGCAGGCTCAAGGGGAACAAATCCAAAGCATCAGTGTGATGGCAAACCAAATTGAGCCAGCCCAGCCTGAACAAATGCATGTTATCACTCTTTCCAAGGAAGCACTAGAGCATCTCCATGTTCATCAAGGACAAAACCAAGAAATCCACCTAGCGGGATCTTCGCATCCAGCTCAACACGTGCCACTGACTCAGGAATCAAGCCAACACTCTAGCCAAGATGCAGTCCCTCCCCATCACCTCAGTGATGGACAGAACCCAAATGTGCAAATTCCTGAATCTCATCAGCAGTCCCTGTCAGTAAACAAGGCATCTCATGAGCATCCTATTCCAGATCAGGCTTTTTGAAGGGCTTTTCTGTCATCGGAAGGCTGGACTGCAGCACCCTTCCCACCCAGGCAGCGCTTACACCTATTGTGCTTCCTTTTGTATGGAATAATCTATTTGAAGATGCATTGTTTGGTGGCTTCTTTTTTTTTTTTGGGTGGATGACATTCAATTTTCTTAATCTTATTTATTTTAGACTTTATTATTCCTGATTGGAATTTCTCCACCATTTAGTCCATACCTCACAAGTGATGAATGCCTTTTTTTGTGCCTCATGCAGATTGATGTCTACTGAAGAGTTATTTGGCCCCTTACTGCATTTCAGTGTGCATTTCCAGGGTGGTGAACCTTGGCACTTGAAAACAGTGTTTAAGATGGGTGCTGATGAGGGTGTGGGGCTCCTCTGGTGGAAGAGTCAGCATTGCCTGCATTACAGACAGGCCTCAGATAATCAGTATTTTTTGCAAGGAGAACAGTTATGTCTTATGTTTAATGAGCGTTAAGCTCTGCCCAGATTAACCTGTAATTTCCAGTGTTACCATTCCCTAAAGTGCATTTTGATTTATTGAATACCAAATTTCTTTGTTTTTGGTTGGAATCATTGCAGCCTCTGACTCTTGTTTGCCCTTGTATTTACTGTATGCTACGGGAGGTTTCGCTCCTCAAGAGAAATGTTGAAATCGTTGCACTTAGTATAGAGGTAAAGAGATGGACAAGTTAAAACCCCAAATTCTGCTAATTCTCCCCCTCGCCCRCTGCGTGACTGTGGGCAAGTCACTGGACCTGTGTGCCTTAGTTTCCTCAGCAAGGAAATGGGGATAACGTTCATGCATTCTGCCAAGCACTTTGAAGAGCTTTTCATGTGGAAGTGCAAAATGTCTTTCCTGACAAGGCTCAGACTGAGCTTAGGAGCTAGTTTCTAATTAAAGCGTTATTTTTTGGTACTTTGGAGAGCAGAATGCAGTGTTACTCTTATTCTGTGTAAAAGCTTGTAATTGTTATTGTGAATGAATGAATCGCTTCAAACGTAGTGAGCTCTATCAGTGGGGCTCATCACACTGAAGCTGTGCAGCTCTTTTGGTGGACTTGGTATGTACAGATTATGTTTTCAGTGGCTGCCTGCCAAAAAGGAGCTGATGCTGTGCAGCTTCGAGTGCAGCTGCTGGTCACATCTCCCTCTAATGTACTAGTCTGTGTTAAAATACAGGTAAAATGCCATTGCTACTTGAGGCAAGGCACACAACTCTCACTTAAGTTTTGAAATGACTTATTTATGGTTTACATTGATAGTGGGGTATATTTTGATTGATATTAGGGGGGTTAACAAATGAAAAATATAAAAATTAAGGAGTTAGCTGATGGATTTTTTAAAAAAAAAGAAAAACTCAGCAACTTTGTATGTTCGTGGCTTATGGCTGACCAGCAAGTACCATTGGAATAAAGAATCCAGAGTGATTTAGGGTGGAAGAGACTTGCAGAGGACACCTGGTCCATCACCTTGCTCAGAGCACGTGGTTGTTGGCAGTTGTGTCTTGAGGATCGTCCTGTCCCTGCACCTGGSAGAAGCGTCTGGCTCTGTTTTCCCTATAGGCTCTGCTCCGAGGCAGCAGTAAGATGTTCCCAGAAACTCCTCCCAGGGCAGACCCAGCTCTCTCAGCCTTCCTTTGTACGTAATGTGGTCCAGGTCTCTCATCCTCTCCGTGGCCTTCTGCTCCGCTCACTCCAGGACATCAGCGTCTGTCCCCAGTATCTGGGGGACCCAAATTCTGGGTGCTTTTCAATGTCAAAATGCAAAATATTCAGCTGGAGCCTGAAGCTGGGCTCTGGAATTCGGAGGTGTCAGTTGTTTTTTCAAGGTAGCAGATCACCTTCTAGAGAAATGGATGGTGAGGGGTAGATGGTGGGAATAAAGCAACRCAAGAAGAAAGCAGTTTGGCTTTGCAGCTGCTTCTGTCCCCTCTCAGAAGGGACAAATTCTGTTTGTGTTGTACTCTGTGCCACCGCAGAGAGCCAGCGTGCTCTGCTGAGGTGTTTCGGAAGCTTGAAGCCTTGATGCTGCAAGAACAAACAGAAAATAAGTGAAACTCATTGTAACGTCCACAGAAATCTTGCTGATTAACTGTATAAATACTACAGTAAATATGCTGTTACATCCTAACAACTTTGATTTCATCTAAAATACTGTAATGTGGAGCCATAAATACTGTCTTAGAAATTTACAGGAGCCTACACTGMGTTCCTTCTCTGCCATAAACTTAATGTGTGAATCCCAAAGTGCTTAAAAAGCCGGTTCCATGTCAAGTAAAATTCTAAGACTAGTTAATTCTAAATAAACTAACTGTTAAATATTTTTTTCAACCTTAATTTGTTTATTGTGAAAGGTGGTTTTTTTGGTTTTTTTTTTTTTTTTTTTGGATAAGTGTAATGCTACAATTTGGTTTAAGCTACAATCATGTAGTGCTTGCTAGCAGCTTTCCCGCAACCCAAAAAGCTGTTTTATTTTTCAGATTTTCTTATGCCCTTTTTCTGTCAGGTCCCCCACGAGGCAGTGAAGAGGGTAACTCTGTGGCTAGCACAGCGGGGCCCCTGCTCCGCGCTGCCTCAGCGGCTGGTGCCTGGTTTAGCTTGCACTTGAGAAGTGAGAAGCGTGTTTCTCATCCTGCAGATGTTCCTTTCCTTGATGCTGTTGCTTTCTTTGTAGTGAATACATTTCTATTAAAGATGACAATAAATCCCTGTTCCTTGTGTGTGTTTTTTTTTCGGGCTGCAGCTAAAGCCTTCGATTCGATTGCTCTGGGTTTGAAAGGAAGACCCTTCGTCTGTACTTTTTATTCTAGTGACTGTTCAGAACTTCCTAACAACAAGGAAAAGTGGATCCTGTCGGCCTTCAAACTGTGCTCCACAGCAGCTCTCCAAATGCCTTCACACCAAGGTGAGTAAACCCCTTAGGGCTGCTCACAGCCTCCCGCAGAACAGTCTCAGCAAATCTCATTGCTTACTGTGTGAAGGTGAAGTGCAGGTTTTGGACCCAAGTGTAAGGTAGGCCTAGCCTATAGCCCATACAGCCATATAGGCCTAGCCTATAGCCCATATAGCCTATAGCCCATAGGCTATTTTGGTGAGTATTTAATGCTATTAGAATGCTTTCTGTATGTAAGTTACTCAGTATGCTTGAATTCTTTAAAACATATATATAYACACATATATTATACACATATATTATACACACATGCACTTTTTCTCTCCCTTTTAGTTAATTGTGCGGATAAAGTAAATTTCATGGGGAGGGCAGCCACACACTGTGGTATTTGACTCTTCAAGTTCCAGCTGAGGCTTTTTGCTCTCTTTGCAATAGCATTCAACTACTCTTCAGATACCTACTCCATTTGTTACTGTCCCTGAGTAGCATTTCTTGACGTGGAAGTCCGAAAGTTCAAGGGAGGGCTGTGCTCGTTGTGCTCTTGTSCTGGAGCTGGGCAGCATCATGGTACATCCGAGCTGCGGCCTTGAGGTTTAGCCAGCAAGCACTGATGGGTTTTGTTGGAGCTGGGGAAGCAGAGCTCCCTGCCTCCAGGAACATCTTGACAGCAGCACGTGTTTTTTTTTTTTTGCAAGTTTTTGCAATTGATATATTTGGGGCTTCTTTGGTGCTGATTATAGTTCTTTTGCAGCAGTTACTGTAGTGCCCGGGAGAGGGGAGGGAGATGACTCTCTCRTGGTGCCCTTTGTCAAACTGGATGCATATTGACACGCTGAAGATAGGGATGCAGACCCAGGCATCCGTCTTGCCAGCGGTTTTGGAAAGAGACTGGCTTACATCTCTCCAGCTGCGAAACACTTTCTTGTTCCCGTCCTCACCTTACTGAAAGGCAACTATGGGAAGGTTCCCTTAAAGAATCCAGCCTGCCTTTCTGTTCTCTTTCTCGGTTTCTTCGAGACGCTATTTCGGACTGCAAGGAACTGAAATGGCAACGGACGCAGCAGGTGGGGAGCTTGGCGAGAGCAAAGCCTCCCTGAGAAAACTCCTCTCGTGTGTCAGGAGCCTCAGAGGGGCCGTGTCCATGGGTGCCCATGGGTGCCCGTTGCCTTCCCTCCGCAGGGTGCTGCCTGCTGCTGTCTTTGCTGCCGTGCGTCCTCTGGCAGTGCCCTGGCTGTGAGCTCTGCCGTGTTAGAGCTAACGCAGCTRAGGCGGCAGAGCTGCGGGAGCCAGCGTCCTGCGCAGCCCTGCCCACCACAAMCCCCTCAGCACGGATCTGCGCTTATTAAAACACCATGAATAAGCACACGAACCGCATCGTGGTGTCTCAAACGGGTACCAGAAAGGGCACAACCCCATCTGTCATCCAGCTTGATGTTTCGATATTTAACACCATTGGAAACTCTCAGCCTGTTGAAATAGATTTCATACATCGGAATTTAAAAGGCATCTTGAACTTCAGTTGTGACCGTCTGTACATGAGCGAAGATAAAAATAGGTACCAAAAAGAGTATTTTCTGCAGCATAACTTACTTTCATGTTGTGCTCTGAGTCTGTCACTTCTCTTTTTGAATTTCCATAAGGCTGCTGTAGAAACCTGAGGCTCTAGCAGAGGCCATATGGTCTTGCTGCTGAAACACGGTGCTGCCTGTCGCAACCTGCAGAGGCCGGGGTCTCTGAATAGTCACATCTGCCCCACAGGAGAGGAAGGAACCAGCTTTCCCTTCCAGTGTTCAACCACAGCACAGAAAAAGTAGCAGCAGGTTAGCGTGGTGGCACCTCAGGCTTAGCTCAAGACAAGGCTTGTTGTCAGCCACCCAAGATGAGTGTCTTGATTAACACTGCCTGCTCCGTAAGAGGATGTGAATATGTTAAAAGGACTCTTTATTTTTCTTTTTACTAAAGACATGGTTAGTTTCCCATTGCTGTATCTCTGTCCTGAACTACRTTAGGCAATGCAAATAGAGACCGCAGCAAAAATGACTTGAGGATGCTTTGCCCAAGCTTCAACTCGGGGCTTCACGCTATGGTCATATTTGTCATATCTAAACGAAAGCTGAAAAAGAGAGAGAGGGAAATGAAAGAGAGGTGGTCAGTAACTTAATCTGTGACACTGGGCCACAGTTTGCAAACAGAGGTGTAACTTCCAAACCAAAAGAAGAGCCCACCTGGCAGGGAGCTTTCTGAAGCCCTTGGTGCTGTCCTGTCATTTCTTTCTCAGTTGCCGTTTTCTMCAGGCACAAAGTTCAGAAATACCTGGCTAAGGTGCCATGGGCTTTTTTGGATTTGACACCATAGTTATGTACAAATTTAGTATTCTATAGATTCTGAAAAAAAAAAAAGTGTCTGTGGTTATTAAAGCAAGACCCGGCTCAACATCAGTTATGTGTGTTTTAGCATTACATACATACATAAAATGAAGCCACAAAGCTGCTTTGGAGAGTGACACTTGAGCGCAGAGTGAGAGGAGCTGCACGGCCGTCGCAGGACCGGAGCCTGGGGCTCTGAATGGAGCCCCGGGGTGTCCCGGCTCAATTAACAGGCGGGTATTTCCATGCAAAAGGAGACGCTTCCATGCACGGTGTGCGGCCCAGCTGTGGTCTCATTGCCACGGCCTTTTGTGCCTGCCAGGTTTTTCCACTTGCTCAAAAAGCACGTTCCCTCACCAGGAAAAGACCCACCAAGGGGATTTAACCATGGAGGTGCCAGCAGGTCACCAGGGGCTGGGAGAGCAACAGGGACACATCTGTTTATGTCGCCTTGTTTTTGTGCTTTGTGACAATAGATTCATCCTTAGGATTCATCCTTAGGCTCCTTATTTCTGCTAGGTGATCCCATCCTTAGGCCAGCAGGGAAGAGATCCTGAAGGACCAGGGTTCAGTTCTCTGTGGAAGCCCTATCAGCCTTTTGTTCTTGGCGCTGTTCTGTTTTGTTTCCCTGGGAGGGAAACAGAAAAAAAGAGGATTTTGTTACTTTCCATACAGTTTTAAAAGCCTGCCAGCATGGGCATCAGGAAGCACTCTGGCGTTTTTCTTGGGGGCGGGCAGGGAGAAAGGAAACCCAGGCGAACCCACCACCCGTCGCGCCTCGCTGGCAGCTCCGGCGCGTTCCACGTTGCCAGGGAGCCGCGGCCGGAGCCTGCGGAGCCGCTGCGTGCCAGCCAGCGGGGCTGCCCCGGGATGGGCCCCCCGGAGCCGCCGGAGCGGCTGGAGGTGGTGGGGCTGCTGCGGGAACCGGCCTTCCACGTGGCCAAGGGCATCGCGGAGGTAACGCGCGGCGAGGGGGGTCCCCCGGGCGTGCTTGCAAAGCGGCACCCATACTGAAGAACAGGCGAACAGAGAGTTSTTCCAGCAGCGCCAGGGCGTGTGGAGGGTTTAGCTGCTTACGAGCAGCTTAATTTTTTTAATTCTCCTCGCCTTGAAAACCCAGGCCCTGAAGCTGAAGTTCCCGAAGGAGTTTGCCGACCCCATAATACGCCCCATGTTTGAATTCGCCTGGCACGAGTATTTACAGGAGAAGAAGAAGGTAACGCTCTCGTTTACCCACGCGGTTCCCAACCCAGCTTGTGCGGACCCTCGTGTCCCCGTCCCCCCACTCCAGGCCACCACCCACACCCTTTGGAGGGGCTGCTTTCCATCGCACCRCGGCTCCCTGTCCTTGGAGACCCCTGCAGCAGTGCACGGGTGTCGAGGCCCCCCTGCCCACTCAAACACTTGGAAAGCCGCATTCCCAAGAGCGGATGTTGGCTGCTGAGCTCTCCCCGTGGCGGTTTTTGACGCTCTCCCCAGCAATCACCGCCCCATCCAGGCCGTGCGACGTCCCTTCGCACACCCCGGGCACCTCCCATGGCGGCCGCGGCTCCCCCTCGCCTCATCCCATCCCGCCCCGTCCCGCAGGAGCTGCGCGGCGAGGCGTGGGCGTACGCGGCGCCCGTGCTGTGCTTCGCGGGCGGGCGCCTGCTGGGCGACGAGCGGCAGCTGCAGCGCTGGGCCCGCCGCGCCTGGCGCCACCGCGACGTCGCCTCGGCCGCCCTGCGCCGCGCCCTCGCCGAGGACTTCTGCACCAAGCACATGCGGCACAGCCAGGCACGTGGCGCCGCGCGGGGCACGCGGAGATCCCACCCTTCCCCCCTGCTCATCCCACCTCTCTTTTTTTCCAGAAGCCATTGGGGAAACGGAGAGGGGCAGGGGAGGAATGAGAGGGGCAAGGAAGTGTTCTCTCCTGGGGCATTCGTGCTCTTTGCCGAAGGAAGGGGTTTTGTGGGACAGGCTGGCATGGGACCTAATTTTGAAGAAGGATGAACCACCAGGGAGCTTTAATAAGGTTGTCACCGATTTGGGAATGGTTCAGGCATCTCCTCTCCAGGGGGACAGCATTCTGTCCAAAATGACATGAGACTTCAACCTTTATTCATTCATTATTTACTTAAAGAAAACAATGGAAACTGTATTGTTCTGCATTGACTGTCCCGCGGGCATTTTCTGGGGCCCTTTGTAGCTGGACTCTGAATTGAGCTGGAGCGGTGGCGGCTGGGCTGAAAGCAGGGCTTTATCTCACGGGATTTGCTTTTCTGCTCCAAACAGCACGTGTTTGTGTACTTGGATATAACCATTCAGGAACAGCCCATCGGGACGCTTTTATTCGAGGTATGTTACAGAGGAGAAAAGCAAAGAGCAAATAGAGCAAATGCTTTATTTGTCTTGATTTGCCAAAGAAGAGGGAAGAGAAATCTGGCCCGCCGACAGCCATTAATAATTCCACATATCTTTCTTCTCTCCGATTTTGCAGCTCTTTTCTGATTTGTGCCCCAAAACGTGTGAGAATTTCCGTGTTTTGTGCACGGGGGGCATCACGTCGCCTTCCAGTGGTCTCCATCTCACCTACAAAAACTCAGTTTTCCATCGAGTGGTGAAAAATGGATGGATCCAAGGAGGAGGTGTGTGTCTGAGTATATGTGAACTACAGCCACGTGGGGCGGGATGATCTGCACAAGGAACGGTCTTCACCCAAGGAAACAAAACTGAGCTCTGGGATGTAGCACATCTCCGCAGCACAAGCTCTAAATTTATAGATATATAAATATATCTATATATATATATAATTTATATAATTATAAATTTATATATATACATATATATGTGTGTATAAATGCAAAACATTCTCTCTTTACCCAAGACTTTTTTCAAAATATTTTTGGTATTTTGGATTTTAGTATTTAAGCAACTAAGTGAACACAAGAAAACCACTTGAAGTGCTCATGAAGCTCTTGGCAAGTAATTAGGACACTAATGGAAAACATTAAAGCACTAAGAGTATATACAGCAAAACCTACCGCTTGCTCTACAGAGAGCTTAGTTTACGGAGGCACTTAGCCAAGCGCCAGAGACTCTCCTGGTGTTTGGGGACGTTATCGGAGCACCGGCGCTACGCCCAGAGCTGGGTGCTACCTACCTACCGAGAAGACGTAGGAAGTGACTCATCACGTAGCTTGTCCCACCTCGTAGCTTGTCCCAAGCCAAGTGAGGTGTGCTGGGAAAGGGAGCGATCTCCTTGGTTCCTTCTCTCCAGCCTCTTCCATGCCATGCCTGCCCATACATTTTACCTTTCTCTTCTCCCTGCTCCAAAGGCGAGTGCTTACGCCCCATTTCTGTTCAGTTTTGAAGACGTGCTCCCTGCTTGCCATGGACAACCATGAAGATATTTATGCGGCCCGTAAAAGCAAGCRGAGATTATAGGCTTGCTGCTGTAGGGGTTACCCTGAACCCAACCTGTGTACCCCACTGCTTAAGTAACAAAGATGGGTTTCTTTAAACCTTCTGTATAAAAAAGGCAAAAAGAACAGGTTCTCTGTGGTGTCTCACCCATCAGAGCGCTACTCCCACAGGAATTTCTCCTTCTCCAAATATTCTCCCTCGTTTCAGCTGCTAGCCTTAACGCACCGCAATATCACAGCCTTATTTCCATCTTTCCTTGCCCTGAAATYTTCCCCCGACAGGCGTCCTTGCCCCAGCACGTGCTGATAAAGCCCGTGACAAACCTCATTTCTGATGGCTGCTTTTATCTGCTCTGCAGACATAGTAGCTGGAAGAGGAGACGGAGGGGAATCCATCTACGGTCCCACCTTTGAAGGTAGGTTCGCTGAGTTATCTCTCCATGCAAGTCTCAAATTACGGCAAAACTCAGGTTATCCAACCGACTTTCCTCTCAGGATAACCCGGAGCTTTTCTTTCATCTCCTTGAGGGAAACGCTTGGATTTTCAGTCAGCTTTATTCATCATTTGCATCAGCACCAGCAGGCTGCTGTCACGGGGAGCTGTGGGACGTGTAATCTCGCCTCTGACGCACGGTGCCCAACCTGCCACTTCCCAAATCCGTGCCCGTTTGCCCTATCACCCTCCGAGTGACGGCTGACAGCCACGCGCCTGTTTACTTCACATGTAAAACTGTGACTGCTGATAGTAGGGAAGGGCTTCAGAAAGGCAAAGTGCTGTGAATAACTACAGATCCCCAGGCATCTGATAACACTTGTTTAAATACATTTAAAGTAATGGAAATAACTCATTTTAGCTCTAGATTTGCTGGCAGCCAGGCAGCTTTAGGGCTTGGGACCATCCCAGGGGCCACCACCATGTCTTATGTGACCCAGCTGATGTAAGTGGAGCTACTAAATTGAGTAAGAGCCAAATTTCACTACRTCTTAAAACTCTGAGAGTCAAGAAACGACAAACGTGAGGTAAGCTTAACATTAAGTGTTCCCCCCAATACTGACATAAGGCAATAAATGTAAAGCAGGAAGAATGTTATACCATGCAGTATTTAAGAGAAACAGCTCCTCTGACGCAGACATTTGGGGTATTCTGCTTGGATTAAGTGCTGCCCATAAAGATGGTTTATGGCAGGTAAAGCACTTTGGAAGCTGATTTATGTTCTCTTATGCAAAAGCTTTCCTCCTGCCAATGTCACAAGCGCCGTTACATTTGAGCAGGCTGGGCAGCAGCCAGCAGCACCATCAGAAACGCCAAGCAGAGCCGAAAACTTTATTTTCAAAGACATTTGAGGCCCGGGATGGAGCCAAAGCACGTGGGTTGATAAGGCTTTTTGGAYAGGACATTGCCCCYRTCCTGGCCCTGCTGAAGCTCTGGAKGAAGCTCGAGCTTCTCATCGGCCACCGAGGAGAGATGCTGGAAGGCCTGGGGTTTCTGCTGCTGCCAGCGCTGAAGCGTAGGCGGGTTGTATGTTTCAAAAGCACCTACCTAATGTGATTTTAGGAGAGGTGTCGACTGGGATCCSTCGACCCTGGAAGTGTCCCTGGAAGGATTTTACAGCCCATACTGCACCCACTACAAATGCTGAGGTGTCAGAAGAGAAGGCTGCCGGCCCTTCCCTTTTTAATTAAAATCTACATGTTGCTTTTAAGCCTTTAGACTTAGGAGGGGGTTTACTTAGCTACACACCTTTGACTCAAGACGTAGATTGCTCCCCGAGTRCTTCCCGCCAAGTTGCTTACGTGGAGGACAGAGGACAGACACCTTGAGCAGTGACGGATGCCCTGTCGGAAGGCAGTTTTCCATGAAGCTCTGCATTTGGCGCGTGGCCCCTGGCCACAGCACTTGCTGGAATTAACAGGACGCGAGGGTGTTTTACTGTAATGAGCTCCGAGCGCTGAGGTAATCAGGGAGAGCCGCTCGGCCGTGGCGCCACACGGAGCGCCCCACGCCACAGGGAGACCATTTTGTTGTGGCCATTTTGCCAGGCACAGGCCCGCCCCGCGGGAGATGTCTGCTGGAAATGGATTACGGTTCCTGGGAGCTGGTTCCTGAGAAGGGCCCTCAACCAGAGCAAAAATAACCCCCCAGAATGGGAGGATAATGAAATTGAAAAATGTTCATAGTTTCCTTCAGGCTTGGAGGGCTCAGTGTCATGAGTGCCACGTTGGGGGCCAGCAGTGCCTGGCCCAGATCTAATATTATATATATCTAATCTATATTATATATCTAATATATATAATCTCTGATATTTGGGTCTCCTGTTTGCCCTGTCATAGCTGGGAGCCCAGCCATGAAAGTGCATGCAAGGGATCAGCTCCTGGTCCTCATCCCCCAGACACAAACACGGCAGGGATCATCCGCAAAGGAGGAATGATCCCAAGTAGCCTCAGGGAACCATCCTGCTGGATGCCCTGAGCTGCTCAGGGGAGAGACCCRGCGGGAGGACGCAGGGCTGCGGGAGCAGCGCTGCTCTTCCAGCATTCAGAAACACCCAGAGCATTTTTGCATGAGCAGCTTTCACCTTTTCATTTCTTGGCGTGAGAGCTACGTAGTAGCGGGAAGTGCTTTCTGGACGTTGGTTCCAACCCAAGAGTGACCTCACTCGTGTGGGATGGGTTGATGGGAGACTGATGGAGGAAAAGGACATGGAAAGTGAGACAGGGCAGGRAGGAAACGAGAGAAAAAGGAGCCGTAATAGTGACTGCAAGCCAAGGAAGCAAGTGCTTCCTGGCAAAGCCAGTCCTTTTATTTTTATTACTGATCTCTTCCTAGATGAAAACTTCGCCATCCGTCACAGCAAGAGAGGGATCCTGGGCATGGCCAACAAGGGCCGCCACAGCAACGGCTCGCAGTTCTACATCACCCTCCAGGCAGCTCCCTACCTGGACAGAAAGCACGTGGCTTTCGGGTACGTAGGCACCAGCTTGCTCTTGCTTCAACCCTTGGAACGTGAAGCCCGTACGGCAGCCGCCACGYGGCCGTCGTCTCTGGCCATGGAGAAGATGGGTCTAAAGCACCTAGTGGTGCTTGTTCCTCCCTCCCTCTGCCCTGGCCTGAGCTGCTCGGGCTGGAGGCCCTTGAGATGACCTGGGGCGTTGCTGCCCACCAAACAAAACTGCATCCCAGTGGATGGGACTGCATCGAGCAGACGCCTCCAACCTCCGATTTGCCTCGAAAAATGGTTGGAAATAGTTGTAATGGAAAATAGTTATTCTGGCCAGTATGGGCCAACAGGTTGTTCACGGTAGGTTCATCTATAGGGCTGGCCCTGTTCAAGATTTTAGACTTTTAGTGATGTGCTAGGGAAGATTTTGGTCCAAGAAGTTTGCTGGCTATAAAAGCAAAAAAAAAATGCATGTATTGCCACATAGAAAGAAATGTGCAGTGGAGTTTCCACGTAACCACATTATAGAAAAACCCAGTGTTTTTCAAGGAAGTGAAAAGCATAATTATCTGACCTCCAGAGAACAACCCCACAGTGAACCCTGGCTGGATATAGTCACAGCAAGTGGTGTTTGCCACAAGTGAAGGCAGAGGGAAGCTCAGCGCTGAGCTTACAACAGGCTTAGCTTACAAGGAGCTTGGCTKTAGGCAGTTCAGTCCAGGTCATGGCATTGGTGAGTATCTAATGAAGGGACAACATCCCTCTGCAACTCCGTTAAGAGGGACATTTGCTTTGGAGGGCAGAACAGATATCGCCTGTTGGTAGGAAAAACACCACRGGGTTTCGTTGCAGCCCAGCATCAGATGCAGGTGCCAACAGTGGCCCACAGGCCAGGTGGCCAAGGCAAAAGTGACACCAGTTTCACTGAGCAGTTATCAAAGCCAGAGCAGGACCCAGAACTTGCTGCAAACCTGTGAGGGTCATGCTGGCATCCCCTCATGCTGATGATACCCTTCTCACCATGCTTGTGCCCTCCTGCAGGCAACTGATCGAGGGCACGGAGACTCTGCAGAAACTGGAGGCTGTGTCCACGTATAATGAGAGGCCTGTTGAAGAATGTAAGATCGTTAACTGTGGGGTCTTTGAGCCGTGATTACAAGCCTGTTCGCCTGCATGCGGAGAGGTAGATTGCTCTTTCCCTGCCTTATCTTGTGTTTGTTTGACAGCGATTGAGGGCTTTTACTTGGCAAGTCAAAAATAAAAACATTTCTTGCGCCTTGTGAAGTTTTGGTATCGTTCCTTTGACTTAAAATATTGCCCACAGGTTGTGAAAAACCCTTTCACCCAAGTACCCCAAGAGACCCGCGGGTAAGTCCCAGAGCCAGTGCACAGTTCATAGAAGATTATAATATAATTACCAAGGGACAGTCTGTTATGAGAAGCAGATATGACAAAATGCATGTATAGCAAAATASAAGCTGACTGATGGATTCACACCTCTAAAGACAAATAATTCACGGCAAAATCCTGATCTCCACGATACAGCACATCATTTAGCGTGGTGCAGCAGATCTGCTGGGCCCAGCACAGCTCAGACACCAAATGTGGGCTGGATAGGGGAGCTCAGAGCTCTCAGAGGAAAGGAGAAAACTGTTTGYGTGACTCACACTTCTCCGAATGTGATGCATTTAGCCTTGCACTGCCCACGAGAAAATAAAAGTGACAAGGGGAACCACTAAGGTTGAATGTGGATGCAAGTGTGTAACACTGCATCCAGTGCCAGACAGGGATTTCAGTGTGCAGAGCTTGGGCATCAACCGGTCCAGCAGCAGAYGGCAGAGGAGCATGAAGAGGCTCAAAAGACTTGTGGAAAATGAACCTGCAGTCTGGAAGGAGAAGGCAGAGCAAAGCACATGGGAAGTTCAAAGGCAGGAGCATTCCTCAGGATGCTCGGATGCAGTGTGACGCTAAATCCTGCTGTGTCAGGGCTCTGCTGGCAGGAGCGGCTTCCCGGTGCCTCCCTTCCTGGCAGAGYGATCCCAAGCAGCCTTTACTCCTGCGCCGCGCCGCTAAAATCCACAGGGCAGGGCAGAGGTGACAGGGAAAAGACGGAAAAAGCCAAGTTCTGAACTCGATTTCTGTCTGGGAAAGCCCCAACATTTTATGATACCGGGGTAATATGCTGAAGTTTACTTGTGAAATGCAAATGAATTCAACAAATCACGCGGCAAATGTTTAACTTGGCTTAATCATGTTAAATTTTAACAAGAGGATTTAGGTTCTTCCTTACAGTACAACAGATATTCTTGAATGTATCTGTAACAAAATAGTTTAAGAACCTTATAACGCATTTTTATGTATTTTTTAAATTTATTTCTGGGGTATTTTATTTTCTAATATGTATATTGCTGTATAGAAACTAAGTCTTCTKTAGGAACATTTGAAACCAATTGCCTACAGAAAGGCCTACAATAAACTAACTAGATTCTAAATATCTCAACATAGATTAATTATTTTCACTTCATATTTCTGTGGCAAAGTAGAAAATATGGGRAGGTATTTCCTTCAGAAAATAATATACTTCCTGGCAAGTTATTTTTCRTAAGTACATAAATGCTAGAGACATGTATTTGCTGTGAAATTATATGGCTTACGAAACCAACACTAGGATGGAGGTTAGGGACTCTTTATTTGTTTATTTATTTTAGGAGGTTTACATTCTGGTCAGATGTTTAAAGAGAAAAGTAAAATTGAGTTCTGCAGATGAAAGGAGGCAATGCTGAAAGAGGCCAATTAACTCATTTCCTATGAAAAAAAAACAAGTAATTTGTTGYGTTGCGCCCATTTGTCTTCCGTGATGCCATGTTCCTGGAGCGAGCAGACGTGTTTCCCTCACCAAAATACACGTGTTTCCAGCAGCGTGTTCCCTGAGGGAGCAAGYGAGGGAGAAAGAGTCACTGTCCTGTCCCCACACAGTGCCCGAGGGCGGCACGGGGCAGCCACGCAGGGACATTCTCTGGAGCTGCCTCAGGACCAGGAGAGGAGAGCCAGGGAACGGGGTGAATTTCAGACATAACGGTGCTCCGGGCGAGCCACAGTGATGGCACTTGAGTCGGCCGGGACGCTGCCAGCAAGACTGTGGTCACAGCTCGGATACTGGCCTGAGGAGAGCACCYAAGAATCACCGAGTCACAGAATGGCTGAGGTTGGAAGGAACCTCTCGAGATCGTCTAGTCCAACCCCCCTGCTCCAGCAGGGACACCCAGAGCACGGGGCACAGGGCGGCATCCAGGCGGGTTGGGAAGATCTCCAGAGAAGGAGACTCCACAGCCTCCCTGGGCAGCCTGTGCCAGGGCTCTGGCACCCTCACAGGGAAGCTGTTCTTCCTCACATGGAGATAGAACTGTCTGTGTTTCAGCTTACACCCGTTGCCCCTAGTCCTGTCACTGGTCACCCCTGGGAAGAGTTTGGTCCCTTTCTCCCCTCAGATATTTGTACAGGTTGATAAGATTTCAGCCTTCTCCAGGCTAAACAGGCCCAGCTCACTCAAGTCTCTTCTTATACGAGAGATGCTCCAGTCCCTTAATCATCTTTGTCTCTCTCCACTGGACCCTCTCGAGAAGCTCCACGTCCCTCTTATACTGGGGAGCCCAGAACTGCCCCCAACACTCCAGGTGCGGCCTCACCAGAGCTGAGTAGAGGGGCAGAATCMCCTCCCTTGACCTGCTGGCAACACTCCTYCTGATGCAGCCAGGATCCCATTGGCCTTCTTGGCCACGAGGGCACACTGCTCACTCATGGTTAACTTGGTGTCAACCAGGACTCCCAGCTCCCTCTCCGTGGAGCTGCTTTCCAGCAGGGCAACCCCTAATCTGAACTGGTGCCTGGGGTTATCAAATGAAAGCTGGAGTATGAAATCATACGCGATGACACAGTTTTCCAGCCTGAGACGGTTTCTGCACGTGATCCAGGAGGGCTACCAAGGCCAGTGGGCATTACTAGCACAGTCCCTCTGCTGCGCAGGTGCTCGGTGCTCATGCAGTAGCCCCCACGGTGCAGCTGTTTACTTTAGCTGCAAGTGGGCAATATTGGGAAGTGCTCCCAGGCTGGCCAAGGCTGCTCGGCTCTTCCTTATCAGCCGCTGGCCTTGAGCGAAACTCCAAGTGCAGGAGCCCTGGCCCTGCTTTGTGGAAGCGCCGGGAGGAAGCCGCACGCTGCAGATAGGCTGAAGTGGCTGCTCTTCTTCATCACGCTGCTTCGGGAAGACTCAGGCTAAACACGAGCCTTGTTTTCCTTCTGTTACCTGAATCAGCCTGACTTTCTTCTGTGTCTGGCTCTTGCTGTGCAGGTGAGGAGTTTATTCCTTCCGCTGCACCCTGTCTATCCGTAGCACTTTTCATTTTTCTCCCTTGACATCTCTTTTCGCCTTGCCTTAGGCCGTACACCCCTCTTAGGGGCAGAGGACATCCACCTGGGCCACCCGCAAGGCTACTGGAACGGCTGCAGAGCCACCGAGTGCCCACGTGGACGGTGCCTCCTCTTCCATTACAATGTGGATTTGCCCTTCCCTAACAAGAAGACACTGCAGAAGCTCCATGTAAGACACTTTTCCCTAATTTCCTATCCCTGGTATCTTCCTGCCATATTTTCAGCAAAATACATTATTAATCTGGTCTCTAACTGTCTAATATCTGTTGCCTATCCCTCTCTTTTCCAAAAGTAGGGCCTAGGTGTGTAAGCTCCAGGGCAAAGCCCCAGCTCAGCTGGCCCAGCTGCTTGCCCACCAAGACACTCTGTGTTACTTTGTCAAAACACACTTGGTCTCAGACCCTATATTATTGATCTCAAACCTTATATATTACAGGGCTATCTGGGCTGGAGGCTTCCCTCCCTCCCTCTGGAACTAGGCACTTTCCCGAAGAATATTAGCCACTGTGTATAAAACAAACACTCTGTTTGTCACAACACGGTGAAATGTAGGTGAAATGGTAATTTTGAAAAGAAATAATTTATAAATGGAACCAAAGCGATAAGTTCCTTTCATATTATCTACAAAACAACTCTTGTTCATTGCCATCCTCCCTGACTTTGCAGTATGTTACTCCAAATCTCTTCAGGAGYCCAGTTATTCCATCGTTCCAGGCTCCAAATCATTGCGATTCCTGGGTATTTGCATTTAAAAAATGCTTCCCTAAAATGGACATCTGCAGACTCTTATTTTTGTCCATATTTGCCAAGTACTTTGCATAAATTTCCAGTAATGCAGTGCTTGGAATTCCTTATAAGAAATGTTCTGACTTTCAAAATAGAGGTAAATGCCTCACTAACCACTAAGTATATAACAGTGCAATGAAAGAAAAAAAAAATACAGTGATGAATCTGATGTTTTAAATCCAACAACAACAACCCGAGCTGCCACGATGCTGCTGACTGTATTCCTCAACAAAGTCCAGAGATGCTGACTTTAAGAAAAAAATCACTCTGACCACATTTATCATACCCTTGGATTCCCACCAGCCCCTCGGATTACGTGGTGGACGTGTTTTCACTCGCTTGCAGAGGCAAGTTGTGGCTGTAATTCTTGCCCTGCTGGTAATCTGAAGTCTCTTTGTATTGTATTGTCTACTTCATTTTCTCCCTGTTTTTCCATATATATGTATGCTATTTGGTGTCTTCTCTTTTACTGTTTTCATTTACCATATGCCCCGTTTGTTCTCATTTTAAAAGGCCAGTGCTCTCATGTTGCAGCAGTTTTGCATCTAGATTGCAGCAACTGTGATTCTTCACGCCAAGCCAGCAGCCAGCACATCTCATAAACCAAAACATTGTATTAGTTGCTGAGAACGCTCATAATACATAATTATTAAGATAACTCATAAGAACTGCAAAAAGGAATAGCTGAGTTCAATTAATGCCTCACATCAAGTGACACCTGTGCATGAAGCTCTGGTCCCTGTAAAGGATCCTTGTCCCAGCAGGACAAAAACAGTCCCTGCTGGCATATGGAAGCATGTAAGTGGAAGTATGGAAATGCACACTTCAGTTTTGGTTAAGTTGCAGGATCTACTTACATTGCTCCTCTTTTTATTTTACATGCTACTCTGAACAAGGGGGCRCAAGCCTGGGAGTGTTGCTTCCCTATGATTAGAAGGCACAAGTCAGGCACTGATTGCTTGGCRTCATTTTCCCAACATTTGCTTATGCTGTTGCTGAACAGAGGATACTGAAGCAGCTTTATGGCCTATCACCACTGCAGACGGCGTATGTTGACTCAAGTTACCTTAAGGTGGGGAAAAAAGGAGGGAAGAAAAAGAGCAGAAAAGAGGGATTTCCAGACACACATCCTTTTCGGGGTGCTATTTCCAGAGKAGCTGGAAACAGCAATGATGAGACTTTTTTTTTTCCATATTTCCACCACAGTCCARCAGATTTTCCACAAGGGTCCTGCCCAGGCTCCCTATTAGCTGCTCCCGTTTCAGAGCACGAGCAGACGTGGCGCCATTACTCGGGGCACTGTTATCCACTGCGCCACTCCCTAAGCCTCGCTCTTCAAATGCAAACGAAACGCTACGAGACAGGGAACAGAGCCGGGCCAGGGCAGGGAGCGCCCCTCGGACCCGCACGCCCAGCACCACACGCGACCGTTTCCTCACGGCCGTTAATTTGAAATTAGAAACCACCTTCCCCACGACCACCCGCGTCGCGCGATTACGTCACCGCGCGCCGCCTCTCTGCGAACCAATGAGCGGCGGATCTGGCGGAGGGGGCGGGGCCTCCAGGGGAGGGGGCATAAGTGACCACGTGGTGGGGAGTAGCCCTCCCCCCGAGTGATCACGTGGGGAGGCGGTGCGCGCCGCTGCCCCCCCTTCCTCCCCGCCCAGGGTGGGGGTTGGGGGCGGGGCTTCGCGTGAGGGGGCGGGGCGGGCGCGGAGGGGGCGGGGCCGCTGGCGTGACGCGGCGGCAGCGCGAGCGGGGCCGGGAGGAGAAGCGAAACGGCGGGACCGCGCGGGACGGGAACGGACCGGACGGGTCGGGACTGAGCGCCGCCGCCATGGGCCGCATCCCCGCGCTCCCCGTGGCCGCCCTCTGCCTGGCCGCGCTCTGCGGCTCCGCCGCGGCCACCACAGCGGCCACGTCGCTCGCGGCGAGCGCCCCCCCCTCCACGACCGTTGGTGAGTGCCTCGTGCTGCCCTGCCCCCACCCGCCGGGCCCGGTTGGGGGGGGGGAGGGAAGCGGCCCCCCCGGCGCGGCCGGTGCCGCCTCGCGCCCGCTCCTCCTCCCGCCCGTTTCTCCAGCCTGTTCCCCGCGCGGCGCGGCGCGCCGCCCCGGCGGGAAGCGGAGCGGAGCGGCGGGCCCGGCGCCGGGGCCGCTTATGTAACTAACGGGCGCCGGGCCCGGGCCTCGGCCCCGCTCCGTTCCGCGGAGGGAGGAAGTTTGTCCTGAAATCGTCCCCGAAGTACTTTTTTAAAAAATTATTTATTTATTTAATTTCGGCCGGGTTTCGTGGCGGTGCTGGGCGTAGCTTAACCGCTGGAAGCAGCGGCGGAGCGGGGTCAGGCAGCCCGCTGTGGGGCGCGGAGAGCACCGGGGGTTCAGCCGGACCCCAACCASGTCCTGGGCACGGCTCCCTTCCGCGTCAGGGGCGCCCCTAAAGGGGGAGCATGCGAATCCGCTGTGTAGCGGCCAGTGCACCTCCTCTGGGGCGCAGGAAAGGGGCTTGCCTGCTTCGAGAGCTGCCCYCGTGGCAGCGCCGTGTCCACGGCGAGGAGAGCGGGCACCTCTGCTGCTGCAGCCCCTCCGAAGGTCTGGAGCTCGGCTTTTCTAGCACGGCAGCGCTGGGAGCGCGTGTGACTGCGCTGCAGCTGATTACGAAGCTGCGTTTGTTGACAGCTCACCCTTGAAATATTCTGCAGCGATACAGATGTGTTCTGTGCTCCAGCAGAGCTGTTCCTCCCTCGCGCTAGCCCGGGAAAACTGTTCTGGAAGTGAACTGAGAAGCTTAATGCAGCCGCTGTTGGATGCGGCTGGCGTTAGACTGCCCTGCCTCCGCAGAGGAGGTAAATGGCACGGCAGGAAGGAGTTTTCCTTTCTGAAACGTGAATGTTCGTTTTTTGAATGCTGTGCAGACTGTTACTTCTGGTCCAGAAATACATATACATACATAGCCAGAATAATAAGTAACTGTCTCTGAGATTTGTTCTCTAGAAACTGCAGTATCATTGTTGAAGTGGCTTAAATAACATCTTTCTGAAGGGAGCAGATTACTGATTTGGTAAATAGTGGTTTGCACAGAACTGGTAAAGATCCTGTTACATCTTCCTGTGTGTGTTAGAAGTGAAGAAAGAGGCACTAAAATTCTTAGGTTATATACAGATTCTGTACGTTACTTCCCTATATGCCTGAACCAGTCACATCCATCAGAAAGGCCATCCAGTTCATGTTTAATTTGGATTGCCAGAATGCTGAAGTTAGGGAGTTGACTCATTTATCCTGAGATGTGAGTTGCCGTGTTGATTGCCAAGGGTTTGTCAATAGCCATGTTCCCTTCACTAGGGAGCAGGAGGAAGAAAAATGAAAGGTCATCCATGGGTGCCTTGGAGTAGGTGGATATTGTRTGAAATGTGCTGACAAATCTCTGTGGCAGTGGGTGGTTTTATGCGGGGTGGGGGTTTTTTTTGTTTGTTTTTAGTATGATGACTGTATGAATAAGTCTTATCTGAAAGTAATACAGTAAAATTGTAGACTGGGAACATTTATTTGACCCAGATATTGGATTTGTTGACATTGTGGTTTTTGGGCAACATTTGACAGAGATTAACATTGAAAAGCAATATCATATTGGGCTGGTTAAGTGGCTGGCTCCTACTGTGATTAAAATATGAATAGATTGACTTCCTCTCTCTTTTGTGTGCATTTGTATATGAAGTTTTCTAGATCCTTCCAAGCTGTTTAAAGTCAAACAGTTGCTTGCAACTGTCTTTATTGGTTGTCTTCTGTTAATGTATCTTGTACAACTTACATAAGCCTATGTAAGTACATAGATAAGCCTTTTCTTTCCAGTGTAAAGCTGTAGTGTGAGATACTGAAATAYCCACTTTATTATGCATTCAGTAACCACTCTCTGTTGCTGTTTTGCAAAACCTAACCTATTTTAATAGATGTTATGTATCTGTTTGTCTCCCTTGGTTTCTTAGAGTCATGGGTGACAATTCCTAGTTGGCCGCAGCGTATCCTATTGGGAAGAGTACCTTAAAGGTGATAAGGAACTTACCAGTATCCTAAAGATAGGGACCTTCACACTCAACGAAAGGAGTTTCACATGTTAAGTCCACTGCTTCATCTGAGATGTATTAAATGGAAAAAAAAAAGAACTTTCCCATTTTAATTGTTAACTAGCACAGCTGTTTATGCAGACCTGAAACGCAGAGCCTGCGTCATAAAACAATATAGGTAAAACCTTCATGCAACGTATGTTCTCAGTTGCATTTCTACTTTAATCTTCATGCAAATCAGACTTGCTAAATAGTTGAGATTAAATTAGATTTAAATTTGACTTATGCAAAAGCCCACAAATTTTATTTTTTCTGGTAGCTGCCTAGAATTGGGTGGTCTTAAGGCGGTACTGCCTGGTTTTAAGATACAGAGTACCGAGTGAAGATTCATGTTGTTCTTAGTTCAACAGTGCTGTTCAAAGGGTCAGTCTGACAGCAGCAGTGATGGAATTTGCACACTGCTATGAGCTATCATGGGGTAGCAAGTCAGAAGTAATTCTGCTTCATTTGACCTCTGTGTTGTTTGTAGAATTGTAACAACCACCTTTTACTGTAGAGTCAGATAAATTTTGTGTGAAATTACAAATTTCCTTTTTTTTCAGTATTCTGGTGCAAGATCTTATTCTCCATCTAAGACTAGCACTTCTCCAATCAGTTGTTGCTAAATGYGTAGTGAGGCTGTCAGGATGTTGTGTTGTTTGGCTTCTGCATATTCATGGAAGCTTAATTGGCACCTTAATAGAGGCTTTTGTTTGCTGTCAGAGGGATCTGTATATGTTACCAGCTCCCCGATATCTGAGGTGTTCAGAAACTGGAGTACCCAAAATACCGTGACCCTTGTGATGTAGCCCGTATCATGGTGTGYAACATCTGGTGGTACTACCAGCATCTGGGGACTTCATTGCCCAGTGACCTGGGCCAACGGGTGCTGCCTCATTTCTGTGAGCCAAGTCAGGTCAGCACAGAGCTCAGAAGTCTTTTGAACATGACGGTGTCTGCGCAGGAAGCCTGTGGAGTTGYCAGCAGTCATAGTGTGGTTAAGCAGTAGTTTAGATGAGCTCTCCTTGTATGGTTAACTCGATAACACGATCGGTTTGAAAGGATGTAGCAGTTCCCTTACAGTACTTGCTGAAGCCTCTGAGGGCGCCTAGACCAGCARTGGCTCTTGGATTTTTAGCTAATCTTTGGCAGATTGCGTGGCTTGGTTTTCCATGTGCTGCCTCAGCTGTGCAGCCACTCCAGTTTCTAGGTCAGGATCACTTTTAGTTGCAGTTAGGTACCGAATACCTAGTTCCCTATTATGTAACACTTGGGCAGTTACACTCATGCAGCAGCACTGTTCTCCCTCTGGTTTGCCTGGAGGAAACGAGCTTTGCATTAGTAAGCATATATATATATTAGTAAGCATATATATATATATTTTCAGTGATGCAACTTATGTTCTTCCTGTGACAAGTTGAATGTACAGTATGCTAGAATTCAGTGCCGTATCTAAGCGTCCCTAAAATTCAGCCTGCTGCTGTTTCTTGGAGTTAAATACTGGCATTAGTATTTTTTAAACACAATCTTTTATTCTTTTATAGTTACGACATTTGATCTCTCTGCCAATGCTACTACGGCCAATGCTACTACGGCCTCTGCCAATGCTACTACAGCCTCTATCAATGCTACTACAGCCTCTGCCAATGCTACCACGGCTCATACTACTATAGGTAACGTGAAAAGACCCAGATGACTGGGCTGCTTTGTAAATAACTCTCTCAACTTGGAAGTATAGTGTGAATTATAATGCAATATATATTGCTAGGATTGCTTTCTCTACTGAATGGAGGACAGCAAATGGCAATGAACCAAGAACTGGTGAATAAATAAAGGACAAGGGCCTTTTCACAGACCACTGTAGTGAAGCGACTACTAGCATGTGAGGTGTGGAATACACAAATAGTTTCAAGGTTTGGAAGAAGCAGTTATGTATTAACTTTTTCCTTCCTTCAGATATGAATAACTATACAGTGGTTTAGTGAAAGCTGTTTGATTTGGTAACAATTTTGTTTGATTGGGTAACAATTCATGTTAAATTAATTCATGTCATATGAAAAGAGCTAATGAATTTGACTTTGTATGTTGTCCAGTCCTAAAATTCTTGCTTTTATGCATGCTGTCGTCTTAACRGTGATATCTTAAAATCCTAAAAACCTCTTCTTTAAAAGCATCCCTAGCTGAAGGGAGCTGGTTGGTCGCAAGATGCAGAACTTGACTGGTCTCCAGAAGCCTATACTAGGCTTTGAGTGCACTTACAAACATTGATGCTTATCACAGCAACATGGTGGGWTATTTATTTTTTAGTAAAACTTAGCTTCTGAAAAAAAAAGGGGGGTGGGAGAAGGGGAGGGTTAGAGATCCAGAGTTTAGTATCAATAACTGAAGGAGTTTTAGGGCATCTTCTAGTTGTACTGTGCTCTTATTCTAATAGTATCCCTGGAAATTAATGGTTTTCAGGAAGTCATGATATGCAGTGAATGCTCATCTCCTGTTTAGCGATACTGGGGTTGAATTCTTGCTCAGTACAGTATAACCTGATTCTAAAGGCTACTTCRTAAAAGTCCTCTGCCTTGATGCAGACCCTTGGTAGCCTTCTACGGAAGCTGCTGTCCTGATTCTTATTTCAGTATCCACATTCACATTCAATTTTGAAAGAAAAATATTTTTTGTCCAAGTGAAGTGTCACTGTGTGATGTAAAGAGAGCCTGGAAATTCTTGAATGACAATGGTGTGATCAGGTTGCAAATTAAAAAAAAAAAAAAAAGCAATCCTTATTGCAGAAATTTGGCTTAATGCCATGCAGCTGACCATCTAAATGGTGTGGGGACAGCCTTAAGTCAAAGCTTATCCTTGTTGGAGCACAAAAAGACAAACCGCTTGTGTAAGAACCTAAATGCCTGTGAACTTTGCTCTTGTAAGCTCGTGGTGTGGACATACTCTCTGAATTTCAATTTTCTCTCAAACAGCTAACGTCACTAACGCAACTACACACGCACCTCCAGTTACAACTGCCACTTCAGCCCCCAAAACAACCAGTATACCAGGTAACTTCTGACAATCAGGGGTAGTTAGTGGAGTGTTAAATGTCAGAAACATGTTGGTCAGGCTAAATCAGTTGACTGCTTKTAATGCAGTGGCTGCAACTGACTTGTTAGCTCGGATGTAGGGCCTCATACTTTTGGGGAGGGGTTGTTTTGTCTTTGTGTTTGACTTGCAGCATAATAACCAGCTGTCTTAAAAGACATATTGGGCTACAGTGGGAATGAGTCAATGTACTTTATTTTGGATTCAGTCCTAAATATTCCATGAAATGAAGCTTTTTAAAACTAGCCATCAGCAGATGTCTGTAACTTCTAGATTCCTATCTGTTGTGGCTTTAGTGAATTTCTTTAAGCATAACTCTTGGGGTAAAGTAAAATACATGGAAGATAATTATTTAATGTGGATTGAAGCAAGGAAAAAAAGTGTTTAAAATAATTCTAAAAACCCATAAATCTGTGTAAAATAATTYTAAGTGTTCTCCACTCATATATTGTAATGTGGTGTTTAACAGGTACAAGTGCTACTGTGACTCCAGCCCCTTCTCCGCGCAAATCTACATTTGATGCTGCCAGTTTCATAGGTGGAATTGTCCTTGTGCTGGGTCTGCAGGCTGTAATTTTCTTCCTGTACAAATTCTGCAAGTCGAAAGACCGAAACTACCACACGCTTTAGGACCTGCCACTTTAAAATGGACTAGTAGCCCAACACCTGTAGTTCACTGAACCAAAATACCTTCTGTTGCTCATGGAAGACAGCAGTCCGTAATATCCTTTAAATCTCTGAAAGAAGACTTTAAAAGAATATTTTTGCAACATTATATTTGGCGAGAGGTGTTATGAATCTCCAACAGGATTACTTGCAATATGCTGCATGGGTTCTAATGGCTGTCTAATTTTTCTTTTTGTGGCTGCTGCTGTGGGACTCTCTTCTTCAATATGCCAAATGTAGACATTCACAGATTCTTATATTCGGTGGCAACACTGTCTTAAGTAGACAATCTCGTGGTTACTTATTGTGAAGGCTAATTTAATCAACCTGTGATGCAGTATCCCTTCAGTTTTATCAAGATGTGAATTTTTGGTGACTGACTTCAGGGAGTGAAATACCAGTTTTTACTAGCTTGTGGCCCTTACAAGCACACTGCTAGAAAGGTGAACGGAATTTGTAGAAGTAGATAATGTCTGAAAGAAATAAAATAATAGCCCTTTTCTAACACAAGAATAAAGATTGCTTGGTACAATACTGCATTCCAAACTAAAATCCTGTGCCCTTCCCGATCAGTGCTGAGGGTGGAGAGGGGATGTATGGATAATCTTCATGAAGAGGAAATGAAGATTAGTGCCTTAAAAGATTAAAAAGTTAATAGGCTGCAGAAGGGTCCCTCTTATCTCAAAGGTGAACAAAATCTATTGGGTACTAGCTTTTTATGCAGGGGAATGGAATATGAGTCACTTCAAGCATTCCAGTTTCAAATCTTCCCTCATTAAACAAGGGCTCCCCATCAATCTGATTTCTGAGGATGAGGGAGCATGGTACAGTAACCTTCAGCTCCAGACAGAAGGTACAGCTTGTTCACCTTCTGTTCTGGCCTGCAAAGACCAAGTGTGACACAAGTGACAAGCATCAGTACAGTTCACTCCTTGCATAAACAGGCAGCAACACACATTTATACTTGAAATACTGGTGTTAGGGAAGTCATGAGATTTTCATTCTTTAAATGCTTCTTAACTCTACGTGTTAYGGATTGTCACTGTCCCACCCTCTACCTACCTGCTTGTTGAAGAAGCAGAAGAGTGTAGCTTATAGGAGCTGCCAGTTGCCAATTTGATCTTGGGCAGAATGGTTACAGTCTGCGGGGGGCTTTGCAGAGATGGACAGTGCAGCTTTGTAGCTTGTGTAGGGTTTTTGGTTTATCTTAGTTTGTTTTTTGCCCACTTCCTTATCATATTTGTATGACCCTGAAGTGAACTGGGTCAAGCGACCTATGCAGCCAGATGCAGATACTTTCTTTCTTT
>NW_020455581.1:315486-365163 GCF_003342845.1 Nothoprocta perdicaria
TTCTTGGCTGGGCCCAGGTGTGCTCTATGAGTGTCAGCAAAGGTCCATCATCTCCACTGTAGACTGACTTGGGAACCTGTGAAAATAAACCCATAGGAAAAATGGAAGTAAAGCTCAAAGGAGGTGGTGGGTTTAGCACTTGATACTTACCTTGCGGGGTCGATTGACCAGTATCCCTTGACCTGCAATTTTGGGAGAATCTGTAGCACTGTCTTTCTAGCTCTGACTTGACTAGAACTTGGCACCCAATCCAACACAGTGACCGCATTGATGCAAACAATAGTCACAGCAGCGTAGCTTCAATAGAAAGTAAATCAAGTGCACCTTAGTTGCAGTGTTGCTTTCTTGTGTTCTTCTAGTTTGAATGGCATTGTTTCTATTGTGCCGCATAGAAGCTACAAAAAGTTGCTACAAAATGCAAAGGTTAATCACCAGTACTGTATCTCTCAATTTATTAGCTTGTTTTCTAAACAAAACTAAGACAATCAGCTCAGGTTTAATGAACAGCGGAGTGAGCTGCTAGTTCCCAGCAACAGTGTATGGATTRGATGGTATGTCCTTGGCCTTACTATAAAATCACTTAATCTGTCCTTTCCCTGTCTCTGAATTACTATATTACATTTATTCATTTAAAAAAGAAAAAGATAATCCATGAGCTTGTGTTCTATGCTTTAAAATGAGCCAAACACTCTTCAAAAGTGTGGCAGAGTTCTCCTTCAGCTCAGTGAAGCAAACTATATTTCTAGTGTATAACGGGGCGGGTTCAAAGGGCTATCTTCTGAGAAATTTGCAGAGAAGTTCTAGAGGCTGCTTCACAGCATGGAAGACATTCCCACATAAAGTTGTTGCTCTGTAAAATGTTGCAAAGACGCTTACTCATGAGCTGCGCTGATCCCCATTTAGTTCACAGTGTATGCTGATGAAGCAAATGAAAATAATTTTTGAAGTGCCTTAAAATCGCTTAATCTTTTGCCTCAAATTTGTTTAAAAGGTATAAGGGGTATCTTGCCTTAGTTACTAAATTCTCCTTGGTGCCAGCAAATTGCTACTTTCCAAGACTTTAGGAAACCCAGGGCCTCTGCTGTGTCCAGATGCCAAGCTGGAAGAAACTCGAGCTGAATTTAGTCTTGTTCTGGAGGGCCTGTGCTGTGCATRGCTTGCCGAGCAGCCTCGTCTAGCAGCAAGATGTAATCCACAGCTTACAGACTCGTGGCTAGGAGCGTTTCCCGTGGCTTTGCGTGGCCGGGGGGACTGGGTTCCACATCTTCACCGTGTGCTTGGCTGCCTCACTAGAGCAGGTAGAAACTCCTTTGCAAAACAGCAGCTAAGCCGGGCCGTGCACTAGCAAATAACATGAAAGCCAGAACTTGCAGTTTTCCTTGGCCTCRTGGTCTGAAATGGAAGGTAGCTCATAGATCTGTTGTCGTATTTGCCCCTCAATCAGTTTTAGGCACTGAACTGTAGTTAATCTGGCTTTTTCTTGAAGCCAACTCGTGCAAGTATCAAGCTGTTATCTTCTGAATGTTCTTTGCAAGTGTTGCTGTTAAAGTTTGTATTTTGTCTTCAGTGGAAGAAAACAGAAAAGTGGTTGTAATCGCAAAACCAAATGATGATAAATAAAATCTGTCAAATGGATTTCAAATTGTAAACTTTCTCTAATGTGATCGGAGCAATCCCAGAAGGACCTTCTGCCAACTTCCCAGATGTTGTCTATGGTAATCAAAACCACCAGAAAAAGCAGGAGAATAAAAGGTTTGAAGAATTTAGCTGTTTTATATGTAGYATTAACCTTGAATTCGGGATATAGAACACACTGATTCAGATGTAGAATCGTCTCCAAATGACTTCCTATGTAGATTGTGTTTTCCATGTTAATTTAGCCCTGTTCTCCCCTTAAAACCAAAACATAACAAGATGTTATTCCCTCTTCCTCTTGATATTACCTGCAACAACCTGTAAGTCTTATTGATCAATGCTCYTTTTTCCAGTAGCAAAGTTTTTAATATTGGGCCTCAGCCGGTAGGGCAGAAAAGACACAGCAGCCTATAATGTGGCTGCAGTTGGACAGTTACAACCCTGATGCTCTAATGTTGGTTTATGGTAAGGTTATTAACCCTTAGAGTACCCCTTAGGGTACTGAGGTAACCCTGCCCCACACCATGGGGAAAAGGGTCAGTATTGTAGCACTAACGCACATGGTACTTCAATTGCTGCATTAGCAAAATAGCAAAAATACTAGCTCTGTCTTTTTACCACTTAGCTCCTATGGATATCAGTCTTTGTTTAGCTGTCCTGAGCTTCAACAAAATTGCTGACACCACAGAAATGATGCTTTTCTATCCAGAATCTTGTTCCCACAGAGCATACATCAGCTAACTTGAATGTGAAGACTTAACCTGTTGAGCAAGGTGTAGCTGTTTTTGCCATCATGTTTCTGCYTGCTCTTTGGACATTGTCCTGTGCTTTGCAAAATACTTATTTTTAAAGTCAGCATAGCTGCCTAGACAAGCTGTATGGAAACAGAGGAAATTAGAGCCTCTTAATGTGCAGGGAATTCTGCCTTCCAGAAAAATAGCCATGACCTTATCCAGTCAATGACTGAATTAGCAGCACTTGTAGCAGAGCAGCACTGAAAGCCTGTATAGATGTCTGCAATCCAGTGTTACTGTTTCTCTGGAGTGTATTCTGTGTAGTACTCATTCTTGAATTTGTTGCCTTAAAGTGAGCTCCAGAGAAATATTTTATCAAGCAGCTGCAATTAATCTTTTCCGATTTAGCCTTTTCAGCCCTTTCTTTTCCACCAAAATGAGGATACTCTTTAATAGCAAAATGGCATGAGGTTCTAGGAATATGCTAGACCTGCCCTTGATGGCAGCATTAGTGACAACTGACCTTGGGTAGTTAGTAGTCACCTTTCCCGTCCATTTAAGCCATACCTTAAAATAACTTTTGTTATTTGCTAATTGATTTTTATAGCATCCTAATTGCATCAAAGCAAACTTTTAATATAATGCCATAGCAGTAAGCTTAAATGGAGTACCCTTTGTTACTGAAAGAAGGTTTAGCAGCCTCCTTTTAGAAGCTGTCTATCTAAAAATCCAACAGGTTGTCATTTAATTTATGTCTGGATCCAGATGGATCTTAAAATGGACTTTTTTGGGGGGATTGTTGTTTGGTTGTGTGCATTTTGTGGATTTTATTTATTTATTTGTTTGTTTCTAAAAAGGGGGGAGAGTGACCCCCTGKTATCTGATTGTGCCCAGCAATGCTGATAGGAGTGGACGATGCCAGAATGCACATAGGTTACTACTGCAACTCATCACCAAAAACTGCAGGAAAACTTGATGCACTCTGATAGAAGACTTTTTTTTTGTTTGTTTTATTGTCAGAGTTATCAGAGCATCTTTTTTTTTTTTTTCTTCTTTTTCCCCACCTGAGAGAAATGCAGGTAAGAAAGCCATGAATTTATGCACTTGTTTTTCCATCTCATCCTCGGGGGTTATTGCAGGTTCCCTCGCAGCGGGAAGGCAGAGGCAGGAGCRCGTGGTGCTGATGTGTCCTCTTGAAGCAGGCAGGAAAGGTTCAGTGGGTTCAGCACCACTCTGGGCAGGATGTGGGGACCTGCACTTGTAATAAGGGCACAGCTGCAAAAGGAAACCCAGCGCTTTGGCTCCGAGAACTCAATTATACYTTGTGCTGCCCTGTGACCACAGCAAAAGCAAGCTTTTTAGTTTTGACCAATGTCCTTGTTGCTGTGCTGTCTTTCTGTACTAGTGTGCCATGTTGCCTTTGAAGAAGGGACGTCCAGTGCTGCTCTTGCTCAGAAGAAAAATCTGTGTCACCCACCAAAGCAGAGAGATCCTTGCAAGGTTAAGTGACTATAACTGGCATTGAGCACTACATCCAAACGCACTGAGATATATGTGTGTATATATATGCTCAGCACTGCAGGACTGCTTCATCCCTTTCATTTTTGTATAAACCTCAGCCATTCAGTGAAAAAAATCCCCTAGCCGATCATGCAGAATTGCTAACAAGCACTTTCAGCTACTCCTACATAGCAGTCATCTTATCACAGAATCACAGAATGGCTACGGTTATCCTTAAAAATAAATCTTTAAGAGGAATTAACATATTTTTCCAGACAAAACACGCATGGTTTATATTGAACTCATAATAGCCAACAAGTTGCTGCTTTTGCAACTGTCTCGTCCTGCTGCCAGCGGCACCACTGCTAGTGTCCTTGGTCCGTGCGAGGCTCCTCCTGCACCCTGGTTCTGCAGCGGGTGCCAGGGACGGGTGGCTGCTGCGTCCTGGCTGCCCAACCTGCAGGGTAACCAGCAAACACAGAGCTAAAACGGAGCAAAAGCCAGAGCTGGGGGGCCGGGCCTGTACACAGAACAYAGATATATATTAAAAAATAAAAAGCTACCATTCAGGGTAGCACAAACAGAACAGATTGTTTAATCTGGTAAATACAGCCTGCAGTTCTGGCACGGAGGAGAACAAAAACTACTTGCAGTATTTTTGTTTATTAGCACCCCACAAGCCCTTTGCTTTCATAGTAATGAGTATATTTATATTTATTTCTCCAGCAGGAGACAGCTCAAAGAAACAGAAAATTCTTGCTGCCCAGAGCAACCTTTTACATGCAGTTGGTTTCCCCATTAGTTTCTAYCCCTGCCGAAGGCTGCGATGAAACAGGGATTTTTGTTTTACCTTTTTTTTTTTTGTAATATATAATCTGTTTCCAGTGATGCTAGATTCCCTAGTTAATTCCATCTTCATATTTTAGCATTCTAGCAAACAGAAGTGCAGCCACTTAACTCTCGCCCTAGAGCCACTAACAAAAAGCCCCTTTGAATGAAACACTGTGCTTGCCACGGGTCATGATATGATCAAACCCTGAGTTGTTTCCMTGTTTCCATTTGCTTTTCCTGCACTGCAAAACTATGTGCAAGCCTTGCCAACGGTCTTGGGTGAAAAGGTCAGAGGATTTTTTTGCTAGGGTAGCTGCAATGCTGACCTCGTTGACTGCAGTGATCTTGCTCCTCAGATACCTTCACCGAATCATAGAATCACAGAATGGTTAAGGTTGGGAGGAACCTCCAGAGGTCATCCAGTCCAACCCCCGTGCTCACGCAGGGACACCCGGAGCACGTGGCACAGGGCGGCATCCAAGCGGGTTTGGAAGACCTCCAGAGAAGGAGACTCCACARCCTCCCTGGGCAGCCTGTGCCAGGGCTCTGGCACCCTCACTGTCAAGAAGTGTTTCCTTAAGTTCCTGTGGAACTTTTGGTGCCTCAGCTTGTGGCCGTTTCCTCTAGTCCTGTCGCTGGCCACCACTGAAAAGAGGCCGCCCCCCTCCTCCTCACTGCCTCCCTTGAGGTATTTATAGACACTGATCAGGTCCCCCCTCAGCCTCCTCTTCTCCAGGCTGAACAGGCCCAGCTCCCTCAGCCTTTGCTCAYAGGGYAGATGTTCCAGGCCYCTGATCATCCTGGTAGCCCTGCGCTGGACTYTCTCCAGCAGCTCCACATCCYTSTTGTMCTGGGGAGCCCAGCACTGACCCACCCCCCTTTGGAGGTGTCTCGGCCCGTGTTGGGGAGCTGCTCCTGCTGCAGTTTGGGTACGCATGGCCAGAGCACTCGGGCCTTCTGCTGAAGCAGGCGGCCCTTCCCAGAGCAGAGCCGTGGCTGCCCGGTCTGGGCGGGTTTTGTTCAAGGCCCGTGCCAAAGTCCCTAAAAGTTTGAGAGGAATCTCGGTACAAGCATCACGTGAACATGGACTGAGGTGCTGCAACTCTTTCATGCCACCGAGACAGGGCAAAGCTCRGTGCAGCGAGAAGAGGAGGAAGATGTGAATGAAAACAGAGCAAGAGGTGAGGAGAAATTGCTAGAAGACATGAGTCCCATGGCAAATCTGTAGATTCTGCTCACAAAATAGCTGAAAAGTCTTACTTGATGCAGGCAGTTCAGGGGGGTGTTAAAAAATTTCCTTTTCTTTACATTTAAAAGAAGGCCATAGCAATTGAACCATTGCCCTTTCTGTCCAAACAGGAGTGGCCAAGTGCTGCAGGCTTGAGCCAAGATAGTGACACTCTGTGATTCAGATTTATAGAAATGATAAATCTTGACATGCTGAAGTCCAGCTTACCTCTCTGAGACACACTAGTATCAATGCATCGGAGCTGACAGCTACTTGATCCTGATCTATTACCTGGAAAAGGACTTCTTATACTGCTTGTACTCTGGGACAGCAGCTCTGCAGTCTTCTTTATGCTTTTTGAAAAGGAAACAAAATAATAAATCCATCTATTCTTACAGACATAGGACAGTAATTTCAAAAAGGTAGCTAGAATATATTGCAGAAGTTTGAAATGCTTCAGAAGAGGTGCTTGTATTTTGATGGAGCTCGCTCCTGTTGAACACAGAGTGCTCCAAGACGCCTGGACAATCCTTCCAGCTCTGCATCACACTGAGCAGGAGTAACTCACTGCAAGCAAAAGTCATTCATCACTTTTCTGTCTTTCTGCCTTCCCTTAGTGGTATCAGTGTGACTTGGAGGTTTTGCATCTGCTTCTCCCCTGAACTTGGTTGTTTTAAAGTCAGAGAAATCAGGTGTATTTATCAGTGCGYATTAATCAAAGACCCCCTAGTGTTTTATTGCACCATGACTGGTTCATGTGTTGGCTTCAGCAGTTTGCTAATGAGCAGTTCTAGCTTTCCTCTGGCAGGAATAATTAATATCTTCTTGCAAAAAGAAGCTATACTTRGATTTTTAGTACTTCTTCATGGCATGGAAATGCACCTTGGAGGATCTTTTGATTGTTGTTGTTGTTTGTTTGTTTTTCTCTTAGTTTAGTTTACAAGGTATTTAGGTCTTGCCCATCTAATTTYCTGGATGAGTTTGTCTGACTAAATAGCAGGAAGGATTTTGATACCACAGAGAAAAGCAGCACTTGGGGCAGATAGGAATATAAATTGCTAATCAAGCCATTGAATTAAGTAAGAATTAAAAAAAAAAAAATCCTAGCGGCTGAAAAGCTTTTGTTACAGCTTTGAAGTTCTTGATTAATCCTGTTAAAGGGGGAGAAAGTTCTCACTGCTGTTTTAAGATTCTTTAAGGGTACCTGCAATTATAGGCACATATTTAGTCAAATTATCCACATGCTTTATAAATGAGCTGGTCCAAGAGCAGGGGCACTAATGAAGCCTGTTTTCTATCTACTTGGACTCCTTATTGCTCCCTCCTCAAAATGCAGCTCTTCTCATGATTCCCGTGATTTCAAAGCAAGGCAAAAGATAACACAAGTTATGGTTCAGAGTTATTAACTTAAGAGGAAGCATTTCTTGGGTTGCCTGGCCATGTGCTGCCTAAGGCAGCCCTCAATATTTCAATACTGCCTGACTTCTTGAGCYTCTTTCAGATGTTTCTCCTCCACCTGGATGCCCTTTCTGTGCAAACTGCTGCTGCTGCTGCTTTCACTACAGAGGAAGCTTTCTGCTCCTCTCCCACATTTGGCTGAAACTGTCTCTTGCTGCAAAGGTTAAGGTGAGATTTGGATGGGTGGAACATGAAATCACAATATTTGTGGCTCCATAACAGCAGGTTTCAACTCCTCCTCATGCTGCCTGCATTCACATTCCTCTGGGGAAGTGCAGCTTCCAGGGCATAAACTTGCCACTGCAGTTCATCAACCCGCTGGAAAGCCTCCAGTTTTAAACTGCGCTCTTGGGCTAGCTGGCTTCTTATCTGAAAGGGAATATAAGGATTAATGGCAGCAACAAAAGAAATCATCATGGCAGTTCTGGCTCAAAGCAGGGTCCCAGATTTAAAGGGCACTGTGYTGATGCCCTGCACGCTCTTGTGAGGAGAGGCCAATCACTCCTTGTGAGCTGAGATCATTCCTAGGCAGAGCTTTGCAGAGCAGGTGCCTGGTGCCACTGGGCGCACCGTGCCACACAAGCAGTGCACGTTCCTCTTCATGTTCAATGGAAACGGGTGTTTGGGGCATTGCAGGAGGAAAGGGTACCCAGTATGAAGGCTTCTTCTCACTGTCCTCTATGTGCAACCCTAATTGCACAAGACCCGACCTCTGATTTCAGGGTGGAGGTATGTGAAAAAGAGAGCAACTTTACTCTTACCTCTCCCAAAGGCTGTAATTCACGTTCTTTGTGTAGGTGGCCTCARCACAGAAAGATGTGAAAACCAACATCTGAATGGTTTTCCTCAAAAGATGCTCTTTGCGTGAGCTCAACTCATGTTTGCAGTTTGCTAGYGTCAATGCCCATGTAGGTGCTAGCTGCAGCTGGGACTGCTGCGTGGCCATAAAAACCTCCTTGCTGCAGTGCCCGTTTTCTGTTTTCCTCCCCTTCCAGGCAGATAACACCTCTGGTCTCTGCAAGGTTTCTTTGGTAAAAGCAGCCAGTGCTTTATCACAGGCACAAAGCAGTGCAATCAGTGGCCTCACGTGCCCACTCTAACTGCTGTTGCTGCAGACAAGTTCCTCACTGTCACGTGGTTTCGCTCAGAGAACGTGCCAGCAGCCGGGAAAGTGTTCCCAGCAGAATGGCATTTGTCATCCCGACGCTTTCTGGAAAGCAAACAGCCAGCACTTTCAGCACTTTCACCTTGCTACGCTCGGAGACCGAGGACAGAAAATACTTTGCTTGCTTTACATGAGAGGCAGCCAGATAAGTTGACTTTTTTTTTTTTTTTTTYCCCTTCCCAGAGCATGAAAGCAAAGGGATAAGAGATACTGTTGGCAGTTAGGACATGGGCTCATCTAGTTAAAGTCTTATCAAGTGTTTTTGGTTTTTTTTTCCCAAACAATATTTTGTTCTGCAGGCTGCTCTACAAAAGACACACTGCACAAATTTCATAGCACCATCCCACTCTATCAGCTTTGTTATACAGAGAAATTATATTTGCTTGACTAAATCAATTTTTGAATTGAGGCAGTTAAAATCTCTGCAGTRGTTTTTACAGGGAGACAATCTCAAAAGTGCATCTTGTTACTCAATTGCACTAAATCAATGACTAGCAATGCAGTAACCAATTTAAACTCAATGCATCTGTTTGGGGCAATGGCATCAGTTAAAACTAATGCTGTTTCTGTGGCCTGGCTGCATTAAAACTGTTCCATTCCCAGTGTGTTCGTTTGATCACCCAGTATCTGGGAAACGCTTGTGTCTGGGGTGCAAGGGCATAAGAATTTTATTGAACTTGGAGGAGATAAGAAAAGAGGGCAGCAGTTTCTGAGCTGCCAGGGGAAGAGGAGGGAGCTGCCATAGCCCTGTGAAATCTGGACACCTGATGGCCACACTTGGGAACACTCAGATAGCAATAAACCCCGAGACCTGTCCCTCCAGCAACTGCCCTCCTTGTCCTTCTAACGTGCAGAATGAGATTACCTGCTGTATGGCTTTTTATGGTTCTTTTTTTGCTGGCACTGACTTATTTCAGAAGTTTTTTTCTGCTTCCTTGATAAGGCATTTCAGTCTCTGTTCTTTTTCTTCCATCTCCTCAAGCATCTTCTCCATGTTTTCAGCTTTCACTGCACTGAGTATTTGCCTGCTCCTGCCTTCTTGTGTCTTCCTATGCTCTGCTTCCAGCAGCATTTGTTTCTGCAACACAAGACTACAAATGTTGTGGGCTCAGGCTGCTTCCCTCAATATCCATACCCAGCCTTCTACGCTGACTTTTGAACCCTGCTGAGCAGTTCTCTGAATCCAGTGGTGTCCTCCCTGCCTGAGCTGATTGAGGAAAGAACCCACCCCACGTGGCTTGGTATTTACAAAGCTCCCATAAAAGCAAATGAAACAAGTTAAAAAAAACCCAAAGGGATTTGCCTTGTGTTTTTGTATCCACGGCAGCACCAACCCCATGGACCTTCCACAGTCAAGGGCTGCGGAGCAGACTCTGCTCTTTGGAAATGCCACCTGCCAGTYGGTCACAGAGGGAGAAGGTAGGAAGGAGAGGAGTATCAAGGAGCTCACATCAGAAACTGGGAGGGAGAAAAGAGTTCTTGAAGGATGGCAGGAGCAGCGAGGCTTTGGGAAGTAGCTGGCAGCTTGTCAGTTAAGAAAACCAATTTATCAAAGGCGACTCCATCCCAGTAAGAAACCTGAACAAAAAGTCAGACTTAAAAGCAGTCAGAGCCCGAAGGTGCATCTTTGGGAACTAGCTGGGCCTTACTAAGACTGCAGTGTCAGSGTCTAATAAGGGCAGAAGGGAGCAAGTGAGTGTCACATCTGACTTTTTAATAGTGCATGCCACATTAATCTCAATTACTGGAATGGGAAGGCTGATTTGGCTAAAGTGTCTCTAGTCKTGACCTGAAGATATTCACAGTCAGCTACACTGTCTAATCACTTGGTTAATCTTGAAAACAATGTTTGTAATTTAGTGATTTCTCTTTGTCTGGCCTCAGCTTCTGAGCACTGTCTCTTGTGCCTAAGAATCCTTGAGTGTCTATTTGCCTCTCTGCAAAAATACCCGTAGACTGCAATCAAGTCACTTTTATGTAGGTTAAGTAGATTGAGCCTTTGAAGTGGCCCTTGCTAGAAAGTGTTTTCTGAAGCCCTCACTCTATTCCTTGTAATTCTCTTCTGCACCTTCTCAAGTTTTGCTTCATCCCTTTAAAGCAGTGCACCCTGGAGTCAACTGCAGTATTTCAGTGTATTGCATGAAAAGGTACAAACTCACTCTTAACATAGATCTGTACATATCTCCCTTYTATAAACTCAAAGGCTGCAACACTKGTCCATTCCACTACTGCATGGTCAGTCATTCATCTGCTTTGATGTATTCCCCTCCTTTACAGCCCCACTATTTTCCAGGGATCTCCCGTGCTCAGCAGGTATTTGACAAGCTTTCTTCTTGGTCTTCCTCTGCTGTGGCTCTGTACATCTACTCTGCCCATACCATCATTTGCTAAATGTAACTCACCAAATTCTCTGATGTTCCTCCCTAAATCTGTTATGGACAAATATTATAATCTAGAATTTTGTATTTCTGAATTGGTCTCAAAAATGGTGAATATTGATAGGAATCCCATCACAAACATCTTCATTTCACAAAAATAATATATTTTTATATGTCAAAAAACTAACTCTTAATCCATTTAGCATTTTTGTTGCTATTACGTAACTAAATATAAAAACAAACAGGGTGAATGGTGCTAGCCCAAGCCTTACAAGGTCATTCCAACCGTGTCTTACCCCTACAGCACTATATTTATCAGCCTAACTTGCAACCTTATCAACAGAATGAAACGAGGTTGGCTTCACAAGACGTATTTTCTGGGCAGCCAAGCTGAGTGGCATTAATTACGTTGCAAGTGAAGGGTGCACTTTTCASCCTGACTCGGAGGAACGGGCCATGTCAGGCTGTGCAGCCGTGTGTGGAAGCGGAAGGGAGCTGCTTGTGGCAGGGATATATCCACCAAGGTGGTAAAAACCATGGAACAAATTTGCTCGGGATTTAACGGCAACAGCGCTGGAAGTTTCCTTGAAATTTAATGATGGGRTAGAACGCTAATGACCTCCAGATTTCTAAGCTAAAAATGTTGTGTGTGTGCAACAAAATACTGCCTTTCTTCCTGGTACTAAAACCTGTATCCAGCACTGTTGATATAAATGTATACAGGCCCTACAGGCCTTATATAAATGTAGGGCCTGGAGCTGCCATTTTGGTATCTGACTTTCTCCAAGATTCTCCCTTGCTTCTTCCTACCTGCAGTGGTGAAACACCTTGTTCCAATGCCATAAAAACACATATCCCGTTTCAGTAATCACGACGTTCGACTGGTTCCAAAGGCATTTCCCTTCTGGAGTTACAGTGGGCAAAATCCCCACGGGAGCAGGCGGCAGGGAGAAGAGGAGGCGGCAACATGGAGGAACGAGGACCAAGCTCACGCAAATACCTGTTTTTCCGGCTGCTTCTCCAGCGTGCCGGTGTCTGCTTGAGATCCTGCCAACATTTTCCTGGTAGCTGCCAGCTGACCCTGGAACAAAGTCGCCTCCTTTTCCGCCCGCAGCCGCTCCTTTTTGTTCCGCAGGGCCCTGCGTCGCGGAGAGCACCGCGGTTATGGAGGCAGGGATTTTATCTCTTTCATACAGTGCTGGATTACTTGAAAAGTGACCTCTCGAGGATTTTTAGTCAATTGGGGCTCAAATGCTCTGATTTTTTTTTTCCCCCCCTAATAAGCCTGACAGATTTTTGGAAGGCGAAGCAGGGAACGGGATGGACAAGAGGGATTCATTACAGAGGGAAATGTTTGGGATTTTTAAAATTCATTTCTTTTTCTTAGGCCAGATTTACAGCTGGAGGTGTCAATATTTCCTTTTAACTAAAACCAACATTGTCTTTTCCATGGATACAATGGCACCTCTTGGATTTCACTCACACATTTCAGCAGGTCAAGTGCCTGTGTGCAAGCACCCCCGAGCAAGGCAAAACTTGATCTTTTTTTATTCATTTAAAAGATTAGCAGATGCTGATCGGCTTTTGCTTTCAGCACCTCTCAAGGAAAAATGCGTGTGCTGGAGCTTGTTTTCATTCTGGGCACGGTCTTGCTGTTGGTTTTAAACACAAACATAGATGTGTATGTATATTATACACGTTACCGTGCCAGGCACAGCAGCTCTCTCTCCTTTCTCACCGTGTGAACTGGAAAAAGCAAGAGCTGGTGCCCTTTTCCCTTGGTGTGGAGGACAGAGAAATACAAATTCATAGACCTTCAGGCTCATTTCAAAGTCAGCCGCAAGGCAGGTATGTCTCAGGAAGATGAGCTACTTTCTCCTTTTTAAAAAGCCAATTTTTCCCAGTTATTTTCTCCATTTCAGGCTTTTCTTTTAAATCCTGTAAAGATAGCTATATTTCTTATTTAAATCTGCAAATTTGCGGTAACTCAATCCATCTTTGCCTGATCTAAGCTTAATGTGAATTAATAAAGCATTTGAGTGATTTAGCATCTCCCTGATATAACTTAACTGAGTGTACGCACATCCAGTTTTATTTGGCTTTAAAATTAATAAGCCCCCAAGACCCACGCCGCTTTTACTCATTTTAAATTAACAAATAGGATCCATTCGGCCTTCCCCAGCTCGACATGTGCAGCTGATTAACCCATCTAGCAATCAATAACCTGTTTGTTCCATTCTAATCAGCCTCATTTAAAGCAGGAGGGCACTTTTCTTTCCATCCATCTTCCCTTTAGTCTAATTTAGTCATCCTTGTGCTTCATCTTGCATTGCCATAATTAAATTTACAAACCTCATGCTGTGTTCTGCTTTTCTTAAACAGATAATGGTTTCACAAAATCTCTGTCTCCTCCCAAGCTAGCAGTCCATTTCATTTTGCCCTCACGGGCCTTTCTTTTTCACATATTTTGGTCAGTTTTGAAGTAGTTAATTTTAATAAATGGTTATCATTAGCCTTCTGAGTTAACAGCTGAATTAGGAATACTATAGGCTACTCATACTTCCCAGACTCTTCTTTCAGGCAGGCACCAGTGATTAATTTCCCTCCCGTTACATATGAAGACCACCTTTGCACCCATAATTTAGAGGGAAAAAAAGTACAGATTTCATACCTCACAACTGCAGTTATGCCGAAAGCYGGTAGACTTACTGAATAATAGTGAGTCCGCCCAATCTGGCTGTAGTTTTTCTGTGAATAAGACACTTATAACAAACAAAACGTTAGGGAAATAGCACCTGCTGTGCATTGCTCAGCTCTGCCAGCTTCAGCTCRCCCAGCTCCATGTTCTCATCCCGCACGAGCTGCAGCTCTTCCTGCTGGAGAACATGTCAGGAGCCACCAAGATCACTTTTCCCAGGAGGAACGTGGGGCTTGCAAGTAAATATTATTGTAAAATTGTATTGTATTTGATTTTAATTCTTGAATCTTCAGGCTTCACAACCTGAAACGGCTTGAGCCTGTGGTAACACATTTCCATGGCAGTGTCTCCAGGGAAACAGGAAACAGGAACATGGCCCAGGAAGAGGGTAAATAAAAATAAAAATAAAAATAAAAATAAAAATAAAAATAAAAATAAAAATAAAAATAAAAATAAAAATAAAAATAAAAATAAAAATAAAAGAAGGAAATCAAATGCAAGACGCCATGCAGGTAAACACAACAATGAAACACTGTTAATGGAGATAAACACTCTGAGATAGCTAAATGGGGATTCTGGTTCCCATCATAGTCAGTAGCCTGTCTCACCCTAGCTACAACGTCCTTAATGAGAAGAAAACTAGAGGACTTGTGACAAGTGCTGGTGGTGGGAATGGTTTTCCCCTCTGTTCAAAATAGCACACTGGCTCCTGAAAACTGCCCTTACAGAAGAGGATGGCAGCTCCACTATGCAAAAATCACAGAAATGATGGACCCACCTGTGCAGAGAGCAGGCCAGGATATTAGCTGTCTACTCACTTACRAACAGATACACATTCTCTTACTTCAGACAAATGTTCCTACAAGTCATCGTAATTTTCATTTTTGCTTCAGATCAATTATGTCCTTCTCACTTCTCTGATGATTTCAGACACCTGTTGGTCAATGCTAAGGTGACAGTCATCCAACTTTTCCTGCAGTTACAAGCAGAACCCACAGATGATGACAAGGTGGTTTTTTTTGTCTACTAGGTGTTTTCTACAAGATGCTTCTAAAGCACGAAGCAGGAGATAAATGATTCACCCACCCATCCACTTGGCACGCTGCAGTAATTTCACACGTTGGCTGTGCTATACAGCACCACAAAAGAGACTTATTAGTACCCCCTTTTTGTACCTACTTTTAGTTGGATACAAGTTATGAACAGGCTCTGCACTAATGATTCATATTCATCGCATACATCCTGTCTCATCTTCTCTTTGAGACCAAGATTTTCTTCTTCTAAGTGAGCGAGCTGAGCTCGGAGAGCAGTGATTTCCATCAGCATCCCGTGACTCAGCCTGGCAATCTGTCACAGCAGAGAAAGCAAATGGACAAAGCCACAGGCAAACAGACAGCACAGCCGAGGAGTAAACASCCCCGAGTATGTTATGATGTACTGTATTAAGTATCAAAGCTGGAATAACTTGCTAAGTGAGCAGTGGGATGAAAATAATCCACTTATGCCACCAAACAAACCATTATGTACACCCCTGGTGGTTTTAGAAATGGTTCTTCTTGGGAACGGTATGAAGGATTGTGGCAGTTCTGGATCAGTATTTGAGGAAGGCAAATACACGAGTTTCATTGAAAACCTTAAAAAGTCTGTTTCTGTTATCAGGAAAGAAAGGTCTCCTCACTAATGGTTGGGGAGAGGGCGGGAGGAAATGCATGCAGAGGACAGAGGAGCAAAAGGATTAGGGAGCCTGCTTTTAGGAGAGGATCCTGTGCGTGCATCTCATGTGTGGGTGAGCTCTGCCTCCCTCAGGGAGCATCCACGAATCCTCCCCTGCCTCCTGCGGGCAACATGAGGAGAGCTGTGACTCGTCCCTGTTCAGTGATCCCTATTACTGCAGCAGACAGGCTGCCTGTGATGATAACCTGCATTTGATAAATGATAGAAACAGGTATGTGCTCCATCGGTTGATACCTGACRACACAGCACAAGCACACCCCCAGAAAGAGCATTTATGTCAGCGCAGATAGGAAGGTACACAGTAGAACTGACACTTAAATGACAGAATTTATGTTGCACATAGGTAATTCACTGCTAAGCATCAGTGTTTGGCCATTTTCATGCCACTGAACAGCATTTACAAACGGAGGAGCCCAGTGGGTGAGAGCAAAAAATGATTTTGAATAAGTTGCATGGTTAACATAATGAAGAGGCACAAAGAAGCACAAAGGCACCACAGCCAAGTGGACAGCCTGTTTTATAGGTTGCCTGACACCTCCTCACACCAGATCTAAGACCCTTTATAGGTTGCCTGACACCTCCTCACACCAGATCTAAGACACGAATGCTTGTAACTTCACTGGGATTTTGTTTGTTGACTTGAAATTTTTCATGCCTTTTTTTGTCCTAGAGCAAACATTCCTGATAGACTTCTGAAAATGAATCTTGGTGGAAAATACATATATTTTAGCGCTGTTGAAAGAACCTGGCGAGCTTTATTTGGAGCAGCAGTAGCAATCTTCTGTTTTAGATGTCTTTTGGGTGTGAAACCAGCAAAAAACGGCAAGACACCATTTTTGGGAGGGTCTCCCCAAAGACTTGGGAGGAGTAGGGGGTGCAGAGTTCACATGTGTTCCCCACATACGTTTTTAAGTTTGAAATTGTCTGTGAGTCTGCTGTGAACAGCGTGAGCATCTCACAGTCTGCAGCTCCTCAGCAAGCGACTGTGCTTGGGCTCTTCAGACCTGCAGTGGCCTCTGCTAATGCTTTGGGCTAGTGAGCAAGTGCAGCTGAGAGGGGGAAGCCTCTTCCTGGGGTGAAAACAGAGCCCAGAGACAGTAGGGACAAACCATCTTGCACTTGGGGAAGTGGCAAATGAGACAAGGATTTGGTGGCAATTGGCTGGCACAGAGGAGGGAAGGAAAGATGCCACTGGCCACAGAGTCCCGGGGAGCCTCAATGACTTGTTTCTCATTCCCTGTCCCACACCAGCTTCCCCAAATGTGCAGGCAGGACAGTGACACTAGGGAAGAAGACAGGTTGCTGACAAAATGCTGAACATAGGAGYGGATGGGAGCAAATAATCTGAACAGAGCGTGAGAAAGTGGGGCACTAGGAAGCTCAGGGAAGAAGAACACAAATGTTGGAGTCAGTGATTGACATATTAGAAAAGACACCCAGGAATGAAATCCCAAAATCCAACACTTCTGTCCAAATATCGCTGAAATCAAGTAGTGCTCTCCATGGTGTAGGTTTCTGTGGAAGATGACAAGCTGAGGTGGATACTGGGTCCAGGGGGAGTCGGTGTTGATGGAGCCAATAGCTCTGCTAATTTTCCTCCTCCTTCTCCAAGACTGATACCATGCAGTTGTGCAGGGGGACTCTGCCCCAAAGGAGACCACCAAGCACCACCCATCCACAGAGCATCCATCACCACCAACCTGCACGAGAGCTGCTTTGCTCGGGCTGYCACCGTGCTCTGCTGCCCACAGCTCCTGAAGCAAAGCACAAAACTGCTGCAGTGACRAGCCCAGCAGAGCCCAACGCTGCTGCTTCCCTGCCCCATAGCTCCTTTCTCATGAACAACCCAGAGAAACCGCCTCCCACCCAGAGAAACCTCYTTGCCCTCATCCCAAAGCTTCTTCTTTTGGACAAAGGAGACGATGCTCCTGCTGGAGAGTGTTCCCAGAAAACATGGAGAAGGTCTCAAAGCTGCTGCCCTCTCTGGCCATGATGTCGCTGCCCAGTGCTGTGGGGCACTGCTGGAGGGGGCTTTTCTTAAGGGAGCCCTAGGGAAACAAAATAAGACAACTTACAGGTAGCCTGAGTCCCAGGAGTTGCTATACACAGCCTATGTCAAAATTATAAAGTCCAGACAAAACCTAATCACTTTACTGTAAATTCAACATTTCTGCAAAACCAAAATGAAGCAAAAAGTTACATTTTTTCCCCCAATTTACAGTTTTACTGGAATAAATGTGTTGGCATAATTCTTATTTCACTTAAATAAGCAAATGAAAGCCAGTTTCTTCATTTCTGAYTACTTTTAACTGCAAATATACAATATATTTTCCCATCTGAAGCTAGGAGAGAATTTCAATAGACAATTCAAATCATCAGCTCAAAAACTGCCTCAGATGTTGGAGCCAACACTCGCTTTCAACAACTGCAAGTCATGAATTGTAACCATAACCAGTCAAAACATTTTCTTTAAATTTCATTGAGAAATCTAGAACAGCTTCCCGATGATGTGCTGGACCCCCAAGTTTGCTGCTGACTCAAGAAGAGTTCCCGCTCCTGAGTCCATGCAGAAAGTCCTGTGATCCTGTACTGCCTGTAAGTCCCAGCCCTTCCTGCAAGCCTGAGGTCTGAAATGAGCTTTTYCAAGGCACTAGGACAGTGCATAAACTCATTGCCTCTACTGCTATTACAAAAGACATGACAACAAAATTTGAGTATAAGCTCATAAGCTTAAGAAAGGTTTTAGCTCTCCAGGTCATTGATTGAGAAGAGGTTCAATAAATAAAGCTGTGAACATGATTTAAATGTTGCATAGGTAAAAATATAGACTGTGTCCCTCTGCATCCAATTCTTGGCAGGTTTCCAYTAGCTTCTGAACAAATGTTTCAACTACCTGTGGTCGCAGAGCTGGGAAACCTTCTTGCATCACCCCAAGTTTCCAAAGTTCTGCAGGAACAGAGGGAGGGAAAAAACTAAATCACAATAAACCGTATATGAGTGGGCATCAAATACCAAATATATCAATCCTTCAGTAATCCCTGGGATTTGATGCTTGGTAAGATTTACAATTCGGGGTTGCTCAGCTTTTCTAAAATATTGACAACAAAAAGTAAATGTCATTGCAAGGAGATTGCAAAAACTGTGTTGAGCAGCAATATCAAATTTGTTCTGGTAYCAAACCAAACACGATTTCATTATGGACCAGCTCCATCAATAAGGACCCAGGCCACAGTTGCATATAGGAGCTGTGTGCAAATACTGAGAAAAGAACATGGCTTTTGTGCAAAATTGAACATTATGGCTGCATGACACTGGCACTTGGGCATGTCTTTCTTCCCTTTTTTCCCACCTTTTTCTTGGTTTTAATCTTAAAACCTGTGTATGTCCCACTGCCCAAATTCAAATTCACGCAGTAACTGTACAAAATAAACACACAACATACTAAAAAATTGTTTTCATTGTCTATTTGTCASAGGCTGCCTGTAAGCTCCAGAACAACTAGCACTCAGCCACATTTGCGAAGCTGTCCTTTATGGTGAATACACACTGTGCAGAAAGAAAGCGAAATCTTAAATGTGGGGCATCAACCTACAGAATGGATGGGATAGACATGTCCACACAGATGGGTGCATGATATATGGATATACTATATGTATCAGTTCTTCATTGCCTGCTGCTAAGTGCATTGCTGGATTTTCACACCATGGGCTCTAAAGGGGAGTTTCTCAGTGGCAAGCCAGTTGTCACCAGAGATACTTCCCATGTGGCCAAGCTGAGTCCCTTGCTCCCTGTGTGGAAGCTGAGAGGAAAACCGCTGTCCTGCTCTAGGGCTGCTTTTCCCATGCCCAGACTGGGCTTCCCATGTCTTGTAGTAAGGGCTGAGGTGGAGGGAGCTGTAAAAATGCCCTTGGTGTTTTACTCCTGCTTATCAGTGGGGACACTGCTCCCTTGCCTGGCTCTCCCTGCTGTCACTAGAGTCATCTCCTGGTTAACTTCCTTCTGCACATCGTGGACCTTGTGGATTTCCAGGCATTCCAGAAGCTTTTGTAGCATTATATTCAGCATTTAGTTCATACCGAATCTCTAAACCACGTATAAAGCAGCTTGCCACTATGAAAAATGACTAGATTAAGTCAAAGAAGCGATTCTGYTCCCCCCATTCTTTCCTAAGAGCCAGTAGAGTCAGGCAGAGCATCAAGGTGCAAATCTTCGCGGGGTGTCTAGCTCCATGTCCCAGAACCCGTAAGTAGCTCAGCCTTCCTGGTGCTGTGGATGCTCCTGGGGGCAGCRGCACGTGCCGAGCACTGGGGAACGGGCTCCTTTCCACCCCTTCATCTGGCCAAGGCCTTCATGGACGTGGGTGACACAGGGAATCCACACATTTTCACCCAAAACTGTTCAGTCGGCATTTACTGAACTTTCTTTTCCTTCCCCTGCCCCGGTCCCAGTCCAGGAGTTTCCTGGACATCAAAGACTCAATCCTCTGCACTCAACCTACATGCAGGGCAGGGCAGCCCCTTTTTAACCGATCTGCTTACTGTGCTGTTACAGAGCTCAGCAATCTCTCCTTAGAGCCTATAACAACATAAAAACAAAACAGAGGGGAAGGGGCCAGATAAAGCAGGGAAATGCAGCCACCAGGAAGAACTTGTCCATCATCATCAATCCAACAGAGCATGAAACTCTCTCCGCCTCCTCCCCTTGCTCTCCTGTAGGCCCCATCAGCCAAGGTTTGCCAGGTGCCACCCTTTGCTCAAACTCCTGCCTTGTTCCTCCCCTGCGCCATCTCGCCCTCTACTTTTTTTGTGTGTTTTCCAGGGAAAGGGCACTTTTTWAAATGATGCTGCATTTGCTCTGCTTCAGAAGGACCTCTCTGTTTTCCAATTTCCAATTTTCCATTCTCAGCTGCTCAAAGGTACTCACGCAAGAGAGTTAGGAAGAGTTCTGCTACAATTACATTTCATGTAACAGGCTTCCAAAATTGCCATTTATTGAATTACTTTATTTAACTTTGTTTGGGAARCCTGAAATACTGAGATAGGTCTCATGACTGAAAGGAATGTACTTTGCAGGTCTTTTTGCTTGCACTTTTGTTATTTCTACCTTTATTTAGTTTTGCTTATAAATTTCCTGGTACTTTTGCTTTTCTCTAAGGGTGTGAGGGATACCTTTTGTTTCTTTGTTTCAATATTGTTTTTCCCCCCTTTTTAACGTCTATTCAAATTATTCACCGATGATGTTTTCCAAGTAAAAGGGAGTGACAGGAAGAAAATGCTGTGGAGAAGGCAGAGTTTGTTCTCATTTTCCATCTTTCCAGGCACTCTGGAGTACTCTTGCATCCAARGGAAACTCACCTATATTGCTCACAAAACCCTTTGTAGAGAGGAACTGCGCTGATACCCTCAGCCCTCAGTTTGAGTTGACCTCATTCTGCCTTTAATATTTCCAGTTGCTTCCAGAACATGAGAAAAGATCTCAGCAAGTTCCATGATGTGACTGGATTGCGAAACTTTGCTCTGAAGCCAGCTAGAACTTGAGCTCATTATTTCTGCCAAATTCTCCTGAAATTCAAAGGAAAATGCTTTTGCTAAAAAAGTTATTGCAAACTTTTCACAGGCTTTTTTTTTAGGAGCTGATGTTTTGTTTTGTTTCTACTTAATAACCTCTCATGCAATATAAACCATGCAACAGGCTTTTACACAATAAGAACTTGCAGTTGGCCCTTTTACATCAGTGTCCTTCAGGCTGCAATGAGTAGTCACTAATGGCAGAGAAGATAGAAACAAAATATACAGTTAAACTCTTCATTTTATTGCTGCTTTCCTCAAGTGAATAGCTTCAACAGCAACACTCTCTGCTTGGTGTCTGACTTAAAGTATCTTTATAGGAATCAAACTTTTAGCTCAAATCTTAAGAAAATAAACTTTAAAACAACTAAACATGTCCCTTCCAACCACTCCACCTTGCAAACTGATCACTGGATCTGCTCTCCAACCCCAACTGTTAATATAATTAATTTGTGATGCACTTGGTGCTCACTTGGRGAGCAAGTCATGGACTGGAAGAGAGAGATTCCTCTACTACTGCTCCTTGGGGAGGACACTCAGCTGCACTCCAGGCCGTGTGTCCTACCAAGGTGCTGCCTTGGTGCTCCTTGTGCCTCCGCAGAACAGCTCCCAGCTCCCTGCCTGCCTACTGTCAATGCATGGCCAGTCATATCTCAGAGGGATCGGGATAAGGTTCCCAAAATAACSTACAGATTATTCACCAGACTTCACAGGAGAGCACAAAACCTCCTTTTCAGGTATGCTAAAGGAGAACTGTGCATCATTGCCTCCTAGATCAAGGCAGGGAAAGCAAAAAACTGTACTCCTGTAACTCACTGCTTGGCAAAGCAATTATTGAAGGTGACTTGGTAGTGACTCATTAACGAGATGGGATCTAAATGAGGTTGGGATGAAAATGCATCCAGAATCAAGAAAAATCTGTTACCTTAAAACATGCTAATACCACTAACAAGGCTCGTCTTCACTTACCTTTRTATTTGACCAGCTATTTTATGCCAGTGTCATCAGGGTGCCTCTTCAGCTTGCAGCACAAGCTAATCTGGCATCGTGTAGCTCTGTGTGACTCTACAGCTTAAGAAATAGTGCCAAGGTACCTCACATACATCCACGAGAGACACAGAGGGCAATCAAAACTGCTGCCAGGTSACAAGGGACCTCAGGAGGACACTTGCCGCAACCCGAAAGTCAGTAGAAACATCAACACCTACAGTCAGGATAGACAAAATATTCCAGCACAGACCGCCAAGAATAACTGCATTTTGGAGACATCAGTGTGATTAAATTTTATGATTCACTGACGAGGAGGATTTTTTTTGCTAGGACCCCTAGTGATGACTCAAGTTAATTAGATGTGATCCAAGGAATTCTTCCAGTTAGCAGGTGGGTTCTTTGSACCCTGGAAGGGAAGGAGGGAGCACTCAGGGCACTTGTCCCCCGAGCAGCGCGGTGCAAAGAGCAGCAGGGCCTGACACTCACCCTGCTCTACTCACCCTGCAGCTCTGAGGGTCCCGGGGCTGCGGGAGCCTTAGCTGAGAAGCAAATGTGCTCTGAGTCACGCAGTCGCTCAGTGGAGGCAGCGCCTGGCATACCCTGTCCGTCACACTCCGGTGCGCTGAAACATTCCCAGAGGACAGAAATGKCTCCCTGAAAAACATAAAGAACCAAACTACTGTACCAAGAAGCAAGATTGCTTTGAAATTCTCCAGATGTTCCACAACWGAATCACTTTCTCATCATCACAAGCTGACACGAGCGAGGCAATTTGCACAGACTGTGCAGACTGCCACAGCCAAGGTGCTATGAGTAAACTCAAYACCAGCTCTGCAGAGCAGCAGATATAGCAACTGAAAACGTGCAGACACAAATGATGATGCTTTCGTGAAAGTACATCTTACCAGGGACATTTAAAGCAAAATACGTGCTTGTGCTAATGGGGAGGGATCTTTGAGCAGAGAGCAGGCTGGTAATAAATCAGGAGATCTACTGTCTGTTCCCAGTATCACGATAATTTCCTATACAAAGTGGGAAAAACTTAAATATTCAGGAGATGGTGGTTATAAGCCTTTGGCACCTCAATTTGGGATATTTAAAGTGGGGGTCCAGAGCTGGATTTAGCAACCACACTCCCCAGTGATTTTCATGAGACTTGGGTCTCATCTGTAGCAAAACCAGGGCCTTGCAGATGCTCCGTGGCTCAGAAGAGCAGCAGGAGTTAGTCAACCAGGTAGAGAGCTCTTCTAACACACATATGTTGCCTCTGAGACTGAGCTTCTCATAATGCTTGTGTTGTATTGTGCTGTGCAATCCTGCACATAAAGCTATTTTTTATTACACTCTGTGTGCAACATATCTTTGATCATTCATCCTTCTGGGAACCTTTCTGAGTCCTGCTCTGTCCTTCTGAGATGAGGGATCAGAACTGCATAGGCTCATCAACATAGATTTATTCAGTGATATAGTGATACTCTTGTTTCTGCTGTCTATACACTTCTTAAAGGGAATTGATTTACTTTTTTTTCTTTTTTTTTTTTGATTACTTCCACGCTGAAACTTCGACAGAATCATCTGTCATATCTCTGAGATTTCATTACTGTATGGTAATGGTCAGGTCAGAGCCCATCATTTTTTTACAGYGGGATCATTTTTCCTCAGATGCATCATTTCACATCTACCAACGCTGAACTCCACCTGTGATGGAGTTACTCTGCAGACATTCAGTCTTCTTAGATCCTTCTGCAGTCAGTCTTTGCCCTAGGTATGCTGAGCATCTCGCCATCATGTACACACCGTTTCACCTCAGCTTCAGCCTCTCTTCAAAGTCATCTGTGAGGATCTGCACAGTGGAGGAGTCAGCTGAGACTCTCCTTAGAGTGGTGACCTCTCTGGTCCACTGAAAAAGCTCACTTAGAACCTCCTGCTGCATAAATCTCAACAAATGTGACAATCTCCTCACTTGTCCAGTGSCTCTTAGCCTCCTTAAGAGCCCCTTTTGAGGCTATTAAAGCTTTCAGAAAATCCACACAAAATATATCAAACCCTTATCCATGTTTGTTGACTCCTTCAAAGAACTCCAGTGTGTTTGAAGGCATGACTGCACTTTCCAAAAGTTGTGTTAACTCTTGCCTAGCACATCGTGTTTGCATTCGCTTTATTACAGCTTCTGTTAATTTGTAYACTACAGGTACCAGCCTTATCAGCCTGCAATTAGCCAGGTCACTACTGCAATCCTTTTGAAAAAATGGTACCACGTTAGCTACCTCCAGCCTGCACGTATCAGGGCAGTTTTAAGCAGGAATTTGCACAACGCATTTAGTACTTCTAATATTTTTTTATTAATCTCTCTACTCTTTCAGAATTCTTGGGAGACTATTGCCTCGTCTTGGTAATTTGTTAATTTTCATTTCAGCACGTTTGGCCCGTGATTTCTCCTAGAAGCATTTTCATTTGAGGCAGAGCTCTGATTTGCTCCCATACAGAAAGGTTCCAGTGTGGGAACATTTGCAAGCTCTTCCACCAGGAATATGGAAACAAAAAAATCACTTGAAAAAATGTGTCCTTTTGCCTTATCTTCAGTGATCACTCCGGATTATCCCCTGACTCCATTGACTCTCCAGCGGATTTCCTGCTCCTRACAGAAATGAAACAAGATTTATTATTAGTCTTGATGCCTTTAACAAAATTGTTCCTGAAAGCCTTTGCTGGGCTCCTTCAAATCCTTTAACTTTCAGCCTGTCACAGTCTTTTCTATTTTCTTTATTTGAATGAAACTTCAGTTTTTTAAGGATGCCTTCCTTCTTTAATAATCTGTTTATTCCTGCTGTTTAGCCATGCCAGCCTCCTCCTCCTCTTTTTTAAATCTTTCTTCACATGTGCTATGCATTTATTTTGTGCCTCCACTATGTCTCCATGCCATCTGCAAGGATTTAACTAGCTAATCCTTYTAGTTTTTTTTCCAACAAGTATTCTCATTCTTATATAGTTCTGGTTTTTGAAGCTGGGCTCAGCTATGGTGACATTTATTTGGGTTTCACTGTCCCTTCAGGGTTGTTTTATGCAAGCACATTGGGACTGCTCTTACAGAACTGCAGTATTTTGAACTACATCCTAAGCATTACTCAGCACCAAGTCAAGGAGCCGTTTCTCTTCTGGTGGGTTCTCCAGCCTGGTCGTTTCACCAAGCAGGCCTATACCTAAAATCACAGCTAAAAATCCAATGCACACATGATGTGCCTGATCTGTGGAAAGGAGGACAGCTGAAATTCCCTTTGCTTTTGCATACCCTGCCCCTGCTTCRGCTCTGCTGAGGATAATCCATACATGATTCAAATGACTCTGACAGCATTATCAGCAGAGTATACACAAGRGGAGAGAGGCTTAGCTTCCATAATGGTGTAAACTGTATTTTCCAGACAGGCCAACCTAGAGCCGAGTATCCTAGGAGTCACGTACCTGCTTGTTAAGTGTTCTTTGAGAGAGAAAACATGAACTGAAATGTGGCAAAACAAAATGATGCGCTCAGAAGCGTGCCTCCCTAGCAGCCACCACCCACCCTGAGCTGGGCAGCTGCGTATCACAACTCAGTGCTGGCACCTCGGCAGCATTTGCCAAGCAAATGCCTAAGGAGAAGCAACTGGGATGCCAGTTGCTGCTGTTATCCCTAGTAGCAGTAGCTCCTAGCGTAGCCGATGCCCAATTGCTGCATCAACCTGGAGAAACGTGACCTCCCTGCGGAGGGCCAACAGTTGGGCTGCTTTGCTGGGATCCAGCGGATTCTCGGGGCTGTTGGTCATTTTCTCCGTCTTTTAAAGTTCAGAACCTGAGGTACAACAGTATATTTAGCAGATATATGTGAGGAAGTGCACAAAATCTTCTTCCCTCTATAGCCCCTTCCCTTCTGTAACCTCTTTTCCCTCTGTTTGAACTTCACAACTTTTTTCATGTTTCCCCTTTCCCTTGGGAGGCAGAAGAACACATTCACATCTCTGTCAGTGTGCTACAAAAAACAAAATGCATTAAGAAAACAGATTATAGCAGCTAGAGAAGTGTGAGGATGTGTAAGGATAGGGAGAAAGAAGCATAGGAATAATGAGCTACTCTCATCCATAAAAAGTCAATTATTGTTAAAAAAAAAAAAAAAAGGCAAGGGAAGTGCAAGACTCCATTTTACAGATTATTATACTAAGTTCAAGTTTGTCAAAAGGGTGCAGAACCAGATCCTGAGGTTATTATTACCCGCTAGGTAATAACTGGGCTAGGTAATGTCCAGGATAGGGACAATTTGTCCAACTGATTTCAATAAAATACTATCAGGGTCCCATTCTGCAAGTTAGCGAATGCTTTTCTGCTGAGGCTCTGAAGTTTGTTTGTCTTTTTTAATCCTAGGATAAAGCTTCCCAAAGCAATGGGCGCCTGTAAATCAATATCGGTATAAGCACCTGCTGCTGGTATTTGCACAAAATTTGTGTTCAGCACTTGCCTCCCAAGACACATCCACCACAGAAGTGATTTAACGTCAATGCACCTCTTACAGGAAACCAATGTTCTTTCTGTCAGGTTTCAGAGACTGCCATCATTTAAGGAAGTTAAGTGTTCTGAGTTGTGGGAGAGGGGAATTAACTCTGCACGACAGCTACAAAAAGAAAATATCTCTCTGTGAGGAACAATAGAGTTAAATTGTCTGTACAAAAAGGGTTATAGAGACAGCAGAGTACTGAGGACTTCATTGCATGTATTTTCTGTTTAGAGGGTGGTAGCCAGGCCTACACTCCAGGTAGGTTTGAAATTAAAATAAGTGGCATGTAATATTCCTCCTCCATTTGGCCATGTGATTTCTCATTGACTCCCGAGCTCAGACACCCTGTTCATTTCCAAGGTCATTAAACATGTTAACGTTCATGAGCTTCCCCGCCATCCACACGTCGCAGAGCAGGGAGGGCTCCTTGCTGGGGAAAACAAGCCCGCTTCCAAACGAGGCATTCACTGACACAGTGTCAAAATGAAAAGCTCTAACGGGGATTTATTTGTGAGGCATTCAGTCCTTTCTTCTCTTCTAAAGAGAAATTTCAAGAAGATGATACACTCAGATAATAGAAATCTTACTCCCAAAAATAATAAAAAATGAAMTGAAACTAATTTGGACACATCGAAAGCTAGACTGATAATTATACAGTTTTCCCAACTCCGGAAGAATTTTGTATTTTTACCCAATTTTTGTGGACACTGTAAACTACACCACGACAGAAGTGGAGCTGTGCAGGTAGAGTTTCCACTCCTTACTGTGTTTAAGCAGTGCCAAATACAGAAAAATGTGTGCATTTGTAGGTGGCATGAGAACAGTCCGAGTGGGCAACACGCAGAAGGTGCAGGAGGAGCGTGATGTACCCTGTTTCATAACTCTGCCTCCTTTTACTGCAGGAATAATCCAATGGCTGAAAACACTTCACTGCCGAGAGCATTGGGACAAGATGTAATGTAATGTAATATTTGTTGCTAAATACGAGACCCAGGGTTTAAATTGACTCCTGCAATACTACACAGAGGAATACAGATGTCTCCTGAGAGGAATATCCATCCCACTTGTTCTCAGTACATTTTAGCTTGGGGTGAGCAACAGCTCTGCAGGTGTCTTTCTAACAGGGTCCAGCGAAGATGTCCCAAGACATCAGAGATACCAAGTTAGCAGCTAGACATCTAACTACTGGCCTCTAAAGCAAAGCTAGACAAATCCCACGCCTGCAGTACAGTTTACCACGAACAGCAGGCCAAATCTATTATGTAAACTGATACTATTTCTGCATGAACACATGGCCATGTAGGACAGAGCACAGACTTCATCTGTTTTATCCCTTGGAAAGGGAATCAAATGACAGATTTGCTAAAGGAAACAAAGCTTGCCTTTTTTAATCTTCTGGTAAAGATAAAATCATCATGATCTAAACAGATGGCTTGACAGAAACTCTCGGGAGAGGAAGAGTGGTTTTAGGGCTGGGTTTTCTGTTCCATTCTGGAGTAGGGCCTTCGAAGCCTGTAGGTACGTTGCCTTTCTGTGATATCGTGACAGATCATGACACTGTGTGCACAATCCTAAAACATGACAGTCGTCCACCAGTAAAATGGAGCAGAGAAGAAAAGTAAGACTGGAATTTTTTCAGGACTTTGTACTTCATTTAACATCTACCTCATCTTTGAGCTCTTTTCATGCCTGCCTCAACATCAGCATTTCCTGCTCATTTGGACGTGAAGAAAACTACCTTAAACGTGTAGCATTTGTTACTCACCAGTCTAGGGGTCAGAAGTTCCGGGTTTAAGGCATAAAAGTGGTTTGGATAACTCCCTAACTGAGYGAAACCCAGGAGATAGACAACCATGTCGTGAAGCGCACCAGCGACTTCGCGGCTCAGCTGGAGAGCTCTGACAGCAGCCTGCACATAAAAAGAAAAYGCACAGAGATAAATGCCACATCCAGGTGACAGGTGCTAAGAAAAGTAGCAAAGTAGCAAACCTTTTTTGAATATTTTCACCACAGTGCTCTCTGAAATCTGTCAGCAGCATCATTCAGGCTATGCCTCGACGTTTAGGTTATCCCTCGTGATGGACAATCCCCCAACAGGACGTAACTGTGTCTTCACTGAGGAATTATGTCCTAACATCCTATCTACTGTCACAGGGAGGGAGGAAYGGCAGCATGAAGAGGTGTTGCTACCTGCTGGCAGGACATGCTCTGATTCACCATGCTGGCTCACCAGAACATGTCCTGCCACAGCTTCTGGGTTAGAAATTGCTCTCCCAACATAGACGCTTTTGTTTTGCTGTTTAAATGTAGCTAGACAGCTATTGCTGGCCAATCTGTTTCCTTTAACTCTACAGGASACAGAGAAGGAAATCTCAAGAAGTTGAGTTTCCCTGAGCTTGAGAGAAGCTTAAGAAAAACTCTTGCAATTTCCTCCCCCTTCTCCCCTCCTACAAATCCAGCTCCTCACTGCCACAGCCATCTCAGGCATCTTCTTCTTCCTGTCTTGTCTCCTCCATCTGGAAGGAAAAGGTAAAAATAAGTCAGAGGACATAAAGGTATAAAAACTGTCACTTTACACAGGGACAGGGAGCATACCAATAAATTGCCAGGACAGGTAAGGACTGGAGAATACTTTCATATATAAGAAAAGGCAACACAGCTTGGCTGATTTTACTGTTAACCACTTTTGATCTTTATAAGATCCTTCCTTTTCTTTCACTCCTGTTTCTGTCTCTTAAGTGAGAACAGATGCTCTCTCCTTGCTAGGCACTTTTCAGCAACTTACCTCATCAGTGGCTCAGCCCAGCTATACCCAGACTAAAACCACTGATGTTTATTCCCCCTGTCTCCAAGGACAAGGAAAAATGTAATACCCATGAAAAGTGCGGGTGGGCACCCAGACAAAACCTGTTTGTGTTGTTAGAAATACCAACCTGCTCTGGAAACACCTTGAGCATGATCAGCACTTCAGAAGGGTGAGGAATGAACCACAGGTTAAGGACAGTGCGTCCATCTGGAGATGGCAAACAGTGCAGTCGGGGTGGAATGACCTGAGTTATTGCAACAACTGAGAGATCTTTATCACGGGGGGATTTATTTCTCCCTGTCACTTTCCAGGAATATATTGTATAAGTGTTGGATAAAACTCTAACTTGGAAATAGGATTTGCCTTTAAGATTCAGGGCAGGTGTATTTTAGACACAGAATTACATAAGTACTGTTTTAGATATAAAATGTGACTTCAAACACTTTAACATTTGACCTGAAAAAAATGCTGAATTTGACAGAARTTTTCATTCTAATTGGTTTTTAACAAAGTCTTAGAACATGCCAGTCCAGGTGTTTTACAAAGGCACCTTCAAATCAAGCTCAGTCTGGTCATTTATTCTAATGGCCCTAGTGTCATCAAAACAGCACCAATTACTAAAAATCAACACACTAAGGAGCAGGCAGGCGGAGAAGTTCAGCAACAGGCTCTAGAAGGACCACCAGCCAAGAGGAGGGCTCCATGGTCACCCTGCAAAGTTGTGACTGCACCGTCCAAGCCACGAGGAAGCCCCAGTCTCACAAATTCCGGGAGCTCTGAGGTCCTTCAGCACCTCTGGGAWGCAGTCAGAAGTTCTGAAGAACTGTCCCCTTGTTCTCTAATGTGAGAGGCAAAGAAGGTGAAACCATTTTGCATCATTTCCTGACTTTAGTCATCGTCAAAAACAATGTTGACTGATAAGCACCACTTCCAAGTCATGTTAAAATAATGCTAGTCCCAAAATGGAGACCAAAGCATCCAATTTAAAAAACAGGGGAGTGAAATGTTGCCCTTAGGGCACTGAGATACCTTCAGTCTTGGGCACACGCTCTTGCCAGGCAGACCATGAGAACTGCAGCTTTTGAGCTCCGGAGAGAAAGGCAGAGCAAGCAGCAGAGAGGCACTAAAAATCTGAATAAACATTTAAAAATATTCAGTGCAATTACTAGCAGGCAGGCCACTTTTCTTGCCAGAAAGTATTAAAATACATGATTTGCTACATGAATAATGCATTTTCCTGTTTTTATATACAACACGTCATTTCTTGTTTCCAGCTAGATGAAGATGAGGGACAATATGCGGCTAGTACATAYAGAAATATGAATTCAGCTTGGAAATCAACATACTTCAAAGCTAGTTTTGCAGAGCTTTTTCTTCTTCTTCTTTTTTTCCTGAAGGAAAGCTGAATGCAAAAAATGGAATTTTTGTTTGGGTGGGATGAAGTAACGAAAGGTTGAATACTCTGTGTGGTAGGCACGGAAATTATACTTGGGCAGGGTTTGTTTAACCCCGACTAACTTTTGCACAAGCCTGATAAGCGCAAGCTGTACCCAGGGAAACGGCACAAGTGGCATTTTTCAGGCTGAGCTTAGTATTCCCACCGCCCTGCTCTCGTTTCCTCTATCTCCCATCAATCCCACGAGCCGAGGGGGAGCGAGCGGGGCAGCTGCAGCCTGTGCYCGGGGCAGGAGCATTCGTGCTGTGCCCACGTGCTGCATCTGGACAGGCCTAAGGGCATTTCAGCCACGGAAAGCGGCGTGTCCCCTCACATCAGCCCATACGGTTGTCACATCGGGCGGGCAGCGGCTTCCCCAGAGCTCGGGATGCTCGGGATGGATGGGGATGGCACCGGGCAGCCCTGGGCTGTAGCACGGATGCAGCTGCGTGCGGATGAGGCCGCTTACCCCGGCCTCATGAAGCCCGTTCAGGCTATCACCGCTCAAGAAATAGCTAAACCACCATTTAATCCCGCATAAAGCAGATTTCCTACATTACATTAAAAAAAAAAAAAAAACTAAAAAAGAACACACGCACCTTAACAATACAATATATTTGCTTGCATAGTGACTAGTACATTTGAAATGGGTATGGGTAAGAGCTATGGCCTAGTTTTCCCATGCAAAATCTGGGGCCAAAGACAAAAACCTTGGGGCAGTGAGGGGCAGGACGGTACTGTTGCATAAAAAACACAGCTCTATGTTTTCCTCTCCTTCCCTGCTTCTAATATTTACTCTCAAGACAGCAGCTGCTGAGGGAGGCTTTTACCCTCTTAYGTGAGCTAAGACATCTGCTGCACCTGAGGGCGTCTGCCTTTTCCAAGGAATACTGGTAGTGCCCAGGTAAGCTGCCAAATGTGGGCATAGGGCACTTATCCACAGGCTTTCCCTCTTCCCATGGCAGACAGAGCAAAATGAGGAAAAATGGGGGGTTACTGTACCACTGAATGCAGATGTTTAGAATATGTGCAACTCTCCTGAGACTTCCCAAGTCACTGGAGAGAGAAACAGGCACTTCAAGGACACAATCTGCCTCATCCAGAAACAAGAAGCTGAAGCAGGTCAGGCCACTTGGCCCATTAAAGTGTCCTCTGGTCATCAGGGGAGGCCAGTCAGGCACAGACATCTTGAAATAGGTGGGAAAATCCAGTTCTGAAACACTTTCTGCTGATGTATCCTTCGTATGCATTTCCTTCAGAGTTTTAAGAAAATAATATATATAGACATACACTTTAAACACTTTTCATTATAGTCCACATTCTCACTACTTCCACTTCTTCCCCAGAACTTTTCTTTTTCTCCCATTTTTCCTTGCATGCTTTTTCCCCCCCATCCTTCCTCCCCTCCAGTCTTGGCCCTCTCGTCACATCCTGCTCGCCCTCCAAGTGCCTGGCAGCCCCAAATGCAGGCACCCAGATGAGCTGAGAAGATAAGAAAGCCATTACACTACTGCCTTGCTATAACCCTCTCAAGGCAGGCAAGGCAGAAGACTAATTTCTGCTTTTATCATGACTAATTGGCAGTTGCTGTTTACAAGGTGCTTCTAAGCTTCAGTTAAACAACAGATAATGAGACATTAACTGGTACTAATTGATAAATTACTGCATATTGCAGAAAGGCAGGCRCTGATAGCTAGGCATCTCAAAGTGACTGTTGGCAGGGCCACAAACTGGTGATGAAAAGCAGTTGGGTGTCTCAGCACAGGAGGAGGATAAAAGGGAACCTCGGAAAATTCAGGACCATCTTAAAAATGGAAGGAGATGCATACATGTTTATTTTCTRTCTTTTTTTTTTTAGCTCCGATGTTTCATTTTAAAGCATAAAATGAAAATGCATAACTGCTTATTTTATGGCAAAAGTATTTTTGAGGACGTGCAATGCAAGCCTATAAATAAACCTGCTATTCAAGTATTGAAATATTTTCTTGCTGATGGAAGGCTACAGGTCCAAAAGGCACAAGCCAGTGTCTGATTAGGGTGAAAAATGCTAGGACTCGCCCATATGTATGTTTAATATCCCATCAGTTTCTGTGCTGTGTCACAGAGTGGCTGCTTCTGAACTGCACCACGGCTGGGTTCTTTGCTGGATGTCCCCATGAAATTAAGAGCAGCATATTGTGAGCTGCAGGAGGATGTAGGTTCTGCATCTGAACTAACCTCCTCAGAGCAAACAAATCACGTGCGATTTAATCTCACCAATAAACTAGGTCAGCAGCTACTACAGTTCTGTGATAATTAACACTCACGGTCCTAATTCCAAAGTGAGTTCAGTAAAGGCGATGGAAACTCCTAAACCTGCACRCTGCCTAGGGCAGGGCTGGAGGGGAGCTTCCCTTTGAAAAGTAGGTCTAGAAAAATCTAGTCTAGATTTGCTTTGAAAAGTGAGTCTAGCAAAGTCCAGCAGTGCTCCTAAACCTGCTCTTACCTTCTGTTACTGTGTCCAGAGAAGGCTCCCTATAGAGCTAATAAAAAGCAAATGACCTACATAACCATTTTATAGATTCTAATGAGTAGCGTATTACAGAGCTTTAGGGCTTCTGAGGGCATCTGAGACCAGAGTCCAAAATACAATGCCTTAGACAGCGCCTAATAAAAGTAGGTAAATAAGAGGTAGAAAAACGCCCGTATCCTGATTACTGCCTGGAAACCGGATCCTGAAGGGCTGGCTCAAGGTTGGTCTCTGTCCTCAAACCATAGTCGACACGCAGTTAAACAACAAGGAGAGGGTAATAAACTTCTTGTCGAGCRTCTTGTTGAACCATACTTTACGATTTGTTTGCTTTTTAACCACATTCCCAGCCTTTGTAACAAAAACTAAAGCTTTTGCCTGACTTTTTTTTTTCTGGTGAGCCTTTCTACTGCTGGGAAGCAAATGGAGCAAGGTCCAAACCAGTGCAGTGGGTGGCTACTTCCACATCTAAAAAACACACGCCTGCTGGTGTTGTTCTTGGGGAGCCCAGAGCCTTGCACCACGTATGCTGTAAATATGCCAAGAGTCAGCACAAGGGCCTGCCTTGCCAGCCACAAGCTTTGAGGAAGGAGAGCCTTGTGATGCAGCCACGCATATATGYGCTCAGAAAGGAGATGAGACAAGGTCATTCCCTCCCGGGACATGTGCCCTTCGCCCCCACTCCTAACTTCTGACAAGTCATATGCCTGCTTCTAACCTACCGACAGGTCTTAGTTAACTCTTAAATGAAATGTAMGACAATTACATAGACTAACAATTACATAGACTTAATCATTGAGGTGGAGGGTTAGCATCCTGCAAGTGAGAGTTTCCATTTGTTTCCTCCTTCCACGCAGTCTTGGGATTACAGGAAAGCACCTTTCTAAAAAATGTCCCTTTTTATGCCATTTTTTGTAGGTGACTGCCTGTGCACATCTATGAAACTTGCCCAAACACTGGATATCTCTTGGATATCACCCTTACAAACAGGCACTCACGTTTACTTGCTAACATCTACTGGCTGAGGACCCTGGCCCTCAGGACCACACTTACAAAGATGTTACAAAGCTGGGATCAGCTGCAAKGCATTTCTTTAAGTCTTGCCCTCTTTTTTTCCCTTGAGGTAGTCCAATTATAAAGTATTTGTCTCTGATGACAGGGATATCTTCCAGCACGCTCCTTAGGCTGTTGCAGTATGCAATGAGCGGACCTCTCAGGGCATGCTGGCAYGCACGCTGGTTCAATCTGTAAAGGTATAATTATAACACGGTGTGTTGCACAGCATGTCATCTGTCTGGGTAAACTCTGCTCTCGTTGAGCCCAGTCTCGCTCCATAAGGACATCTTTGCCATCTTTTTTTTTCATCTTTGCCATCAAAATTTGCAAGCTATAAATATGACAACTTTGCTGCACTCTGACAACCAAACGGATAAAAGACATGAAAGCTGCATTTTAGAGGCAAAGGAAATTTAAGATTCAACACTTCTGATCAGACTAATGTCTTCGCAGCACATTGGAAATATTTGTAAATGAATCCATCAAGCTCTTTGTGGCAGGCACTGGCACATAACAAGTGGGAAGCTGAAGGAACTAAGTGACACGATGAGTTAGTTGCAGAAGTGGGAATTAAAACCCCACAGTGTGACTGACCCCTTAGCCTGGTTTCGTAATCATCCAGCTACACTGACACCCCACTGCAGTGAAACTCCGCTGCAAGTGACCCCCRGGCTCACCAGCCCGCCCTTACCTACACCCTGGGCACACTGCACGGGGCTCAAGGTGCTGTCTGCTGTTGCTGCTGCAGATGCTGTCTGCACCTGCAAGGTGATACGAAGCTATGCAAGGAGGAACAAGAATATTTACCTTGTTCTGCATCCACCTGTGAAGCCAATGGGTGAGCCACAGAAATTCCCTTTTGCGGATTATGCTGCTGTGCAACGGAACAGGCAGCACTTAGGAAGGCTGGAGTTTACCCCATTTGCAAAGCAGGGCTCGGTGGCAGAGCTGCCCTGCTCTTTGCCAGGCTCCTTCCCCAGGCTTTCCAGCTGCAGTTCTGCACACCCGGGCTCAGGACCTGCCTTGGTTGCTGGCCACACAGCAGACTCTAAACCAGTCTTTTGCCAAAGAGAAATGCAACATATAACCTTTATGTGGCATCAGAACTTAGGCACTCCTGCAGAAAGGCCATGTAAAAACTAGTCTAGCCTTTCACACTTGCAATATGTCAGGTTAACATGTTGTTCCTCTGAAAAAATAAACCAGAAACTGGCCATTTGCTTTTTTCCCTCCCTCAATTTATTGGCATACACACTCTAGGATTTGATCTCATGCTGTTGTGTTCAAGCACAAAACTCTTAGAAATACAGACTTAGCTGGGAATACAGACTACAGAATACTGAATATTGACACTCTAATRCAGGCTTTAGAAAGCAGAATCTAGTCCAACTTCACTGAAACTCCACTTATTCCCAAGTTACCTAACCAGTTAGACTGAATTCAGAGGACGTTACATCACCACTATTTTTCTTCTGTGACCTATTGTGGACTACTTCCCTTTGCCACTTATCTCTTGTGTTGAGGATGTTTATCTGGCTTTTCCACGCTCTGCTTACCATGCCGTCAGCAGTCCTTTCTCCCCATACCTAGGCTAAGGAAGTGGCACGTTTCCTGCTCTTCCAGTAAGACGGCTTGTACTGCTTCTAATGTTATCCCACTAGCCATCAAAAATGTTCTTCTCATTCTGAGTTGCAAATAAGAAGCTTGTAAGTTGTAAAAATGTAAAAATGAGGCCCTCAGAATAAGAGTTTTAGCCATTGTCTAAAATGACTATATTTGTTATAATATATATGTCTATATAAGATATATATTAAATATATATTAGCTATATATTGAACATATATATATATCAGATATATTTACTTAGAAAAATGTTCAACAATTATGTCTCTTTTGACCTTCAGAAGTTCATTCTTTAATGAGAAAATATTTTCTTCTTAGTACCATGCATGTACCAATAGTATGCCAAAACCCTTCAAACATTTAATACTAATATAAAAAAAATAAATAATTAAAAATAGAATATAAATTAAAATAAAAAAAAAAAAAAATAAAATGTACCAATAGTATGCCAAAACCCTTCAAACATTTAATACTAATATAAAAAAAATAAATAAATAAATAAAAAAAGATGATTTCTCCTGACACACTCACAGGGTTTTGCATTCTGCTGCTCAGGGCTTCTTTCTTTTGATGAATGTGTTCAGCATCATGTCTTCAGTTTTTCCATCTGGATGGAAATGCAAGTTTCTGCAGGCCTAAAAGGTGAGCAAAGTATGGTAGCCTGAGCCTACCAACTCAAGCCAAGAAATAGGGCACTTGGGAACATGCTCTTAAGATCTGGATCAAATCCCTACGTTTTGCCACCATGAGGGCCCTAGGAAAGGTAAAGCAGACAGTGCTCAGGATTTCCAGTCCTCAGGAAGAGGACTTGTCCAGTCCATAACCCGTACAGATGGCACTAGTTGTACCTGTTATGGTATGGTGTACATCCAAATAATGCCCAGGAGAACACGAGGTGGCTGGTGGGGTTGCCTGCAACCACTCATTCTCCAGGTCATTTCTGAACACAGAATTTCTTCCACTTGCTGAACTCGTCTGACTTGCTAGGCTTGCATTTCCTTCCTGAAACATCACAAATATCAATTCCACGCTCGTTCTCATAACAAATGGCAGCTGTCCCTACTAAATCAGCTCAGATTTGCAGTTCTGTAGGCTTTCATTTACCCTAACTTTATGATGCAATAATTCACTGAGATCACTGAAAGTCACACAAAAAAAGCATTTCTCACTGAGTACAAGAATAATGAAACTGTAGAAGCAGCAGAGGTCAGAGGCAGTATCCAGTTTATAAATCAGACAAAGTTTCTCACATTCAGTCAGCACCAATAAAATACGGATATTCCCAAATATTTATTTTTTAAAGATAAATAACTTTATATCCAGATCGCTTGGCTTGGAAATCAGTTGACCTCCTCAMGAATATAAAAACTACATATGTGCCCTGGCACACCTGTTACATAAGTCACAGTGATTACCAGTATAAAGAACCCTCAGAAGTTTCTGCGCATTTAGTTTTAAAAAATCCTAATTTTTGAACAGGAAAAACTAATCATTTTCTGAGTTCTTGAGGTCTTAATTCAAAAGTGGCACAGGCACTTTTAGGTAATACTGAAAKAAATACTTTCAGTATTACTTGTGGGCGACCTTGAAAGCACCCTATTTCCCCTGCAAGTTTAGGAGCACTGCTGCCTTGTTGCATAACAGACAGAGGAAGATCAAGATGGACTAAAGTCACATTTTGAGCATTCACTAAGTTCCTTCTCTAAGTACTAGAATGATTTGGGTTAGTGCCAGTTTGAAAATGGGTCTGACCAAGAACATATTTACTCTGTTGCAATAGAAAATGAACTTACTTCCCAGAGGACCATTCCACTTGCTTAACAGATACCACATTGATGACAAAAATAGAGGTCAACAACTGCTTTAGAAATAAGCAGGCAGACATGCAGCAGTGTGATTGCTGACCAGAAAACATCACTCTTGACTCAGAACTTCTCTAGCTTAGTCTATAGAGAAATATCAATGACAGTATAGGAAAGTCTTCATCCTTGGGCACGGAGGTTGTACATCTATAGGTATTTGCTCTTCTGAAGGTCCTAGACTATCAAACCAGGGTCACAGAGGCTGGACTGCTCAAGGGCACATTGCACTGTGAGACTTAGTGGTTCAGCCTATGCCCACCACGGCTCAGCCATCAAGGTCTTGGCTGTTGATCATCCAAATGAGAGGCTGTGGTGTGCAGCACACAGCTCCCTTGGCATCGTGCACCTAGATCTCCATCCCAAGAAACAGGAAGCAAGGCACAAACACAGTCTGTGGCATCCTGCTTATATACGCAAACCCCTTTATTTCCTCTGCAAGATGGCTATACCTTTTTTTTCCTGTTCACATGTTGATTTGGAATAGCAGATGCATGATCAACGTCTCAAGATAGAAAGTCTCCAGTTGCTTAGAGAAAGGGAATGGGATSCAGCCTCTGGGACAAACTAGACCAAGGCCTCTGCTACAGGCAAGACATGATGAGCCTGGCAATGGCTGCTTCTCTGGCTCCCCATCCTACCAAGGCCCTGGACTCCAGGCCTCACTGGGGTGGTTTCCACCCAACACCACGATGGGGTTTTTCTGTCCAGCCATCAGCTTCTTTGGGCCAATCTGTCTCCCATGGCGCAGAATCACTATCCTGCTAAGTAAAGAGGGCATGCAAGCTGCAGAGTGGTAAAACCACTTTCTTCTGATAAACTTGCAGCCTTGAAGGTGAAGGTTTGTCCTAAGAGATCCATCACTGTGTAAGACAGTGCTCTTGGAATGGCAATCCATGCTCAGGGGCTTGCAAAGCACAGCAGCAGCAGACAAGTTTCTCTCTCCCCCACACACAGCAGCTCTGAATCACCTGCAATGAGACCACTGAGAGCCACAAAAATGTGTATTTTTCAATTTTAAATTTAGAAGGAAACTGGTGCCACACAGGAAATGTTTCAGCCTTGTTCTCTTAGCCTGTCCCACTTGCCTCTATTAACTTTTGAACCCACTGACTAATTTTAAATATATCTGGCAAAAGAACAGGGATCCCAAGGGCATAAAGTGTCTTCCAGTTTTGTAAAATCAGCATCCAGCTAGCGAGGAGCTTCCAAGGGAAAAGGCAGGGACAGTTTGATCCTTAGCCACGTTGTCTGAGGATAATAGATGGGATATAGGGAATATCAGAGATGCAAAAGCAGGCTGAGAATATGGAAGGGGGATGGATGGTGTATCTCAAGGAGAACAGAAAATTGTCAATACAAGACCAGGGAAGCCAAGATAAGCCCTAAAGAATCTCTATTAGCCTTGTAAATTCAAAATTGCATACGAGGCCACTTAGCTCATCACAGTAATGCAGCAGCCTCTGGATGACACCTGTGCAAGATAACACAATACAGCAACTTGCAATGTTTRGGATGTATGAAACAAAGAAAGCTCCTGAGCACCATATACTAAACACAAGATGAAAAAAAAAAATTCTAAACATAAGATGATTATGTTAATGGCTTGGTAACCCTGGCAGGTGGCTTTCGAACTGACATTACAGTGCAGTTCCCATCTGAAATAGCATTGTCCCTTCTTTTGTCTTCTGRCAATAGGGCAAACAAAAGGAACAAGAGCTGATAGTATTGCCATCCCAGAAGAGCACATATTTCAAGATCAAGTTGTGATTGATACCCTTCCTGCATACCATAAGAAGGCTATACTATACTATACTGTAATATTATACTTATATATACACTACTGGCTATTAAGATTTTTTGAACCCAGATCATCTCCAACCCTGTGCTGGGGTCTAACTTTAGCTTTGCTTCATCACTTATCCCAGCTAATACATTTATATAAATCACTGATGTGACACCATTTCTTTTTATGCCATGTGCTAGTAAACAGGCAGTGCGGTTCCTGCAGTCACCAGTGACACCGTTTCAAGGGTGTTGCAGGATTACCATCCAATTGACTCCAGGCAGAATTAAGATACTGCCTCCAGGGCTACATCTCAAGCTGTCCATCACTAATGCAACCTGGGGAAGCTACCCTTTGCGTTAAGGGCATGGCTAGGCTGGACCAAGGAACAAGGGAGGCTTGCTGAACGGCTGCCAAAAGTGCATTTTTCTGAAGGAGCTGGCAGGCGAGGGTGACTTGCATGTTCTTTAGTCCCGATGGGGACAAGAGCTAAGGAGAGTGAAAACACCAAGGTATGAGGCATTTCCTCAGTAATTTTGAAGGCACCTTATTTTACAGACTCATTCTTTGTCTTGCACCACTTCAGCAGTTCATCTTAATGAAAGCAGGGGGGTGGAAGAGCATTCTACTGTATTTGTATACATTGTTATTTAAACAATGACTAAATGCAGACTAATGCTACAGTTCAAGAGATCATTTCATTCAATTGTATTAGCTGAGAGCTGCATTCTCAGCTCTCCTCTGCAGAGCGGGACATTACCAAACTGGTGCAACCAAAAGCAAAAGCACACTGGGAACGGAGTTCATATCAAATAAAATAAGTGGTAGCTTTGGTTTTATTTGTTTATTTTCTCCCTGGCAATTTTAATTGTATACCATCCTGCAGCAGAGTACAGGCCATGAGCTGACAGCAAAAAATTAGACTTTGAGTAGAGCTTTAAAGAAGAAACTTCCATGGCCTGGCCCTGCATGCTCTTGCTTTTACATGCTACCACAAAAAGGAAAGACTAAGTACACAAATGGCATTCAAAACTAAGGTCATTTTCTTTCACTGCAATACTTGCTACACCAAATGTTGATACCATATGAGCATATAGACACAAACCTTCATCCTGGTATATTGAACCAAGTTCCTCAGATAAAACTTTGCTGTCTTAAGAGTTTTGTCCCAGTGAGCGTTCCTGCATTAGTACATATCAACAATCTATTTTTAATACAATTTTACAGTTAGTTATGAAGTAGCAGGCTAAATTGTATTATCACTCAAAGAAGGGAAACTGTATCAAAGTGTGTAGTGTCTGACACATATCTGCCCGAGGCCTTTACATGCTCCAGCAAATGAATAGCAAAATAACATTTTATTTTTGCTGTTCTGGAAATGAAGGATTCACCTGCATAATGCCATCTCTTGTACGGAAGCTAAACTTTCTGATACAACTGTCAATTTCTTGGATGCTTAGTTGTAAGCTAGATGGAATATATCAGCAATAAAAGCAAAACAAGTATGACAGAGAAAAAAGCCTAGCTGAGGATGAAAGGAAAACAGCGAATAATTCATATATGACTTTTATTTCTGTCCCCTTTAAATCAAGTCACACAATGAAATCAGTCACTCTACTTCCTCAATTTAGTGAGTTTAAGATGTTGCTTTCATTTTCAGAAATAGCTTTGTGGAAAAAGAAAACACACCATGGTATCTTGTAGTCAAACTTAAAATGACTCATGAGCTCCTCCTAGATGAATTTGGACAGAACCAGTGAAAAATCTGCTTGTCCAGTTCAATTATGTCTTGTTTCAAGTATTTATTTCCTAACCTTTCTGCACTGCTGTACTTTTTCCTATGCTCTGATGTCAATCACTGCCCACAATTCAATTAGCAGCTGAAGTTTCATTCCAGGTTGCTTGCAGCTGTTAAATGTGTCTGGAATATTCCAGTTTTTGCAGCGGGTTAGAATATATGCAATTGAAGGGGATACGAGCAACAGCATACAAATGCAGGTGGTATGTATGTATATGTGGGAAGAGAATCCTGTTGCCTGCATTAACACTTAGGAATGATTGGCAGAATGTCCTTCTTTAATCTAGTAAGAAAATTCACAGGTTGTTTTCTTTCTTCCTTCTAAATCTGGGTCTAAAATACACACACATGCACATATAGGTGTGTATACATACACATTTAGCAAATCTTTAAAAAGCAAATCAAAGCAAATGTAGAAATCTACTTGTTCCCCAGGAGAAAAAAAAAAAGAAATAAAGGAAGACAGTAAATAGCCCTTCCCCACAGAGAGATTGGGTCTATTTGGAGTTATCAAGTTGAAAAAACRAAAGAAAGATTTTATGCATTGAAGTTTTTGTGGCCTGTATTTGAGCTCAAGTAGATGTCCAATCTACAGAGATTATGTAATGTGAAATACAAAAAAAGAATGTTTTTTCTACCTGTCAACACAGCTGTCATGTTCTGAGAGAGATGTAATGAACATCGGTGGGATGTGTTCTGCTTTCTCCACGTACACTGCATATTCAAAGTGCGCTGGCCTCAGATACAAGCGGAACTCACCAAGACCCATTTCCCTTGCAAAAGACTCATATAAGCTAGAAACAGAAACACACAGCTGTATTAGAAACATGAACTTTCCTTCTGGAAAGTTTTTATGCAGCAAGCAAYATATACCTAGAAATCTACGCGTATCAGATTCATTTTAATAAGACAACTGCATTCAAATTAAAGCATTGCTTGACATCTGAAATAGTATGTTATGAAGTTATGAAGTTATAATAGTTATGAAGCAAACAAGTACAAGCAAGTAGTCCATGTTTGCTTAGTATTGACCATTCAGTTGACACAGAAAGCACTTACAAAGGACAAGAAATTGAGATTTTACAGTGTCATAAGGGAAAAAAAATCAAAGAAAACATGCTAGATGCTATTTAGTGATWCTGCATTTAGCAGAGAGATGAAGAATATACATACTTTTAAATCGAAAACTAAGAGGACCGACTGTCTGAGAGGAAGTTTCAACAGTCAAGGCAAAGCTCAGACACTTTACTGCTAAACCATGATTTCATAACCTAAGAAATATGTGTTGTAAAAGCCCCCAGCATGACACAACCTCAATAAAAAAACCCTCAATATAACAAATTACAAGGGTAGCCCATCAGTGGAGAGCAAACATGAAGGTCCACATGCAACCACTAGCTCAGGAATTCTCTGGAGTGCTGTGTGCCAGAAGCAGGATACTGTCCTCCCCCTTGTATTCCCTTCCTAGGAATCCATCCCTGCAGTCTCCCAGAGGCAAGACATAAACACTGGTCTGGGCCCTACTGGCTGTTCTCCTATAGCATAAAATGATGGCAAAAAGAAAAGCTTGTACATTTGCATGCAGAGTGCAAAGCGATAAGATGCTTCTTTGCTTCCTCCCAATATATAAGAACATCTTCATCAATCAAGAAATCAGGTCACAGAGAAGCTACTTTGTGAGGTATTTTATGAGAGCTCTCAGTTCTCTAAAATCAGGTAGCATTTCCCACCYGCAAAATAAGGGAGAGAAAAAGGGAGAATGAAAAAAAAAGAATATATAAAATACATCATGCCATCTACATATGGAAACCAGCCAAAATCAGCTCTGAGGTCCTAAAGCAAAGAGCTCTGTAGAATTATTACGAATGTTGCTCTTTTTGTTGACTGGTATGAACATATAAACAGCCTGTGTAGTACTGACATGAGCAAACTAGTTCATTAATGCTGTTCACAGAGAAAACAAATTTTTAAAAAAGATAATAAAAAGGTGAATATTTCAAAGAAAAACAGAAGAGAATCAAAAATCAGGTGAAAGCTGCACTGTCTATCTCTACTACTCCATAAAAYRATGTTCCTTTTCATTAGGTGGTAGAAGATAAAGGCAATTTCTGGAGAATGTTGAGGAACAAAGAGAAGCAACAAAGAGCTATATGGAASAGTGTGTGTATATATATRTGTATATACAGTGTACATACACGTTAGGTCTAAGTGACTCTCCACTTGGGAATGGACAGACAGGCAAGTAATGRCARTAATTCCAGCAGGTTTCCCCAAAAGACAAATAGCAGCTGTCGTATGAGATAGAGGAATCCATAAACATAGCTGCCATCATTTCTTCACACTGTGCATAGCACAAAAAAGATTAACAACCTTTCTAAAGTTTCAATCTGAATCTCAGTCTCTAATAGTTTCTATTCTAATGAACTTCAAACTTCACAATGAAAGGAACATGCAAAATTAGCCCCTCAAAATGTCACAAAGAACAAATTACACAAATTACATATGTTTTTACTAGTATTTAGATTGACTTAATCATCTTCTATTTACTGAAGAAAACATTATGCTTAATACCCTTAGGTAACATATCGTAATGTCTTTCATTTTGTTTTAATTYCCCTCTTTTACAGGAACGCTGACAATTTACTGCCACTTTTTATGGACTTCTCTATATGTCACCTTAGATGTTTATGTCTTTCTTAGCTCTGCTTGCAACAGAAATTCAAATATGCAACAACACTCTCTGCTCATCTGTCTCCTTTGGATTACTTTTAAACCAGTTGGTGAATTGTAATGAAACCTGACACAGCAGGAAGGCTCTTCAAGATATGAAGTTCCCACAGGTTTCATGAAAACAGGAGACTGGATATTAGTTTTCCAACTAAAAGAAAAATTGCAGACTGTAGTGCATGAGCACGTATATATACGTGTATTAAGAAAGGAACACAGAGATGACTCAACTGTGGAAAAAGTTTAATCAGAATCTGTATTTTGTTAGACTACAGCATAATCAAACACAAAACAAAAATTACCAGGAAACCAAATCTTGTTTCATGGAATTACTTGGATTAACTAAATTTACTTTTTTTTTGCCCAAGAATGTTCCAGAAATCAAAGCAGAGCTGTTTAAGAATGTATTTTAATGGAAAAAAGAGTCGTGATGGAAAATTAGATTTTCCACCAATCTAAGTTTGAATGGTCAGTGCTCATATATATTAAATGTTTAAGTCTTTAGTTAATGAAAATAAATGTTTCTGATTTCTTGATTTGGAGTCTCAATTTTCAAGAACAAAACTAGAGAAAGGGTTAAGAGAAGGGGAAAACACAACTACCACTCACACGCAATCCTGCTATTGCAAGCAATCATGCCCCACAAATCCGTTTCATAAATGAATCAAACTCRATTTTAAAACTTGGGTAATTTTCTGTTCTCTGCTCTTTCCAGAACTGTGTTGTCGGATGCTTAGAAATATCCTTTTAATTTCCAGCTTAGATTTATTCACAGCGATTTAGATCCATTTGTTCTGCTGACAAAATTGGCCTTTAACTGAAATAGTTCCTCTCCATGCCCAGAGCTTATCTTCCTGATGTATTTTATAAGAGACAATCCTATCTCCTCCTCAGCCTAAGGTAAATAAGCTAAGTCATTTCATTTGCTTCTGCCAAATGCAGTCTTGGTTTCCCCTCATCCTCCTATTAGGTCACTTGGGTCATTTCTACTTCCATTCCAACCTTTCCTGAACAAAATCTCTAAATTTTATGCAATTATCCATGTGAAACATCACCAGAACCTCAATCCTGGGAATCAGCTCTCCTTTTTCTACTGGAAATATAACTCTTTGCCTGATTCACCCTGCAGTATCTTTATTTCCCACACCACCACCCCAAACACACACATACAGACGTGTAATATAGGCTGTTTACAGGGGCCAAAGATACACCCAGCTCTTTCTCCCTTTCCCTGGCTTCCATCTAACAAGCACAGAGTTCACAGCAGTATTTCCTATGCATAACCTTGAGCTTTGTGCTGTCAGAGCTTATCCCGTTCCTATTATCCCTGTGCTTAGAATCGTGAGCTCTTCCTGCAAAATATTGYTTCTTTCCCATATCAGCTTTATCTTCCTGATTTTAATAACACCCTCTCATGTTTTCTACTGAGCTCATTAATAAAAAACATCAAATAACATGAAATCAAAGAAGAGAAACTTCATCAGCAAGCTGTGTCCCAGCCTCTAGTTCAGCACTATCCTTTGTAGGCTCCCCCTTAGCCCTGTCTTCTTCTTCAGCTTCCTGTACAAATTATSATCTTTTCCAGCTGATGTGATTGATAATTTTGTAAGCGATACTGCAGCAACTTCCCTTTTCTAGATTATTTCAATATGTTTGCAAACATCAGCACAGTCAGAACAATTTTTTTACTTTCCTATCTTTCACTTAACAAGGCAATGGACTGCATTTCTTGTGTGCCTTTTAAAATGCTGCAATTTAAAGCTGTTAATTGTGTAAAACTCTTGGAAAAAGAAATCTTCATGTCCATTTTATCAGTGAATTCTTCCAGTTCCTCCTCCTCTTGACTAAGCTGCAGCAGGATCAGAAGACTCCCATTTTCAGTGGGCAAAGGGCCAGTCCTGATAAGATTTACAGAGCAGCTTGGCGAGTGATTTGCTTCTCAGTTTTCAAAAACAATGAACATCTGCAAATCCTGGGTAGACTGTATTTCCATGAAACAAGCAAATATATGTCTCACAACACAAAGGCATGCTCTCTTACCTGTTCTTTTTTCCAATTGTATTAGAGGTAACTTGTGTCCTATAAGCCTTAGGACATCACAGCTGAAACAGCACTCGTAGCCCACTAACCTGGCTAACTGCTCACTCGCCATTGCCACCTCTATCAACTGATGACAGAATGTCACAAGCTCCAGGATCATGGAAAAGGAATCCAGGAGGAAGAACTGTTTTTCTTTGCTTTCTTTTTTTACTTCATCTGCTCCCCAGTCTAATAGTGAACCGAGCAACCTCTTGCACCAGCACAGGGTCTTCTATCAGCAACTCTGCAAGTAACTGCGAGGAAGGGAATAAGAGAAAACACAGACATCACCTACATAYAAAATGGCAAAAAGGTCCTTAAATATTTTAAGGACCCATGCTCCTTTTCTTTTTTTCTAGGGTAAATCCCCATTGGAGTTGCTTCTGATTTGCAACACATACATGGTCAGAAGGGGACCCACCATAACCTATCCTGATCCCTAGAAATACTCTGGAGTTCTACCACTTGCTTCAAAGGTAGAGACATTAAAGGGGCAGAGGAAGGAAAAAGTGGAAGCCCTGGGAGAAAATGCCAAAAGCTGCAGCTTGGGAAGGTGGAGGAGAGAAGAGCAAGGCCCATCAGCTGCTGTGCTGTGGAAGCAATGGCAGGAGCAGCTCTACTACAGCTTGTAGGGTTATGTCACCCTAATGCATGTCAGGCAGGACACGGACATGGCCCCTGCTGTATGGGAATGGCTTCACTCCCCAATGTTTATGCTGAATGAATCAGAGAACACGAGGAACCCAGAATCCAGACATGCAGTTATTAGTAATAAAGTCTAGATTTCAACATATGCCATTCGTTACATCTTCAAAGCTACCCTTAAAAAAAAATYTGAAAGGACAACACCCAAAGTTAAGTGTCAGAAATTGTGCAACTTTATTTTGTACCTCTTCCCCAGTACTTTATAATATACTTCTGTAATTATATGACTCCACATGGGTGGGACGTGGTAACTCATCTTTATGTACCCATCTTTACAGGGCAAAGAGAATAGCATGGCCCCTRTTTCCAAAGAGGATAAGAAGAGCAATAAGCTTAAAGTGTAGCAAGGCAGATCTGTATTAGACTTTAAGGAGAACTTGCTAACACTAAAGTTAATGAAACACTAGAACAGACTGCTTAGAAGAGTAYTGTGTGATGTGTTTAAGAACAGAATAGATATCTCATAGGAATAATACATGTAGAGCTGATTCTGGCGTGGGCTGAGAGAGGAAGACTTCTGAGCCTCTCAAGAATCATTCAGCATTTATAATTCCAGAGTTTGGGGGTTTTTTTTATATGGTACCTGCTATATTTCTGTATGGGTGATGTACGAGGCTGGCAGTATCTCTACCACATCTCTGGGTCATTTGCTTGTTTTCATCAAAGTATGCAAAAGAAGCCAAATCAAAAACTGCATTGGCAAAGGTAAATTTCCTAAAAGGTAAATGCCTGATTTTACAAACTAACGACTACTTAGCATTGTCTGCATGCATATTTTTGTCATATTCACAGGTTCTGATGGAAGAAAAGGAATGGGAAAAATGTAAACACAACAAAACCACCCCCTTTGCCCCAGGCATCAGCAGTGCTGTGGCTTTCATAACCTCACACAGAGCCACGTCACTAACTTTGAGGATTTAAAAATAAAAAGCAACAAATCATTTGTCATCTGCATTGTGCAAGAGCAGAGTGGGACACTCTGCCAYTGCTTCTTATTGGCATCAGGGAGATAAGTGACTTTGGGATTTTKCTATAGGGCAGGGAGGAGTGTGTCTGGGGTGGCTGTGTCCTATTGCCCTTAGCTTGTGCCTATGTTCCCTTACCTGTCTTTGAAGTCTCTCCRTCTACTCAGTGCAGTCTCCATGCCTCAAACTTCTCATTTTCACCCCAGCCTCTCATTTTCACCCCAACCCAACTTCATCCCACCTTCAGATATGGTCATCCTGACAGGTATGCTGCAATTGCAATTTTGATCCTATTTTAGGTTGGCCAAACTTGGAAGAAATGAAAGCATAGCACATGGCTACCTAATGAGCCTTCCTACATTTTAAATATATACTCCAAAGACATTTTACAACCTTGTAGAGAAAGGAGGTAGAATCATTTATTGTCCACTTCTTGCTTTCAGAAACAAACAAACTGGCTAATAAAAAAATCAATCTGTCAGAGGCATCTAGCCTAGATAATTTCATTCACAATAACTAACATCTATTAAAATTTATARCCAGCCACATTCATGGGCTTACCCCAGAAAATGGTGGACATTGCAGAATAAACAATTCCCCATCTAACAGCATTTGTTTTCCTGACCAGTCTTCTGTTTTGTAAACAGTACACCTGAAGCCTGAAGACTGTGCTCTCACCTCAGTTTTAGTGTATGCATCTTCCTTCTTACTAATCTGTGGTTTACTTTGGGGTAAGATCAGAACAGTTTTACCTTTCTGTAATCTCTTACAAGGAAAAAAAAAAAGAAAAAAAAAAGTCTTATTTTCTTATTTTAAAACTGGAAGGAATGAATCTACATCAATCTTAATCAAATCATAGAATCACAGAATCCTTAAGGCTGGAAGGGGCCTTTAGAAACCATCTAGTCCAACCCCCCTGCTCCAGCAGGGACACCCAGAGCACGGGGCACAGGGCGGCATCCAGGCGGGTTGGGAAGATCTCCAGAGAAGGAGACTCCACAGCCTCCCTGGGCAGCCTGTGCCAGGGCTCTGGCACCCTCACTGTCAAGAAATACTTCCTTAAGTTCCTGTGGAACTTTTGGTGCCTCAGCTTGTGTCCGTTTCCTCTAGTCCTGTCACTGGCCACCACTGAAAAGAGGCCGCCCCCCTCCTCCTCACTGCCTCCCTTGAGGTATTTATAGACACTGATCAGGTCCCCCCTCAGCCTCCTCTTCTCCAGGCTGAACAGGCCCAGCTCCCTCAGCCTTTGCTCATAGGGCAGATGTTCCAGGCCTGTGATCATCCTGGTAGCCCTGCGCTGGATGTTATGAATTATACATATATAATGGACGTTAAGAATACATATATAATGGACGTTAATATACATATATAATGGACGTTAAGAATTATATATAAAATAATAGACGTTAAGAATTATACACCTAAGATTTTAAACAAAMAAAAAAAAAAAAGGTTTAGTAAGATCTCAGCCCAGGGGATTCTGCAGTAAATACTCATTAGTCACATAAGCAGAAAATAGAACTTACAGAACTTACATCTTTTTGGATTTAAGAGCCGTAAAAATATTCTATTTTTTTTCCATAGCAAGCCACTCATCCGCTGCTAGCCGAAGTACTTGTTTTTGTTGGTTACTTGCTTCACTGGTTCACTGGTTGTATTTGGCCTAAGGATGTTTCAGAATTCCTGGTGGATATGCTCAAGGGCTTTGAGGATGAAGCACACCAGATCAAGAGAAGGGTGAAACTCCAGCAAATAATCCTCTTAAAAGTAGAACTTAACAGCAACAAAACCAAACAGAAACAGACAGATATCAGTTTAATTAACATCACCACCACGGGAAAATTCTCCTATTTTACAAGACACAAGCAAAGGAGGGAGGGAGGGAGGGA
>NW_020455581.1:365384-376709 GCF_003342845.1 Nothoprocta perdicaria
AAGGAAGGAAGGAAGGAAGGAAGGAAGGAAGGAAGGAAGGAAGGAAGGAAGGAAGGAAGGAAGGAAGGAAGGAAGGAAGGAAGGAAGGAAGGAAGATATTTCTCAATAAGGCTTCTCTAAATTGTACATGTAGGGCAACCTTGCAATTGCTTAATTTGCAAGAACGAATTACAGTTACTTTAGCTGTGGCTCAGAAATCAATCCACAAATCTGACAATAGAACTGAAGCCTTAATAAACATAATTACGTTGGAACACACCTAAGTGCTTTCATTTGCTACTGAAAACAGAAACGCTTCAAGTTCTCATTTGTCAGCTAACCTCTTTCACTAACTATATTGTTGTGTCTATTATGTGCACCCATTAACAGCAGTAAATCTTGAAAACAAGATTTACTTAGATATCACAAAATAAAAAGGGAGGAGAAATGGGGGCAAGCCGCCTCGAGGCAGGGAGGTTCAAAAGCAAGTTGCTCTCAGCTTCTACTAAAGTATTACTGCTAAAGTATTAGTAAATCCTTCTTATTACCACCAGTTCAGTTGTTGCTCAGTTCCAAGATGTGGAATATGGGACAGATCTGTGCAATATATGGATTCTATGTGTGCAAGTACTATACATATATAGTATGGATATACTATATCCAAACAGGCAAGTGTGCTAGAATTAGTAACAGGCTGTGGCTAAAGGACAGTGAAAGCCATAAAGCCATGTCAGAATACTGATGCTGCCAGTCTAAAGCTAGATTAACTAGCCGCTTTCATGGCTCATGGTTACTGTTTAACATTCTACACTCATTAGGAATATTAATTTCCCAATACAGTGCAAGATGAGATAAGAAAATCCATTGTCAAGAAAGAATGGGGTGGAAAAAATATTTTGCTTCCTTGGATATTTCTCTGGCAAATCCAAAGGTGCGTGAAATAGCATCTAATGTAAGTTCTTTATCTATTGCTTGATTTGKTTTKTTTTTTTTTTAAATCTTACTTTCAGGTGCTAGATTCCAAATTCATAGGATCAGCCTTAGAAACTAGCACAGAAAAAAAAACCCTCTCTAGATAAATAAATCTCTGGAAGTACTCACTATCTATTATTAACAGAGATAAGTTGCTTAGTAATCACACTATAAGGATGTCCAAACTCACTGATGTAACCTCCCTGACCTTCCTGCCAACCCCTGCAGATATATTCCCTTTGCACATCTATCTGAAAGTCAGGAGAAAATGTAAGTGACAATTAGCTAACAGCATTCAAGCTTAGCTAGAAATCAAGCCAAAACGCCTTAAACACACCCAGCCTAAATTATATATACACACACACATATATATAACATCTCTACATATAAAAAAATCAAGTTAATTATACATGTACCCACTTTAGCCAAATTATTCCTGATAAAGTTCTTTTGAAATATTGCTTCAGAGCAAAATCTGCGCTCCAAATGCCAGTAATGCTGCATTTTTTATTGCTAAGAATATGGTAGCATCAGTGGCAACAGCAGCATAGAAGGCAGCTCCTTGACTGAAACAGAAGCATCCATTTGGAGACTACCAGCCCTGATACAAAGAGGAGCTAGCTCAGCTTCCCAACCTGTGAAATCCAAGTTCAGAGAAAGGAAATAACCTAAGCAAGGATGCAGATTGTAAACCAGTGCAAAAACCTGCAGATTTCAATGTGTTGCTTACATTATTAGCTATCTGAAATAAACTGCTTTTTGAAGTGCACTTTTAAAGTACATTGTTTACATTGTCTTTATAGAGAGATGCCAATTAGCTCCTTTTTCCACTGCATTGCGGAGTAAATTATGTTATATTCTAATTTTATTAAGCTCCCACACCTCTCATGTACTATTTCTTTCTAATGGACTCAAATGATAGCAGATGCGGTTTTAAAGAAATATATGAAGCTCTGCAAACTTGCCAACAGTCACTTAGTGATATTAATGAAATTATMGCCTTCTGCTCTTCATTTCTAGGCCTTCAATTTAGACAGCATCTATACCCTTTACTGTTAAATTAATATTGATTGATCCAATTTTAATATAACTGCTGTAAACCAATGCATAATTAAAATYCCCCACTCTGGATTTCACCCCACACTGTCCCAAGGTGGATATACTGTGAACTCCACCTAGTTGGTTTACTATGTCCCTCAGCAGCTGACAGTGAAGCTGCAAGCAGATGCATTCAGTTCTATAGATGTTCACAAAATATCCAAGCTTAAAATCAAAGTGTGGACATTTATGCATGATGTCAACTATTATTTGGGCTAAAGCAATTCTTTCTTCAGGATCTAAGGCATGTTGGTAACCTTCAAAGTAAACATCTGGAAGCTGAAGAGATATTCGGAAGCATGTTTATTCAGCCAAGTATTCACTGTTTGTTAAAGAGAGATTTCTGAACATGGAGGTTGCATCAAACAAATGGTGACCAATAGCCCCAAAAGTAACCGGACATTTGTTTCTGGCACACTCTATTTTTTACTGCATGTTTCAAGAGCAGACTCAAGAACAGATTATAACCAGCCCATAAGAGAAATTTCTTTGAAATCTTGCATAGTTAACAGATTTTTCTACTGACACATGATAATTTTTCCCTTGAAAAATAACATGGCAAGGCCCTTAYTAGCTTAAAAACATCTACTTCTTCAGTACTCTAACCTGTTCTGTGTTTATTTCAGCAGATACAAGGGCTGTTTTTGAAAAAAAAATCCATTTCTCACCAACCTGAAACCAGTAGACTAATCCCAGACTCTGCCATCTCAATTGGCAATGACTGTTAMTTTTTTGGGGGACTAACTACTAAGAGCAATATAATTAAAAATGTGCAGAGGCAGATGTCCTGTTTAGACTCCTCTGCCAAGAAGAGCTGTAAAGGTTTATTTAAATAAAAATTTATAATTACAAACCCCCACAGCTTAGTGCAGAAAAAGAAACATGCCAAATATGACAGCACATGAACAGTGAACGAGATGTTGCAGTACTTCATCCTCAGCCGATAATTTTGGAATTGAAGGTATGTGAGAGAAGGTTTGAGAAGAGACAGTTGTGAGGGGACCTGTTTAATATGTATAAATATCTGAAGGGTCAATGTAGGGATGCCTTCTCAGTGGTGGCCAAGCTCTTCTGGTGGCCAGTGACAGGACAAGGGGCAATGGTTGTAARTTGAAACCCTAGAAGTTCCATCTCCATGTGAGGAGGAACTTCTTCCCTGTGAGGGTGCCAGAGCCCTGGCACAGGCTGCCCAGGGAGGTTGTGGAGTCTCCTTCTCTGGAGATCTTCCCAACCCGCCTGGATGCCGCCCTGTGCCCCGTGCTCTGGGTSTCCCTGCTGGAGCAGGGTGGTGGGACTGAATGATCTCTAGAGGTCCCTGCCAACCCCAACCATTCTGGGATTCTGGGATTCTGTAATAGAAATGTATCTGCATTCTTCCCACACTGAGACCAAAAGATGGTGGAAGTGAAAGATGCAGAATGGCTGAGAAGAAACTCAGTATCTGCAAGCTCAGATGACAGCAGAAACCAAAATTGGTTCCTCCGATTCAGGCCTGCCTGATCTGAACCGTTCTGGACACAGCTAATCCCACGCTTGAGCAATAGGGCATAAGCAAGGCTTGCATTAGCAAGGCTAAGCTGTCTCAGCTGCTAAACAAAGGACAATTGTTTCCYCCTCCAGGAAGAACTCTGTCCCAGATGGAAACTCTGCACATTAAATGGCAAAACTAGGGAGACCAACTTCCATTTAGCCTAAACTAAAAGCAAAAGACCTCCAGGAACAGCACGTCTGCACATTGAATCCTGCCTAGAGAGCCGGCTGTGTGAGCAGTTCCAGAATAAATGCTTTGATGTCTTGGGAAGAGAACTGGTGCATTGTGGCTGTGGGAGATTGATTCTTCTCTACTGGGATTTTGGTCTTCCAAAATGAAAGCAAGTTTCCTTACATGGAAAGTCTATATCGAGGCAAAATAAAAAAATAACAGGTAGATTTGCAGAGCTAGCATGATCCTACTGTTAGGGAAAAGGGAGTCTATTGGGATCATAGCAGAAATTTAGTGAACTGGGCAATTGGATAGCATTTTATTTAGCTCTGCTGCACCAAGCTCTTAACGGCTCTTCAGCAGTAGGCTGAAGATTCCCTAACACCCTCTATCTTTCCTATAGTCAGAACTGCTCTGTGCTGCTCCCAGACTGAGAGCAAAACCTTTTAATCTTGTGAAAATGGTAATTAGTGCCATTTTTCCCTTCTAGTGAAGTGAACTCTCTGCTCCTTGACACTTCCTGGCACTCATAGCATTGTCCTAAGGAAAGATGACTCCCATACGTAGAAGTAGAGATCCAAAYGCCTCTAGAGCTCTCAAACTGGTCTAATCTTCACCATTCAGGTTGAACTTTTAGAGGAGAAACACTATCATCCTCCCTGGCAAAATACAGACACTTCACTAGATTCAGGAGAGGAAGGCAAAGACCTGCAGTCTATGCAGGAGCTCTAGCAAATGACAAGGCTACAGATCTTTTAATCCATATTTTTAGTGAATGAGCTACTCCATACTAAGTCATGGCATTTTCTGTTCCGGTTGACTAACTAGCAAAGAACAATCCATATTTATTTTATATATATATAAAAATATATATTATATATATATAAAAAAAAAAAACACGCACATACTTTATATTAATAAATATTCTCTCTGATCCTCTCTGACAAAGGACAATACTAATGACGGGTCTAGCTACCTTCAGCCTAAGTCTCCTCTGCTTGATCATCCCAAAGACGCACTGATGACAATTCTAATGTCAGCCCTAAAATGTTCTCTGCAACAGCGCCAGACAGCAGGGGCAGGCAGGACCACGAGAGAAAAAGTGCACCTCATACCTCCTGGTAGCTCAGCCTCCTTAGAGCTGGAYCTGACTTTTCCTAACCCGCAACCTGGCACGTAAGCAAGGGCACAGAACACTCTTCAGTTTTGCCCTGGAGATGGCCTTGTTCTTCTCAGTCATCCTTCACACTGATGGGCTCTTCTCATCACGTCCTCRGGAAGTGCTTCCAGCCATTGGCACAACAGCTTTGGAGGCCACTGCCATCAGCAAGGGTGTTTCTACTCCCTCAGTACAAAAGCCACTATGAGGGATCCCATGGACCCACAGCACCCAGCAGCTCCATCCCCGCTGTGCTCAGTCCAGCACTGAACAGACAYTGAACATGTTTGAAACCCCTACCAGCCCCCACAGCTGCTTTGGCATTTGTACATATTCACAGTGGGAAATGCTGCTGAAAAAGAASTGGAAAAGAACTGATCAGAAATCACTGCTTTCAGGGCAAGGAGAGTTTCTGTACCTGACTTTTTTTCTCCAAGAGAGCAGTTTCACAGATCCAGTGGTCAAGCAGCACTGCAAATGGATCCACAGAGGCAAGGAGCAACCAAGGAGGTTGCTGCCTCTCACCTGACCACAAGTTACATGGCCTAGGACAACAAATAAACAGGTAGCAGGTTTGTCTCAGAGAAATATCTACATAAAATGGCCATTARTTTGTTGGGAGTTTTTTGTTTGTTTTAAGAAAATGAGCAGTTCTTCTCTGTATAAGACTGCCTACCATCTGTTATGGGCTTACCTTAGCAATCTTATACATCTCCCTACAATGCCTTCACAAAGAGCAGGCATAGCATGCTAGAAGTGATCTAGATCTGTCGATGAATATCACTAATACAATGTAATGAGAACAGTGATGTATGATACTAAAATTGGTATGACCACRCTTTTAAATAAATCAGGCTTTTTCTCACCCTAAATCTTACACTCGTGTGGCACCAGCAGTTCACCAGCTCTTCCAGATGACCAATTCAAATTTCCTTTTAAAAAGAAAATCRTGGTAATTCTTTTTATTTATAGCACTGGGTTTTGGGTTGTGCTTACCAGTGAGCCCAAGGCCAGGAAAAGATTTCAAGTCCCACAAGCTTCAGAGGGCCCCAGAACATAGTAAAAGGCAAAGAACAAGTGTACTGGGCACRTGATTTAAGCATGCCCCATCTACCTATCTTTTAACAAATGTTCTTTGAGGTAAAGGGCAAAGTCTGAGCACAGAGACACCTGCATCAAGGGCAAAGCTAGAGAAAGCACAAGAGAACCAACAGGAAAGAGGAAAGATGCTTATTTTTTCACCGAATCAAATCACATTGAGATCATCTTTGTCTCCTCATCTTCCGACTCAGATCAAAGAAAATCAGTATAGACTCCTCAAAGAGAAATTTCACAAAAAGATATACCAGAGCAGAGTGCAGAGGACGGCTTTTATTTTCAGAGGGCTTGTTGTTAGAAAAGTCAGTCTCTGTAATCTAAATATGACTACGAGGAAGGAGAAAGATCACTACAAATATTTTTGTACGAGCAGTCCATGAGTAATTCTTTCAGAAAAAATGGTATTTTTTGTTTGTTTGTGCTTTCACTTCTTAACAAAACCACATAATTGGATAAAACAGTCTGCATAATTTGTATCTGCTTGTATCCATTCTGGCTGGTACTGGTGTTATCTAAACCACAGCTAATTTTGACAACAAATGATAAATCAAGTGGAAGAAATACGAAATATTTGGAACTGTAGAGTCAGTCACAGTAGGCTTCAGCAGTTACTCTTCAGCTCCAGCCTTAAAGCATCATCTTTTCATTCAAAAGYTGGGCAAGACAGTCATTTGAACTCCATGATTACGGAAGAAGTCAGCATTAAGAACCCTCATGCCCATGGCAGCTGGGCTTATTGCATCTTCAGCACGTTTTTTTTCCCCCTGGTCACCACTAGCTAGAAACTATAAGAGGAAGGAGTATAAAGAGCTAAGACAGGTTAGACCTCATGCACACTCAAGTGCAAAAACCCTGTTAGACCTCACATGTGCCATGTGAGCATGATAGCAAAGTGACCTACAAGCAGAAGAACAGCTTTATTAAACTACCTCATTTGGTAGCCAGTCTCCTAAAAGAGTCAAGGTGCTTCAGATGAAGGCTCTAGCATACACTTAGGCATTCACATGTCTGTAATGAAAAATAATTTTAGTCATCCTAGTGCTTTGCTATGACTTGCATTATGTGTATACACACTCAATTTTAAGAATGCATGCTAAAACTTCAAAAACACTATCCTATCAAAACAGAAAGTAATTCCAGTGAGTTAAGAAATATTCTTGTAATTTTCTGAATATCATGCATGTATGTGCTATTTATTCATCTTCTGTAATGGCCATCTCCCCTTTCTTTCTACTAGCTTCCTTCTCTTCACTAGTCTAATTGCTCTTTTTGAGAGAAATTTTTAATCCAGCCTGCCACCACAACTCAATCTTGCAATAAAAATAGCTCATAGGGAAAATAATCTGCACCATCAAATAGTTTGCAGCTTCTTTCTTATAACTGAGAATGCATTAGAACTGATGGGAGGTAAATYTAATTGTGCAGAAAAAAAAGCAGTTTGATATATTCATTAAAGAAGTCCAGAAACAATTAGCATTTTTCTTTTCTGACTTCTCTATGCCTTGAAGATGTGCGTGCTCATTGCACTGCTTAACTGCATCACTAAATGTCCTTTCTGTGTTATTTTCCCCTCTAGGACGACTCCAATGCCTATGACTCTGAGTGACATTAATGGTATGTGACAAATAATGCCACATGCTCAAGTACCATATTCATCATTCAACTAACTGGGAAGAAAAGTCCCAAACACCTAATTGGAACTTGGTCTTTCTGAAGTACAGTATCAATTTAAGAAGTCACAGTACCAGCCTACCTTGAAAACACAAAACAAATTACCACAAGTGCTTTGGACCTGTAGATAACTTACTTTTATCTTTCTCAATATCCTGGCTGGCCACAAGGAGCAGCTGGTGCTCAAGCTCTTTCATGTCCTTTAAAGCCACATTAAATATTATATAAGACCCTCATGGGTCCTGTGTATGAATACATCCACCTCCACTGATATCAAAGTCATTGTGGTTTTCCACCTCTGCAAACTCCGTGAAGTGAGCACTATGGACCGATGCCATGAAAAATTCCCAGAGACATGGAAATACAAGAAGTCAGTTCTACAAGGGCTGCAATTCTCTATAACCAACATAATTAAGAGTGGACCAGGCCTAAGAGCATGACATTTTGCAACTAACAAGGAACAATAAAATAAAATATTGCTCCCCTGCTTTTTTCACAAGTAACCTGCACTAGATTTATGTTATCAAGGAATGACAAAACCTGTGTGAAATTCTGTTGTGATCAATTCTTCCTTCAGGCTTCTAAATCCACAGAAGTATCCAGGAGGATGGATATATAGATCAAAGCTGGTAGACTAGCTCTTGGTTTGAGGTAGAACCTTTTTTTCCCTTTTTAAAAATGGCACAAATTTGTCAAAACTGTCCTAATTTTGACACTCAGATATGTGGACAACACATTTTTAAAGTCGTTTGGATAAGTAACACTTGTGAAGATGAATGCATACAAGCAAAGACCTCAGCGGKAATTACAAAGAACACCCAACGACTKWTGTCCCAAATTATCATGAAGTCAGCACTTGCTCAATAGGATAGATCCAAACACTTCTGAAAACCATCAGCATCTTTAACAGAAAGCCACCCACCTTGGCACTGAATCACTGCTTAGCTTGACAAAGCCCAGGCTTGATCTCAGTACCATGGTTAATGGAAACAGTGTTAACTTCCAGGATATTCCATTTGGTTACAGCACTAGGAGTGCTATAAAGGGAATTACACACAGCTACATCAAGGTATATAATTACAGAAGCCATTCTCCTGTGCACCTAACAAACTCTTAGTAGACAAGTTTAGCAATATAAGCCTTTAAAAATGACTACTGTAAGTTGATAGCAAATAATTACAAGCTCCCAGCTTTCCCACTGTCCCCAGTGTTGCCTAAACTTTACCTGCTAAAGAGCTGTCCCTTAAAACTGTATTAGAGAAGGGATGGAGAAAAGGAAAAAGTGTTCATTTTAGGCACAAAAATCCTAGCAGCCAAAAAGCTCACAAACTGCACAGACCTATGCTGGATCAGAATTCCTTCTTTACCCGGAACATTAATGACAGCCTTGCAAAAATATAGGCCTTGTTTGAACACTGTGTTAATYAGCCTGGTCAGCCTGGTTCTCTACTCTTCGTGCCTTCCTTTTTCTTCTGAAGAGAATATTTACTTCACTGCCCTGAGTGCCAGTGAGAAGAATTGCCTTAAGGCTAAGGTAAAGCCTTTTCTAGAAGAATTAAATTTAACTTCATTTATGTAAATAACTGAGCAAATATTGGGCTGACTTTCCCACAACAGATAGAAGAGGGAAGAGCGTGGGTTGGATATTTTTTCTGTATTGCTTTTAACCAAAAATGGTAAATATTAATTGAAATGCCTCCATTTCAACATCTTGAGTTTGTAGTGATTCTTTCTCTATCCCGTTCCTCGAGAGCTTAGTAAAGACTCCTGCATCCTGTGCAAGAGGCATGAGTTTATGTAACTGGAGAGTTAAAAAACAAAACCAAGAGGAAGTGAAAACTATCTCCCCGACGTGTTTGTTTTGGGAGCCATATTTTAAAGAGTCTTCTAAATACCACGCACGCACATGAGAAATGTAAATACCACAGTTATATGTCTACACCAACAAATCAAAAATCTAGGCATTACGTGCCATTTTATTTGTCACCGAGTTTTGTTTTTCCTGCTCTAAATCTGCTCAGATTTACTGTGGCTTAACAAATTTCCTCTGGGAAAGGAAAAATGTAATGCTCTCGCATACATTTTATCTATTGTCTTCCAAGCTGAATCTAAATATGGGACAAAAAAAGAGTTTTAAGTTTATTTTAAAGTATTCCAAGGCTTCAGTGCCTTCTGTCCTAWTACTGAAACACCATGCTCTCCATCCCAAGCAGTTCACTACTGAGGGTGGGAGACTGGCTTACCATCTAGGATATATATATATATTTCTTGATGAGTCATCACACCAGCTCAAAGCTTACAATTTTGAGAGTTTTGTAACRCACACAGTCATCCAATGTTGGACACAGATTAGGTGCTAGAAGTATTTAACCAAACAGTACCATATGCTCCAAGTTTTTTGTACAAATCAGAGAGCTCTGTTAGAAAAAGTCTCACTTAGTTTGCCAGGAAAACGCCTCTATTGCTGTTACAGTTCTTGAGAGACAGTCTGTGCAGCATATTAAAAATCCACAATGCATTAGAAACTGTTGTTAAGGAAATAGTGATGTCTGTGCTTCTGAATACATTGCCAATTACGCTGTAATGGGATTAGTTAATATTTATCTATGCTTTAGTTGAAGTTCAAGCTTATATATCAGTGCCCATGTATTAGCGTGGGGGAAAGAGAAGCCTTTGTGCAATCACATCTCATTGCTAGGAGCTCTCTGAAGTATTTAGCAGCTAATCTCCAGATCAAAGCGTGCTTAGATGGAAGGTCAGAATTGAGCTTCGCATCACTTCTCCCACTTCGCAATAGATAAAATGGAATTAAAATAAAGATATATTACACAAAGCAACACGATCAGAAAAATAGTTTGTCCCCTCTCTTTCTAGAGAGACACATGTCTCATTGGAAAGGATAATTTTAATTACTTTTTCTGACTCTAAAATTTGATGTTGTTGAGTCATCAGCAGCATTTCCTAAGTGGAAAATCCCAATTTTCTTGTTCCAAGTAGCCCTTCATTTAGGAAGTGTAACTGGCTGGATTTGCAAAACAAGCATTGCCAGATTAGACATAAATTACTTTAAAAAATATGATCTATCCCACATCTTACTCACATGTGTTATTTTTAAAGAGTCTCAGACTATTTTTCATGTTTAGAGACAGGAAGTTTTTAGGCGGGGGTTCAAGTCTTAACATAAGCAATGAAAAGAGGGGGTAGAAAGCMTAGTTCCTTTTTAATTCTAGCCATAATCCTCTTATGGAGTGGTTCATGTAGTTGGTTTTGGTGTTTCTACAGCAAAAGAAAAAAGAGTTCAAGTTTTCAGTAACTGAAAAATAAACACAAATTCAAAATGGTGGGGAAAAAAAAAACAGATTAATATGATATGGTGCTTCTTCAGAGGTTTTACTCAGATTTTGGTATGACTGGTACGTAGCAGAGCTGCAAGGAGATGTTACAGCCCAGAAGAACAAACTTTACAACACATCAAACCACTAAAACCAGCATAATATATTGATTCTGTTCTGTATATCTTACTAAAAAGTGGGGGAAAACAAATTTTGTTAAGGCTTAGGTATTTAATCAGAACTATTTTTCCAACCTGTAAAGCTAAGCAGAGTCTTCAAAAAAGGCAAGAAGGAGGACCCGAGTAACTACAGGC
>NW_020455581.1:377955-414216 GCF_003342845.1 Nothoprocta perdicaria
GTGAGCAGGGGGGTTGGACTCGATGACCTCTGAGGTCCCTTCCAACCTTCGACATTCTATGATTCTATGATTCTATGACTTATCCTGCCTCAGCCACACATTGTCATCCAAGATTAAAATCCTGACAGACGCATCTGCTGAGCGTTTGGGCAGATTTGGGGCTCTGGGGTGCCTCACGTTTTAGCTGGCTGGTGTCTAATGGACATAAGGCTGAGAGGTCAGGCCAGCAGAAAGGCCACTGCCTCCCTTGGCAGCACTGACCCAGCAGGTATCTTCTGCACTGGGAATTAAGCTGCCTGCTTTGGAGGACAGGCCCACGGTGGTGATGGTCTAGGTCCTCTCCTTAGAACTGAAGAAGCTGAAGATCCCCAGGCAGGCTCGCTGAAACAAACACAGTTGCATTTGCAGCTGGGTGACAGCTCCCTCCTTAAAATATCCGCTGCAAACTGTGCAGAATTTATGTCATTTTATTTTTTACCTTTAGCTCTGGGAGTCTCAAGCGGTAAAGAACTTCAAGCAGACAAAGAACGGACAAGTTGGCTCCTCTCCTCAGCACATGCTCCCTGCTGACAGCCTCTGTTCCTTCCTCTAGTCCCAGCAACTGAAAGGTCGTATAGTTATACCTTTTTTCCAGAAAGGAAAAATGTAATAATTACCTTATTGTTCCTCAAGGAGAATTCCAAGCCTTTTTGCTATATCTGTTGTCTAAAAGGCTGCTACTGCCTGCAGGACTCACTGTCACAGAAACACAGAATCACAGAACCTACTGTATAAAGTTAAAGATGTCAGAATTTTTTCTTCCAGGTTTTATTTTATATATACATATATATATATAAACAGATGTTTACCCTCTTTTGCTGTTCTTTCTGGTGGATCATGGAGGCTTCCCAGGGCTAGTACTTCCTACATCCTTCCCACGATGAGACATAGCTGCATTATCATCTTCAGTATGGAGTTCCCAGTTCCAACACACATAGTTGAGATTGGCTGGGTGAATATGAATATTTCCATATTAGTCACATTCATAGTACTAGTTGTGAAATTACTGTACCATGTATCACTACRACATTTGATTACTTTCCAATCTTTAGTATTTTATCCTTCTAAAGTTCCTGGGCTGTCTGAAAATACCACCTCTATTTTAAAGACTAAGGGAAGGATCACATCATGGAACTTTTTCAAAGAAACACAGAAAATCTGTTTAATCAAAAACTCAACCCAACCATGGTTAGTTACAAAACTAACCCATTAGGTCACCCTTCCTCCTCTTTCCATAACAAAAAAAAAAAAAAAAAAAAGACTTCTGGGCTTCAGCAGATCATAAGACTGGGCTGCAGAAAGGTGTTACTGCAGTACATAAACACCATCATACACAGGACTTGCAAAACAACCCTTTGCCTCCCACTCTCCAGGGCTAGGCATACTCAGGGAAGCAGCACAGGGCTTGAAGAGAGCCCAAAGGAGAGCTGCAAGGAGTGGTCAACAGTCTGGAAAGCTTCCTTTGTGAGGAAGGGGAAAAGCAGAGCTGCCCAATCTATAGGAGTGAACACAAAATAACAGACATGATTTAAATCTCAGTTAGAAAGATTKAGGCTTGCTAAGTGGCCAGGTTAGGACAGAGAAGCCCTAGAACCGATTTTCTAGTRTCTTCCTAACTGTGGAGTCAGTCACGTAGATGCTTGCAAGCAGAAGTCATGCAGCCATATGTCAGGATGACACGGATATAGGATGGACTACATGACTTTTCCAGCTTTTTTGGTCTTTACTATTTCCCAGTCTTGGGGTTTTCTTTTGTTTTATTATTCAGTTTGCCATAAATGTTGAGGTTTCAAAGCTTAAGCTAATAAAAGCCATGAGACGAGGCAGCTGGCGAGGGGAGAGACCTTACTGCTTTCAGCCAAGGAAGGACAGGCAGAACTTATCAGCATTTTTGGGAGCTGCAGCTGACCACTGCCTGCTGTTTTCTGAGATATCTGGGACGATGCACGATTTGGAGTTCAGATATTAAAAGGRCGGCAGAAAAAAAGACACAATCTGTAAGAAAGCAGGTTTATTCTGCTGCAGGACAAACTGGGTTATTGTGGTCTTTTTTGGAGGCAAAATGGCATCTTTATTAAAATGTACACGTTGTGGGAAGTGAGCTCTGCATACAGCTGCATTAGCAAGTCACAGCTTTAGCCATGAAAACTCTGCAGCCTCCATTTCCCTACAGATCAYGAGGTTTAATTCATTAACACTTCCCCCATGGAGCACCTTCCCTGTAAAGATCTATCACAGAATAATAGCATTTATCAGATCAACAACATTTAGAGCGATACAATTGCCTGTCTTTTATTTAGAGAAATGGAGTGCAACAAGTATGGCCACAAAATACATATACACACTCCTCCTGCACCTTCAACCTAAACAAAATGTTTGCTACTTCTCATTCAAAACTCCCTTTGGAACAACATGTATGCCTGAACTATTTATGCTGTATACATATAGCATAACTTTATGCTATATGTTGGCTGCCTTACCAGCTTCTGCTGCTCAGAATGAATAAAGGATGAAAAGTCTTTCCCTTTTCTTAAGCAAACTGAGTTAATACAACTGGTATTATTTCATGTTACCATGACTTACACCTTGATGACAAATTTCACCAAGGTGGCCCAATGAATTTAAAGGTAGTCTATAGGAACTTGCAGCCAGCTCGGCAAATAATTTTTCAGGAAGTCATACACACATACACACACACACACAAAAAAGCAAAATACACACACACACAAAAAGCAAAAGAAAAAAAAAAAAAGAAATCTGTTACAAAAGAGGATTTTTTTGTGTGATCTTCTCACACAAAATTCTGTTGGAAGTATCTGTTCTGAAGTATTAAGCTAGTATTTCAGTAATTTGCAGCTGAAACTAAGAAGTGCAAGCCAAAGTTTTCCACTTCAGCCAAGAGGAGAGCCAACACAATATTATGTAGCTACTTGTATCTAATTAAAAATAGGTATTAAAAAATATCCTAAAGATCTCTCCCAAACTCAGACATACATATAAATAAAGACTCCATGTTGACTACTATTAGAAACATTTAATTCATTCAATTAGAAACATTTAATTTCTCATGCCTTCTCCCAGCCTCAACACAAATATATTTTAAAGACTGTGGTTAACATTCTGTAACATTAAATTTTTGGCTTTTTTTTTTCCTTACTCCTTTCCAGCACATTCAACAAAGTGCTGTAAATAGTAAAAGAAAAGCAGCAAGCAGGAAAATAGCTATATTTGCCTAGTCATCATCTGCATCGAGACCTCCTAACATAAATCAGCACTTACTCCATCAACGTCAATGAAAGTAAACTGGCATTARTACCAGTGTAAATGAGAAAATCACCATCAGACACACACTATTTATCCAWTGTGTTAAGCATAGCAATTTGTAATGTGTTTAGTAATTAATATCTGCAAACAATCAAGTGTATGAGAGAAATTTGTCCTCTTAACACACTTCTTTATCTCAATTTATTCTACTGCTTTTAGGCTTGAACAGAGTAAGTTCTTTTCAGTGTGTAAGAGTTTTATAGCATTGATTCTGGTATTGGATTTTGTGATTATAGAAAATCCTATTAATACATCTTCAAAAATTGATGTTTGTCAAATTCATCCTATTCCAAACAGACACAACCCTGCAATGGTTCGCAAAAACAGACAGATAAAACTGGGACTCGGTTACCATCTGTTGTTTAAATTTGCAAGTTGACCCAATAAATCCCATTCAAGGAATCTTTTAGAAGAGAYAGACAAAAAATTGTCAGACCCTGAGTCATTTACATAATCCTCACAAAAATGAAATAAATGTTAACGCTTTTCCCATTCTGACTTTATTCCCAACATGATAATCCCTTCTTACCTAGTTCTCATTTATTCCAAAGACTGTTTGCTGTTTTGCATTGTGGATGAACTAGGTCCTTTATTTAAGACAACGTAAAATCATTAGCTGTATCTTTCTACCAAATATCAGAAAAAAAGTCCAAATACTTCCTCTGATATTTATCATATCATAAGGATGAAATACTTCCACTTACAGTCTCTCCCTAAAAATGAAATAGAAAATGCTGTCTGAAAAAGTCCAGTGAAATGAGGAAAAAGAGATGTTATCTTTTTAGATAGTAGCTCATCTTTTATTTTAAAAGCACAAGACCTAGGTAGCAGGATAATCTAACACAAGATCTAAGCAGCASATTTTGTGGATAATCTAATTCTAGTCTAGCCATGCGATCACAATGAGTTTGGGTTCAAAAATTGTTTTTAATTTCCCTAAGGCTGCTGAAATCAGACATGTAACCTATGTTGTCCCCTTATGTGTGCTCATTCCCAGTCATGGACTCAATTTACTTGACTGAAGATGTACAGTGCAATCTTTTTTTTTTTTTTTTTTTTAAATTAAAACAACATACAGTTCTTTATTTAACCCAAGGGTTTTTTTTTTTTTTTTTAATGGAGTTTTCATTAAGTAATCAAATATTTACTGTATCCTGGATGAAAGTCAGATTCAGGTGAGAAAAACTGCATGTTTTTACAGGTGGGACTCAATCAGTATTTTTAAATACTGATTAATAAAATATTTAAATACTGATTAATAAAATATTGATTTTATTTTTAAATACTGAACTGATACCAGTCTTAAATAAAAATAATCATCAGGAAAGAAGAAATGATCTTTTCCTCTCTATTCCCTTTCCCTGCTCACCTGTTTCTCTGTTCCCTTTTCTTCTTCCCTGCTCACCTGCAGCCCTGCTTAGTCCTGGCAGGGGTGTATGACCTTCTCATTAATGTTTTGGCTGCATCTAACTGCAGTACCAGGGGCCCTTCCTCTTAAAAGACAGCAGGGATGCAGAAAGAGTATTTAGTCCATTCTTAACACACCCTCAGGGCCCACTCTCGCAGGCCGCCTGACATTGGTTCACCAGCCAAACGAAGCATCCAATTCCAAAACCAGGAAATTTGGAAATTTCTGAACAGTTTCTGAATCAGAAGGATAATAGAAATAGCAATAAAAGTCCATCTCTATCAGAGGAATACTTTCAAATTCAAAAGACTTGTCACAGAGCATGTATTTGCCAGGTAAGGAATGTGACAGTCACCACAAGTCCTTCAGACACCAGAGAGGAAGGCTCAGCTTCTCACTCACTGCCCTACAAGTTAAACCCCCAGTCTTTTTTTTCCTTTTTCCTTTCCTCTCCAAACACTGAAGATCTCTCACATCTTCTGCTCTCACATCTTCTGCTCTCACAACAGCTGAAGCTTCTCAAGGCTATGCCCACAGACTCCACTTCCTCCTCAAAAAGGGGAACTTGCTATCACACCTGCGTGCATGGAAAGGTATTTTGTGACAGACCCACAAACGGCCTCCAGCAACCGCGCCACCCCCAATCCTCCCTGCCTTCTGCCCCATATGGACACAGTACCCGAACACCACAAGCACTAAATGTCAGGGCACACTCTACTTGCTGAACATGTCAGTTGACCATGATTCATCATTTCCCCCTTCCACGTACCCGCTGGAGCTCACCAAGGGCATAGATTCCCTCCAAATATGATCACAGCAATGATGTGGTTGAAGGCACGAGAGGAGGCCACACGGCTCGATGATGCAGGATGTGGTTCGAGCAGAGCTGCCAGGTGCTTCTGGAGAACTTCCATCACCCTCTCCACATCCRAGACCTTGGTTCAAAGCCCATCAGGTGCAGATGCAAGACACCCTGCAAACAAGTCAGCTTGCCACCTGCCCTCCCACAACAAGCCAGGGTTGAGTCTAAGGAATTTARTGAGGGAGTGCAGCAGTGCTCATTACTCCTCCTTTGCACAGGCAAAAATGCAGGAATGAATTTCACTATCACAGGACACGGAGGAAAAGCTCCAGATGGTCCAAGATACCAAAGCATCCTTCTATTCTAAAATGTATGGAGTGATGTGAATACTAGGTAGTCCCTTTCTCCTTTTCTCCCCCACCATGCATTTCCTAACCAAAGCCCAAAATTTCAAACTTGCTGAGCAAGCCCTTATGGAAAAAGCCAGGACAACGATTTCTGTTCCATTGTCTCAGAGAGCYGCAAAGCCGTTTTGTGTCCTTGTTCGTGGTGACGATGGCTTTTCCCAGACTTCCCAGGAAAAAAAATTACATGCTGTGGCAAGGTTTGAAAGAATGCTTTCTTTGTGAAATATCTGGCATAAGCAAAAGGTCCTGAAAACTGAGACCATAAAAGAAAGCTAATTTCAGTCCTAAATAAAGAAAAACTATAGTAAATTCCCAATTGTTTTGTTTCTTAGGAGAACATCATCAAAATATGATCCATTCAGTTCTTCAAAATGTTTTAAAGCCAACTTTGGCTGCAAAGTCTGCAGATCCGCTTTCTGATTTATATTTTSTTTTAAAAAATCTCTCTTTAATGGTCCATGAGAGACACAGGCAAGAAAGTAGTGGATTTTAAATGAGAACCAGGGAGACTAAATATATAGAGAATACTACCAAAAAACCAAGCTAAACAAAAATTGTAGTAATAAAAAAGTAGTTAAAAAATAACTAATATTGTACTTTCTGTTCTTTAATTGTTGGTTAAATCTATAGTATAACATAAATAGCATAGTCATGCCTTAGCAATTATTGGCATCAGTAAAATTCTTTTGATAAAAATCCTATCTTCTTCACAGACTAAGACTTTATAGTTTGGGAACTTTACAGGACTGTTATTTATCACCTGTTTTGAATGAAGCTGAAAAATCAAGAAAAAAGTAAGCTTTGCTTAGCAAAGTGAATGATGAGAAACAAATAAACAGCAGGAGGGCTGGAGAGTAAGCAGGCAGCCTCTGACAAAAAAAAGTAATTTTTTTTTATTTTATATGATTCTTTTTACTTTACACTATTTGCATGATGCTTTTCATTCATTTCCCTAGTATTTTCTTTCATTCACATTCTTTTTTTGTGCCTTTCCCTTGGCCCTGAGTCATTTGCTCCAGCACAAACTGATTCTCCTCTCGACTTTGGCCCAGCAGAACCTGCTTACCAACATTCATTTCATGATTTTTACTGAGCTTCAGGTGCAGCCAAAGCAAATAGGTGCCTAGAGAGGTGGCAGGAGGTCGGTGGGGTCCAAAGCAAGGGATGTCCCAGCCCAGGAAGATGATTGCTGGAACAGAGGGCAGCTTGAGGGATGGCTCCTTCAAGGGGATAGGAGGGACAATCCCGTTCTCTATAAAACTGCAACCTGAACTATAAAGTGTTGCCCGTGCTCACAGTGTTTCAGACCTCACTAGGGGAATGAGAGGTAGTAATCTCACCACTTGATTGACAGCACATTTTGCTGGCTGAGACATTTATATGATACCAGTCCTATAGTAACTCACTGTCTGCAGTGCATTAACTCACATCACTCTTTGAGAGGACTCCTGTTTCCCCAGTTTTACAGATGAGGATGCCAAACTTGCTAAAATTTTACAGGAGAAATGTGGCATCGCTCCAGGACCTTTGAGCAATCTATGATGCAGTTCATCCACATTACCTGCCATAGGCATCCATGTATAGAAGTTACTAGACCTGTGCAAGTCAGCCCTACAGGGTGCATCCAGTAGACACGATGCAACTAGGCTACCCCAATCCTACGTTTTACACCTGACTGTGCAAAGCAAGGGAAAGATCTGAGGTGCGACGGGTACCTCAGGCTCTCCGTGGATGCAAAGCAGGCCTGATCTATGAGGGCATGTTGCCATTTACCCAAGGATGCTACATCCAGAGCAGGACGGCCCGGAAGCAGCCCTGACACCAGAACCGAGAGAACTTGTAAAACCAGAGTGGAAATTCAGAGACGATCAGTCCCCTCTTGCTGAGGCATGGGCAGTCTGTGTTGGGCCCTCATGACTTTTAGGCTTATGCCTCATTTTCAGAGCATCACGTCACCACACATGTGAATTTGGTCACAGGAAGAAGAGCTGTTCTACGTGATACCTTTGACACCATTTTGAGGGCAGAAAAATGCTAGGGCTGATTCTGATCTGATTTAGGTGAACCTCAGAGCTTTTGAGTATCTATGCGAGTATTTGAGCTGCCTTATTAAACTTCTGAAGTTCTGCAGCCCTGAAATGAACTGGGGAAGAGAGGAAAAAACTCCTAACACCTCACTAAGGGACTTTTAATGAAATTCAGGCATATACATATGATACATAAACCTGAGGCAACCTTTCCCTAGGCACTTCAATTTCCCTGAGAGTGTCCAATAAATAAACAGGAATATTTTAAAGTGAGAAATTATATTACCTCTACAAATTTTGAAAGAAAATCCATCAGCTTATCCACTTTCTTCTACTGTTTCAATTTTATCAAAAGTTTTCGCTGCCAGGGATCTGTTTCAGGCTTAATCTGGTTTGCCCTTTCCTGCCCTACCATCTGGTCAAATAAAAGGCACGATTTGTAAGATGAYGCATGTATCTAAAAGCGATATGTTACATACGTTTAACTTCTGTGCATCTCTTTTGCACTCCAAACACAGGATGGAGACTTTTGCTTTGCCTTTGAAGCCGGGTAAGAGACGAAACCCGCAAGGTTTAGCTCCTAARCCGGGATCTGCGGCCTTGGCGAGGCCCTGTGCCATGACGTGTAGAAGGCCGACCTCTAGTGGGAACACCATGAGTTTGTGCTGTGCGGTAACCCAGGGGCAGCAAAACGCCAGAAACGCTTGCAAAAAGCACAAACCGGAGCTGGAGAGCGAAGAAGTTGGCTCAGAGTAATGACATTAGAGGCATGGACACTGTGGTGCTTCGGGAAGTTACTTGGTGGAAGCCATACAGGTCTTTCTGACACTGCCATGACCAAAAATGGCCAGTGTTATTATTCTGCAACACAAAACACCGACCTATAATAACTGGAGCTTCCACTTAAATCTTTAAAGCTATATATTTAGAATGATGTGTATGCCTATATTATATACTGAGAAGTATGTTTCAGTTACCAGGGAAAAGAGCTCCATCTCCTYAGCTCAGTTCTTCAGATCCTTACGGTTTCAGTCAACACCAAAGTGAGCAAGCAGGAGCTGGAGCTCCGTTGTGGTGCTGTGCTGGGCCAGCCCAGATCTGATGTGCTCGTGGCAGGGTCCTGCAAGAGGTCAGAGCCAGACCAGCTGGAGAAAGTCAATGTTTTTAGCAACGCGGCTGTAAGCAACACTATCAGTCCCCTTTGCTTTGCAGCCATTCAATGAAATMATTTTCTTTTTTTGGTCCAGAGCAGAAATATGTCAGGGAAAGGAATGTGACCTGCAGGAAAAAATCCTGCACATTCCTATGTATTTTCAAATTCATTTCATTTTCTTTTACAAAAGGGCCCTCCATGYGGGGCCAGAAGACTAAGAGCTGCTGCAGGTCCACCTACCTACATGGTTCCTGGAAGCGTGCCTGTATTCCCAGATGGAAAGCACATCAGCCAGCTGATGATGCTGCTGTCGCAAACTTCWGAAACAAGGAAGGCCTGGCTGGACCTGGCCTCATGTCCCTGCTAACAGGTCTGTCTGCAACCTAGCACCCTTTTCTAGGGTGAAATGCTGAAAACTGAAATGCTTTCTCTTCCTCCTTTGCCTTGTCTCAGGAATGCTGGCAGCTATGAAAGATGCTGGTATTCCTTCATCTCTGAACAGACCTAACTACTGTGTTCCTGTTAGTTTTGTTATCTTATCACCTCTTTTTCATTTTTGATAGGTATGTTTAACAGCATTTTTAACACAGAATCTTACATTTCATGGCATGTCATCATCTTTCAATAAAGTTGATTCTTATCCCTTCTTTTTTTTTTTTTCCCCCCTTTTTTTTTTAATCCGTCTCTAAGCCAAGCCATAACAAACCACAATACTTTATCAGGAAAAAAAATCTTTTCCAAAGATTTTTGAAAGCCCAAATAAATATCAGCTTCAGCACTCACAGTACTGATGATGTCACATGCAAAGATCCTGATGGTAAATATTCTGTAATGCAGCAAGTGGCACAGCTTGGGCTGCAGCTATTGCCCTTCTCAGTTGAGCTATTGGCATTTTTCATGGCCACGGGGCCCTTTCTAGGCTTTGGAACAAGGACACTTTGAACGCTTTGGAACAAGGACACTGTCTTGCTCGCTAAAGTGTTGTTCATATGGGTAGCTCTTCATAAGCAATGTCACTTCCTCCCATCCTCCAGAAGCCAAAAGAACACAAAGAGGTTTTTCTAGAGATTCATTGTATAAAGCAAAGAATCACTCTAGAAACAGGGCACCCACAGAAATATTTTAAATAATATATTTTATATTATTAAATTAATATTAAATTATATATATATATTTATTTTCAGAAAATTTGGAGGGTGACTTTCAGGGCTTGGCATAATCTGAACAACATCCTGAAATTTTCCCCAAGCTGATTCCATGAGTCTTCTTCTAAACTGTCTCTTTCTGTGACTCAGTGCACAGACATCAAAGCCCAACTCCTCAAACATAAACATTACTAAGGCCACAGGAGCCACCACTGCTGATCTGCAGTTCCACGCTCTGGAATTTGGGCATTACATTTTCCAGGAGTCCTGCTGATTTTAAAAGTCACATGCCAAATTTCTCAAGCATGCAAGCCAAGGATGGCACTCAGTACTTACCAGATTTGTATTATTGACTGTTCTTGAAGAATAAACATCAACAAATGCATTATCTGTAGGACTTGTGTTTTTTAAAGGAAGATAATAATTTCTCACCATTTCCTTCTAAAATTCTGGAGCAGAGAGAGCCATTAATGCTAAAAATATCTGAATTCTTGCCAAGAGCACTTCTTAATACATCCCAGTTGTCTTGAACTACATCAGGACGTTTCTCACTAGTCAGATTCATTCCATGAGAAAGAGGCAAATGCTGGAGAACCTGGATTAGAAACATATTGGTCATTATTCTAAGTCACTTAGAAGTCATACAAAGTATTTAGTTACATATTTAGCAATAAAACAAAACACAAAAAAAAAAAGAAAAAAAATATGTTTTGTTTAGTTACTTGAATTACTTTTAACACTCATACAATAAAACCTGTAGAGAAACAAGGTAAAGTAAGGAAGTATTCAGATTTGTCTTCAAAATGCAGTGCACACTTAAGCAAATAAATGCTCTTCAAGTCTCCAAGCAGACTGTTCACTGAGATGACTCAATGCTCAGATGAGAGGACTCACTGAGATGACTCAGTGAGCAAGAAGTGAGTTGCTGTCTAGATAACAAGTCTCTCTAAGCAACTAATACCGACCATAAACAACATAACCATCAAAGTGTGAACACAGATTAGTAATAATGTTTAAGAACATGTGGTGATCCTTTAACATGTTTTCTACATTTAAATAGACTATTTTTAAATAGGCCAGACTCTTCAAGTAGCATCAGCAAAAAAAAAAAAAACAAAACTTTCACATCCATAAGCTCCTTTAAGAAGGAAATAAATGAACAATGAATGAATATAATGCTATTTTCTTTAATGAAATATGTCTTGCTAGTGTTGTTAGAGAACTTCACATTAGGGAATCTCAGAACCTCTCTGGAACTGCAGAGGAAGTGGACATACAGTTTTACCATTTTCCACTCAAAATTATGCTTCACTCCCCACTTTTTTTTTTTTTTTTATTATATTTTTAATAGCTATGATGGCAAAACGGTTTGTGTAAGTCATTTCCTCTTTTGATTTACCAATTCACATTATTTCCAAAAGCTTCCAAATTGCTAAAACTGTTAGAAATCCCTGGCACAGGAGTCATGTCTTGGCTCTACTTCTTCTTCCAAAACTGAACCTTCAGCCATGGAAGAGTTTCGGATCAGTTTGCCCAGCAGGAAAAACTCCCTGCTTTTTGGCACATGGAATAAGAGGACTTTAAATGTCCTGACCATGATTCAAGCTCCCAAAGCACGACGGTGCTCTCCACTTTGCCCCTCACAGAGCACCCTTTGTAAAAACGGCCTTTGGCCTCAGATCACACCTTACCCAAACAAGATTCTTGAAAATATCGGCACAACCATATGTAATAGGAAAAAAAAAAAAGATATTTACAATACAAATAAACAGAAGATTTCATAGAAATTTTCCTCAACAGTTATGCATTATAATTCTAAAGGAGAATATATAATGCATAATGGCAAGACAGAATCGACACTATCAAGCTTCAAGTTTTGTTGTATCTGACTGAAAAAAAGCCTCCAGGTTCACCTGTAAGAGAGCTCAGTCTACTTGCTGCCGAGGCTACTTATCCTGTAAAATTAAAGGCACTGAACTAAGCAAAATGACTGCTGTTTTGCTTGAAATATAATAAMTTAGAACAAGTAAAGCAGGGATTTAAAAGAAAGAACTCCATYTTCCTGAGCTGCGTTTGAGATGCTGCTTCATTGCAAGTGCTTATATTTTAAAATAAACCTTAACAATTGCATTGGAGTTACCTATTACACAAAGAATACCTGTACTACCAGGTAGGGGACAAGGATATGATAGTCTAGATAAGTAAAGCATTGTTTGAAACTATGTAAAGCATCTTCAGATGCTACAGTAATACCTACAAAGGTCCAAAAATTTCACAGTTTTAGAAATCAACCTTATTTGTTTGCCTGGAAGAAAAGCCAACACTTTTTTTTTTTTTTTTTAAATGAATAAATATTGTGCTAAACATGTATGCACTAGATCCTAGTTTTTGGTTCCTACCTGATAGAGAGGATAAAGTTCAATTACGCTGCTGTGTGTACAGAATCTCTTCCATCTAAGCATGTGTAAATATTTACACTGGACTAGCTGAGTAATTCTSTCTGTAAAAACTTGAATAAAATCAGAGATAACCAATACCTCATACATTAGTAAACAACAGCATTTTGATATTATATGTAACTTAGGCAGTGTATAGGTCATCATTATCATCAGAGAATGATACCAAAATCATAGTTATCAGTTGCCAAAGACCAATGCACTGTKTTATTTATCCATTAAGTGGGAACTTACTTAAGCTGTTCCAGTGAAGTATTATTACGGGAATGGAAAAAGAAATTAACATGAGGGAAATAACAGAATCCAGCCTGCTAGACCTAGAAACTGAACTTCATTTAAAAAAAAAAAGAAAAAGAAATAAAAATAACCCACAGGAAAAAAAAAAAACCTCAAAAGCGTCATAAAAACAGAAGAATATTGATTCAGTCCATCTTATCTGGCTGGGATTCCTGCTCTTCAAACAAACAACAGAAGCGTCACAGGATTTTTCACGTCATCYGAGGAAGTGCTTTAAGGTGAAAGTCCTAATGCTGCGGAGCGAGGGTTGCTCAAGCTCCCCAACTCCCTCGGCATGGCATCAGCTTGAGCAGCGAGAGGTTTTGCCCCAGACACCTGCAAACAGGGCAGCTGCATGTCCAATACATCTCTCAAGGATGGCATTTATATATATATATATATATATATATATGGAAAAAATATTTAGGCTTTGGATTTAATTGGGGGTAGTCCCATGAACAGAAGCTGCACAGCCTGGTCCACGTCACTGGAATTACAAGAAAAATCTTATCCAAATAAAAGAAAGGCTATTTTGTTTTACTAATATGCAAGCCACATTATGACCCTTCCTAAGCTGGAAGAAGAAAACTCACTGCGAATAGATGCTTGTCTAACCTGTTCCTGAAGACTTTCAATCACGGATGGTCCACAATGCCCCAGACTAGAAGAAAYATCAGCGTTTAATTAACACTGTCCTGATTTTTTTTCATAATTTGAACTTYAGTCTTTTATTTTCTATCCTAACCATAAATGGGCACGAAGAACCTATTCCCTCCCTCTTTGTAGCCAATTCCCGCATGCTTGAAGACTCATAATCCAGACAAAACAGAGTGGAGACAGAAGCCCGGCTCCTTTCATCCTTTCAAGTCTGCTACTCGAGTTTTATTGAACGCTGTTGTCCTCCAGATTTTCTCCAGGTGGTCTGCAGCCCTCGGGAGGCATCATGCCCAGAGCGGGTACATTGCCGTCGCTGACACCTCTTTGCAGCTGAGCAAGGCAGGAGCAGCTGCCACACATGTGGCTGCCCTGTTCATAGATCCCCACTTCGTGCTTGAAGCCACTTCCTCCTCGGGATAAGCAGGAAATACTTGACGTTATAGAGAGATTTAAAGTTCTGTTTGTGTTCCACAGCATAAAACAACTTTTTTTTTTTTTTTTAATATATATTCACTTTCATTTCAACAGTAGTTCTGTGGCAAATGTGCAATAAAAGAAAGCAGGTTCTCCTGGCTCCCATGTGTGCATTATATATGTGACATTTGCATCCTGACCTCCCCCAAAAGCACCAGAGAAGGCAGCACTATAATCTCACTCTTCCTCATCATCCCAAAAGCCCTTGGGACCTGTATGCCCGATTCAGTGTTCCCTGGAGAACCCCGTTGGCTTCAATTTCTGCCTTCAGCGCTGCCAGTTGTGCTGCTGGTTCTGTCTCTCCAGCTGCTGGACCCTCTCAGCAGATGAGATCCTGTAAACTTGGTCCATTTTTCAGACTTCAGTTTGGCAGAGCGAAAGATGGAGCAGTTAGGAGGAAGCTCCTTCCTCAAGCGTGAGGCACATGTGACCTCAGGACCTGGAGAAACCACTCACGTCAAAAGCACAAATCCCCATTCCTATGTAGACGTGTACAGCACGCAGCATTTGCGTGAAGGAATTGCTTTTTCTTAGGGCAAAAGGGTAGAGAACCAAACACGAAATYTTACATGCTCAAAAAAACATTTTCCAAAATAATTCAAATTTTATTTAATTTTTTTCCAAAACAAAAAGCACGGACATTCAAAATCCATTTTCTTCCAACTTCTCTCATCCAAAACTATTACTTGAGGTTGACCAAAATAGAGGAATGAAATAATTTGCAAGAAATACTGATTTCTGACAAATGTACTATCTACAAAAAAAATCCACTAATAACAGTTTGCTCGGGTCTATTGGGAAACACTTGACTTGTGAGAATTTCTGAAGCCCAACATCTGGAATTATGCTCATTGTATTCACTTGCCAGTAAGGGATATAATCTATTAGAAAACTGGGAGTTGCTTTTTAAAGGGAAGAAGCAAGTCACTGCAGAAAGATCTGGGTTTTCTTCTGGGGAGGCAAAGACGTGGCAAGCTCGTTTGTAAAGGAACTGCTGAAAAATAGTCTACATCACCTCTTTCTCGGTCTGCAGAAACTGGCTGCCTTCGGCAGTTTCCTATCTTTTCTTTAATAAAAGAGCAGAGAAAGATATTATCTCTTAATACAGTCACTGGTCTGACATGGCAAATGCAGGAATCAGTCAAGAGGCTGAATAAGGAACTGGGAGGGGGTAATTTTGGGTTTTGTTGGCAGGTAATACCTTTAGGCCTTGGACAAATTCTTCTCTTCTGGTATTGGGATTGGCCTAACTGATAACGCAAGCTGCAAACTAAGGAGCTGAAGAAAAGAAGCAGAGAATTCAGATCTCTGCACATGGATTTCACACCTGAGGGGGAGACGAAATTTAGGTAAACATTTAAAAAAACACTGATAAAAATCAGAATGAAAGGATGTTATTGAACCCAGTCAGGAATCTTCTGTGAAATCACTGAGAAGCAACCAGTATATTCTCATACTCAACCACAGAGGTCCAAGTGAGAGCTGGCCATGAAAGCTGATACAACCAGGCTTGCACAAGCAATGTGGAAGAGCAACCACACCTCAGCAGTAAGGTAGGAGATGTTTTAGAAAGACTGAATTTATGCTAAAGGTTATGGAAGAGTATGATATTTTACTGAGTTAAGAGATTTAGGAATGGCTAGCACAGGTAAAAAAAAAAAGAATCTATTTGTATTAGACTTACCCAGAGGAATGAAAATACATTTATTTATTTATTTATTTATTTTACTATATTAGTACTAAAAAAAAGTCTGCTGTGCTCTACAAATGTCTTCAAATGGTCTCTGAAGCAAGATGGTATTTCAGACAGATTTGGTAAGCAGTGAGAACACTATGAAATGGTTGGAATGGAAGCATAAACACAGAGACGTATGAAATATATTAAAATCYGGAATGACTAATTTTGAGGATAAAAATACAATCTGTGCTACTTATTATGTTTCTAAAAGTAATTAGCAAACTCAAATGGAACTAATATCTCCAAGATTTTAACACTGGAGAAGTTGAAGCCTCTTTAAATCAATAGCACAAGATCTAACCAAAACTGGCACTCAAAATAAAGACAGGCAGGAAGTTTTTGGAAGAAAGGTTGTTGATCAAAAATAGTCAGACAGACAAAAAAAAAAAAAAAAGGAAAAGACAAAAAAAAAAAGATGGCTGCAAAGCGCAGAACTGAGGCAAGAAATCACAGAATCACTATGGTTGGAAAAGATCTTTAAGATCATTGAGTCCAGGTATAAGCACTTCAACACCATGCCTGTTAAATCATGTCCCTAAGTGCCTCATTTACACGTTTCTTGAACACTGCCATACCAGAAATCAAATTAAATCAAACATTGCAAAGGAAAATAAAGAGCAAGCAGTTCTTCAGCCACATAAACAAAAAGGACTTAGGAGAAATTATGCCACTATGCAGGAGGTTGAATGGAGCTTGAGGAAAAAAAAAAAAGAAGAAAAAAGAAACAACAAAAAAACCAACAAAAATCAGATATGTATCAAGAAAAAAATGGATCATTTTTCTTTTCAGAAAGGGCTATGATATAAAGGATGGAGTTAAGATTAGGATACAGCTGAGGGGAATGTAATAGTGGGAATATAAATTACCATTTCTTGGCATGAAACAAAATTTGCGTAGYTTATTATACTGTAATTGGCAGGATGGAATAAACTTAAATTTCAAAGTCCCGATCCAGAAAAATGAGGTGTGCTAGCAAAAATGTTCTAGGTGAACTTTTAAAAAAAGTGAGGAAATATTAAGAATTACAGGACCATTTCAAAATACCAATTGCATGCAAGGTTTTAGTGTCAATTCTGAAGGAAAAGAAACGTCATGGATAACAACAGATRAAATATAAAATATTTACCAAAAATTAATTAGTCCAGACTAACTTAGTATCTATTGTACTTATGTATTAAGGGGCCTAGCAAGAATTCCTTCTRTATGGATATGACTTAACAGGCTAGAAAAAAGACCTGGCTATATTAACTGATCCTATAGAAACCATGACCCACCAGAGAAAAGAACATCAGAAAATTAAGTAAAAGATGAATTTTGGCAAAACAGTTGAACTACCTATAAATAAGTTCAGATTGCAGAAAGAAGTCATCTTCTTAAGCACCAGCAAATTAAATCCTGCAACGGTTTTACAGTATGAGAACTGGGGACGGAGACCCGACCTCGTTTCAAGACAGCACTCAACAGGTTTGCAAAAAAATCATAGAATCATAGAATCACAGAATGCYYAAGGTTGGAAGGGAYCTCAGAGGTCATCTAGTCCAACCCCYCTGCTCACGCAGGGTCACCCAGAGCACGGGGCACAGGGCKGCATCCAAGCGGGTTTTAAAGATCTCCAAAGAAGGAGACTCCACAACCTCCCTGGGCAGCCTGTGCCAGGGCTCTGKCACCCTCACTGCCGAGAAGTGTTTTCTCAAGTTCCTGTGGAACTTTTGGTGCCTCAGCTTGTGGCCGTTTCCTCTAGTCCTGTCGCTGGCCACCMCTGAAAAGAGGCCGCCCSCTCCTCCTCACTGCCTCCCTTGAGGTATTTATASACRCTGATCAGGTCCCCCCTCAGCCTCCTCTTCTCCAGGCTGAACAGGCCCAGCTCCCTCAGCCTTTGCTCATGGGGCAGATGGAGAGTGGGTAGCACATACTGGTAAAGGAAAGGGCTCTGTACCTTAGATTCCTTGTTGTCTTCTGCCTCTTACTGAGCCACAGATGACTGAGATCCTGATTTCCTAGTTTCAATGGGAAAGTAATGGTACCAGTGTTCTTGGGAAAGGGACCTGCTTTTAGGCCAAGGCACGAAAGGCTGATGTGGCAAACAGGAGGAAAAATAACTATACGCAGTGTAATACATTGGCTTTCAAAACCATCAGTGGGCTGATACTTACACAGCACTGAGATCATCAGAAATGCTAAGGAGCTAATCCAGAATTCTTAGAAATGTGGAGTTCCGTGTTTGCTCATAGGTTATCGGATCAAGTTCCATGAACAAGGGAAACATCTTCATATAAGCTGGTCACCCTGGACTCCTTTATACTCACTAAAGAGAACCAGACAATTGGGGTAAAATCTGGCTGATTTATTTTAGCTGTTACTTTAGAGCACTCMACTTTCAGAAATGCTTACTTCTCTCTGCTGGCTAAAGCAGTGCCTATAAGTCCCATAAAGGGAATCTATGGAGAGCTTCAGGTAGGGATTGGGATCCCTTCAGGTAGGCATTAGGATCCCAACCCAAGTGACTTGGAGAAGCTTTGAATATGTCCAAGGAGAGGACACGGTAGGGGCAACCTTGCCCGTTTCTAGACAGGCTGGCTGAAGAAATTAGAAAATGCCTCGTCGGAAATAACAGCATATGTTTTATTATTCCCACTTCCTTGTTTTTCTGCTATAAAAATGATCATGAGTTTTTATGGTATTCCTATGCCAGGAATGTCTGTCAATAGATCTTTCAGTCCACACAAACATCTGCAGTTAGTTACATTAGTCAGGATCCAAATCCCAGGGAGATCCTGCCCTGATATTTTTCAAGGAGTGTTTTTGCCAGCTTCTATTCCCAGGATACGCTGGATTTATAGCTACATCCGACCTGGATCCGACCTGGGGAGAAGATCGTAACACGCATTTGCAGACTCAGTGCCTTTTGTGCTGGGACAAAGTCCTTCCAGTGGGCTTAAGTAACAAGCCATTAATTTGTGCTAGCACATTTCATTAGCAGCAGGAAAGTGAACTATTGTTGGACAGAATTTGCTGTTCTGTGTTTTTAATTATGCTGTTTGACCTACATCTTTTGTGCTATTTCCTCACTGTCCAGCCATGAAATACGACCTCAGATTAAAATACTAACAGAACCTGTTGTCAATGGTAATTCTTGCTGTGGCAATTTCACATAACTCAGCATAAAAGAACTAGGATTTGGAGTAAATAAACCAATTAGTCCTTTTCTGGTATCAGCGCTTGTTTTTGTCTGCTGCCCTTCATAGTCATATTCAAAACATTTATAAAACAAGTACAGTTTCATCTGAGCAAACAAACAAAAACATGGGAGATACAAATCAAAACAAGGAGCTGGGGAAGAGCAGAGCAAGCACTTACTTTGCCAAAGCATATTGTTCTTGTAAATACAACTGCTYTAACCACTACGCTTTCTCCAAATACATTTACAGAGTTCAAGGCCTGAACGTTTTCAGAGCATAAAAAGTGAAGCACTCAGATCCCAGCAAAACTCACTAGGATCGGAATGCCTCCTTCTCCCAGGACCTGAATCTTGCAAATAGTTGATGCACAAGGTGAACTTCACCACTGAAATTACTGCCCAGCTGCTCCTTGCTGCTCATTTTTAGGAAGATTTAATCTTACGAGGTTGACAACTGCCTCAGACTGTGAGTGTGCTCATAAACAAACACATAAGCTGGTCTTCCACRTCGCCCTGATACTGAGATACAATCTGTTATGTGATTTTGCAAGCTAAAGAAAATTCTTTTTCTTTTTTTCAGGAATGCAATCACTTYATATTCAGTTTGACTCTCAGCCCACACTGAAGTGCATCCACATAACTTTACTGTGTGAAACAAATACACTAGGGAAACAGTTCCAGAAGAGGAGCAGGAAGCAAGTTATTAAAATGCAACAAATTTTTTCAATTTGAAATAAAAGAGATATAGAAGACTCCATATACTTTCTACCTATTCATATCATTCCTCTCTCAAATCATAGCTCGAGGCTCTGGGTTACACAGATTTTTTAGCTCACCTTCCTCACTTCAAGTCAGCCAAAGATCCAAATTACCTACCCACATTTAGAAGATCGATGACTCAGTGTTTCTGCCTTGCAAGCACCATCCCATATTGTACCTGGCTCCCTGCCCCAAAGGCACCATCCCTCCTTGGCAGCCACTGAGCAGAGTTGTTCGTATGGTTTTTAGGCATTTAGGGCAAAATCCTGGCAATCTTTTCTGTGTCAGTCGATCTCTGATGACCCTGTCTAAGGATGGGTCTCCAGATCGGATATAATGCCTTCAGGCTCCCCGGGATATAGAATCACAGAATCATTATGGTTGGGAAAGAGCTTTAAGATCATCATGATGCAGCCCTTTCATGCCCAGACACATAAAAAGTTTTAGAGATTATTTAGCTACCTCTAGGAAAGGCTAAACTTATCTTGTAGCAACACAATGCATAAAAAGTGCAAATATTTTTGGAAAAAACACTTTATTTTGTCTCCCTGATCAGTGACAGCCATGTCTAGAAATGCATAGATCTACTTCAGAAACTCTATCTATGCCAATAAATGAAATGCTGTTTCAAACACCAATTAGACACCTTCCAAATAAAAGCAACGTTAGGGACACCTTTACACAAATGTTCAGAGGTACGTTTAAGTGCTTTTAAGCGTGCAAGTTTTCCTAGGCTAGAGGTAATCCATAACTAAGAAAGGTTCCTAGACAATTTAAACAGAATGAGATAAATCTGTCTCCAAATACCAGTTAAGCAACTTGGTCTTCCATTGCTCTGTAAAGAATGCTCAGGGCCTGTAARAAACAAGCAAACAACCAACCATCCCCACATGCCCACAAGAAAAAAAGCCCCTGCACAGAACTTCTGTTAAAGATTAAAACAGTTTATTCTAAATTTTAATTATTGTCTAAAAAAATGCAGTCTTTCTCCTAATGCGTGCCAGAGCAAAAGCTATCCAAAGAAGCAACTTTCCATTAAAACTCAGTGCTATTATTAGCTTCTCTTGAAACCCTTGACAACAGAGCATGTCTCCAATTTTTATTGTCTCATCTACATAAGGACTTGAAAAAAAAAAAACACTATTTGCTTTTAGTACCAGAGATCAACAGCAGAATTTCACTAATCCATCCTATGAAAGCTATTCTTCTCTACCACATGTGATCACTCAGGAAAATCATCATGAGTACAAGGGTGTTTTCATGGCTGAGCTGTAATCTTGCCTCCTCCAAGGTAGAATGGAGCCTTTAGGAAGTTACGGGAGGTTTTATGGAGCCATTCAGTTAAATGTTGTATTACTAGCTGTAATAATACAGCTAGTGCAGCCGTATGCTGAAAGCACTTGCAATACAGCAAGCACATTTCTGAAAATGCCCTTTTTTCTTTCTCCCTTGAGCCATCCTGGGGGCTGATGGACAGAAATGCTACAGAGCTATAACCATTGCCCTGGAAAGAAAAAAAGACTCCAAACAAGCCCCAAAACCTCATAAGCCTTCATCCTTCCCATTTGCTTATTCACCTCTGCTCCTTAACCCTCTTGTTTCCTCTCACGTCACACTCAGTACCACAAGTCTTCAGGCTATTAACACTGTCAGTAAAGCTTACAGAGTAGTAATAATAACAATAAAAATAGCAGACCATACACCCTTTTCAGTCTCAGTTGCAATGACCCAGCTCTTCAGTTAGAGAAAAAAAAAATCCCATCCCTTTTATTGGAATGGGAGCACTGGTTGAGGTTGCACTGGAAAAGTCTTGGGGGTACAGAGGTAAATTCACAGATTGTTAAAATAACATTTTAAGTGTAAAATAGGTACCAAGCTTTATTTGACACAGTAATAAGTATGCACTTCATAAATACATTAAAAATGCTTTATTATAAGTCAGTGTAGTGGAACTAGAGTCAGGCTACATGAGAGTTGATTCTGAGGTGAACAAACAGACCTACTAGCATCRAGGCAGCTTCAAATGCAAAATGCTATATCTATTTTATTTTTAAAAGCCACTTAATGAAATTCAAAACTGACTAGCTTCTAGGCAACTTCAAAGGCTTTTAACGTGGAAGGTTTTACAATTATTGCTCCCACMTGATATCATCTCTTTTCAGTGTAGACTGAAGTTTCTGCACATTTTTTAAGAGCCGGAGAGAGCTTTTGCTTTTCTGTCCAGGACAAGCCTTAGGCTTACTTTCCCCTTTAGCAACTTGACTTTCCTTTGTTTCCTTTTGGTCACCACATTTTAGTTTGACGTGTGCTGCCTCTTGCTTCAATTTTTGCGTTTTCTGCTTTATTTTCTGGAGCTAGAAAGAAAGATTGCCATTATAACGTTGCATATTTAGAGACAGATTGCTGTATAGTTTACCAGATTTCAACCAAATTCATAACACACCTTCAAAAATGCTAAAACCTACTTTCTAGCAAGTGTACAATTATCTTGTTGAAACAGAAAATTGACCTTGCCCACATTCAACAGGTGGCTGAGCCTCCAAAACACACATTCACACACACTCTTCAAGGTTTATAARTGAGAACCTGAATACCATCTGCTGTCACCCTTTCTGTTTATCACTATCTTTTTCCATTTCCAATGGAAATTTACTCTAACCAAAAAGGAAAGCTACAGGATGAACACAATATATTATCAGTCACCCTAAGTAGTTTACTTGGAAGGCCTCTGGCAAGATATATAAACAGAATAAATATGCTTGAATTACCACAGAATGTGTTTTTTTTAAAAAAAAAGTCAAGAGAATGCCTTGACTCATATTCGGCATGAAAAGGTCACTGCTAAAGATAGAATTATGTTGGAAGTGTCCCACATGACAATTTAGGCTTCAAATTCATTTCTAAAAATGAGTAGCTTTAATTGCATTCAGGACCATATCATTAACTGTGAGATACCGAGATAGCTACAGCATTTCCAATGTGAAAGGTTTCAAATACAAAAATGTGTATCAGAAGTAGAACGACTGCCTTGTGCAGAACACAACTGGAAGGGTCTGTGCGTGGAAGCACCCGAAGAAACAATATAGAGCCAGAGGAGTGCTCTGTATTGATAACCAGGCCATCATGGGCAGCAGCCAAACAGATAAGCAGCAGGATGTGCTGTTCACATCGGGGCCAGAAGGCATGGGCTCCGATAAGGCCACACCACAACACAGACGACGTGCCGTTCGTGCTCCTGTCATCCCCAAAAGCAAGAGGAAGGCAAACTGAGGACACATAAAGTGGAGAAACAAAGGTGCTTGAGCTGCCTGTTGTCTCAGGATTCATGGCGGGAGAAGCCAGTGGATTCTGAGATTCAGAGAACCATGCTGTAATAACTGTTGACTCTTCAAGAGTTTGTGAGATTTACCCAAAAAAAAAACCCCAAAAAACAGTTGTCATTGCCAAGCAAGAGGAATCCAAGTCAGAGAGCGAGGACTCAATAGTCAATGGTCTATGCCCATGTCACTAACATGTGACCCTGACAAGACTGTTTTGACATAACCATCTTGGTGCTTACAAACATGTGCACAGAAAATGTCAGATTAATAAAATATATCAAAGAACAAATGCAAGTGAAATAGTCATAATTAAAGTACTTACTTATAAATAAAGATAATATTTAATTTATCTTTTCCTTCCATAAGGTCTCACAYAGTTTTGTTTTGTTTCCCATACAAGCCAAGTTCTTAGATGTACCTATTTATCCTGAAACATCAGATGGAGGAACAGAAAACTATCAGATGGCACTGTGGGTTGTATTTCCTATCACATGTTCCAAGCCAAGCTGCTCCAAGGGGTTTAAGCAGCTCACCTACAGATTTTATATGGGCATACATGCATGCTACACTGTCACTGTCATGGTACATATGTCTAGGAGCTAAGGAGACAAAGACTTGCCCAACTATGACTTCAGAGAAGCTGCATTCAGCCAAATATTTGGTTAATAAAAGGGCTCAGCATCTCAGTAATGTAAAAAGACACATAAACCAGGCAGTATAGGAAAAAGAGCTTCAGTTTTGTTCATTCCTGTACTGCAGATGTGCCCCAAGACCAGAAGTTTTCCTACTAGCATACACATGTGGCTGTCAACTGTAGGCACGTTTTCTTAATCAAAGGAAGAACTGGACATACAAAACCATTCAGCAACCTAATCTGAAGTCACCTATATTTGAACACCCTGACTTAAGCATTCCAATGACATTTTAACTAATGACAACAGGARGCAGAGTTGTAGCAATCATTCAGCCAGTGTGTTACTAGCTAGACAGCTTACATTTTTTCTTACACTAGCCTGATGCTTTTTCAGTTTGGATATTTGCTCGCCTTTGATCTCCATTTTTTTCACAAGGCAATCCAGCTGCTGTTCTAGGTCTTCACGAACTTCAGAGTTGTGAGTTTCCTGTATCTGCTTTGAGAGTTCTAGATGTTCCCTGTTAAAGACAAAAAAAAAATAGTGCTCATTATATAGCCCRAAAGATTTACTCCAATACTTTTGATTGTACTGCATGTGTTGCTAGTCATCTCCTCTGGAATATAACAATTTAGTATTATTTACCCTCTCACACAATACACATTCATATGGAATATATTCACACTAGAAAGGAAGTTTTTTCCATTGCGTCTGATTTTCTTATTCCAAATTTTTAGCTCATGTGCATCTTATAACCTTCCCACTAGCCACAACCATAACAAGTACATGTGTAATTCTGTGCAAAATGAGAATTTGGAAAGTGAACAGAAGCCAACAGCAGCTACGCAATGCAGTATTTTCACCTCCTGCCCAGTTTCGTGCAGACTTTGGAGACTTAATATACAACAAAAAAGGCCTTCTTTAAGGCCTACTACATGCAAAATTCTAGTTCTTCTGAGAGATCATTCCAATTAAAACATTCTGCTCAAAGATCAGCTGCAAGGTGTGCCTCTTTGCGGGGCTAATCAAAAGGAACAGTCTAAATGTTTTGATATCTGCATCTTTGTAGTAGTCAAAATAGARGAAACACCTCTCAAAAAGGCCCTATATAAATAATCTCTATCCAGAGGTCATAGCTTCTTCTCTGACTTCTGAGTAAACTGTTGCTCCTCGCAAATTTAATTGAAGTGACTGGCTATTTATTAAATAAATGAATTAATAAAATTGCCCTTGGGTTGCCATTTCATTAGTAAAAGCACGAGTGCTTTTCAAAGAAGAATTTGGCTGCCTATATAAATTAATCCACAGCTCCCAGGATAAGAGCCTAGAACTTTTCTTTCATTATTAAGATGGAAATCTTGAAATGCTTATAGAAGTTCAATACGTACTTTGGATTATACGTGGGAAGCACAGAGTACCAGGGATTAATGAGCACCAATGGGACACTAAAGGTTTTAAAGCAGTGCCAACATCCTAAGTGCTTTAACAAACACATCCCCTGTTCAACTAAGAACATGGCTGCTTGAAATCCATCCTGACTTGTAAGGCCTGAAAGATACATTTAATCCTGTCTCATGTTTTAGCCTCTCCAGGCTCTGCCCATTTCCTTGTCAGGAGGCAGGAATGATGTGTCCCTATTTTACAGCCCCATTACAGCACTGGCAAGTTCTCCTGCTGTCGATAGAGAACAAATCCCAGAGTGTCCCAGCACAAGGACTCATCAGATATGATAGTGTGGAGGGAGCATAGGATGAGTGAGGTCAATGTAACATAGGTTAGACTTTGTGACAGGACTATTCCTACCAGTGCTGCAGTAACCTCCGTGGGCTCCCAAATCGACAGCCTGCTGCAGGCCTGCTCAGTGCTAGGACAACCTCTGCAGCCTTCCCCAGCAGAACAGTCTTGGTGGACTTGGTAGAACTTACAGTATGCTTAAAAATTCAAAAAAAAAAAAAAAAAAAAAAAAGCTCAGACCTGAAAAGGAATTTTATTTGCTGCAGCTGTTCCCTTAGCAGAAACCAGTTAAGCACAGGATGTGAAAGGAGAAGAAACCCTGTTCAATGTTGCTTGCTCACAAAATCAGTTAATCACCAGAACGAAACCAATTTCCAAATGAGGAAAATCCTATTAATCAGACCCATTCAGACTGTTCTCCCCAGTAACAGCCTGACACCTCCAACCAGCTAGGTTCAAGTACAGCCTGCCTGACACTTCCCAGTGCTACCACTGAAGTCACTTCTAATACCAGAGCTTACTCACAAGCTCATTTGGCCCAGCTCATCTTCTATGGCCAACAGAATGTCAGAAAGATTCCTGGTGACAGCAGACGACGTGGAACAAGAAGATACAGACTTTGAAGCAACAGTTTGTCTTGAACTTCCACTTGCAGCTCCCTCCTGGCCTCGTGATGAGCAACGAGGGTTGCGATGCTTCATAATATGCAGCACACTTTGTACGTTTGCACTGACAGAGTGGCTGGAGCTGGCAGACTTAAAGAAGAATTATTAAGTGATTAAAAAAAAACTACAATGAAGAGATTTATTAAAGCTGGAGATGTCAATTTAGTAAGAATGTTTATACTCACCTTCCCAGCCACAAAAGGTAGCACACCAGCCCTAACGTGAAATTGTGGAAGGCACATTTTCTTCACAGCAGGATTTTTCTTCCATAAGATAAAAAGGAAAAGACAAGAAATACCAATGTGCTGGCCCAACAGTAAAATCCTGAACTTACCAAAACACAACAGTAAGATTCAAATAAACAAGCAGTGAAATGCATCATCTTAGTTTCTCTCTTAAAAAGATCCATCTCATATGCGGAAAATGTAGGATTTTCCAACAATAACAGCTAAGTAAATTTTATTCCAGATGCACTTAGCAGATAGTTTGACAAATAGATTAACATTAGAAACTGGGCATTGCTTACTTAAGTTTGCAAAAACAGAGTTGCAAAATTTTGACCAACATATAATGTGTGTTGCTAAATGAATTCTCTGGATTTCGACATTCTCCTCCACAAAACACCATTTTAAAACTGCTTAGTTCAATTTGGTTTTGGAACTGATTTTTTTCCAGATAAGCTGAAAAGCAGCTAAGATAGGCCAAGGAGGCAGGCACTAAGACTGTAACAGAGGTTCCTGTCATGCTGGTGAGGGTGCTAATAGCCTTATTCCAGCTTTAATTACAAGGCAGGATTGGGGGGTTAGAAGAAAGAGGTATTCAGTGCTGCTCTTCCTTTGGAAAGGGAATACAGCATTGCAAACAAACCCAGTGCCTCTTGTGGTACCACTTTCTGCAAATTCCTCTCTCCGTGCAAGTCAGATCCCATCAGCAACAGTACGCTAATGGCAACYGTCCTGTTACCTTCTTAGTGTTCTTCTTCTTTCTAATTTTGTTTTGGGGTTCATTTTGAGATGAAACCGAAGACAACAAAATTCTATTTATCTCAAACCCAGTTTGAAGCTGTGGGAAAAGGCAGAAAAAAAGAGAGTCATTTAATGTAATACCAGAAGTCTGAAATCACACGGTCTGATTAACGCCCTCCTTCGTGCATGGATGAGAATCAATTAAGGGCACTATTAACTGTTCTGTTTGGGAAGCATAAACTACAATAACAACAAGAAAGAATAGATTACTAAGAGAGCATGGTATTGGCCATGTCTTTGGATCTTACAATTTTAGGGTGGACRGAACTGAGCCCATCCATGTAACACTGCTGGACACTCCAGGGACTGCTCTGCAGTTTGAAATTGATATAAAGACCAGTGATAAGTACGGAAAACACTCATTCCCGTTAGAAATATGACAAGGACTGTGTTTTAGGATTTATTGCAGAGTTGGATGAACAGCACTAGAAGTTTACCGCTAATGAGAGACTATTCTGGCTTTACTGTCAAAAAGWTGTTGAAGCAGCCACAGTCCACCTGCTGTTTCCCCCTGGAGATCCAACAAATCAAAATCAACCCTGCAGTGAACTTTGATAGGAGCAACACTCATTTAGGGCTCAATTTACTACACTTTCTTGAACACTTGTTTATAGTACTGCTAAGGTCAGACTATCTGCTCTGGGAAAGTTGCTCTTGCTATGTTTCTCAAAAGATAAAATCTCCATACTAGGCTTTCTGCTTGGTGGCAACAGAAATAGTTCAAGAAACCCCCAAAACTGCAGCTTTTCAGCTGTGTCATTCTGCTGGAAGTTGGTCATGTCTCTGGGCTACAATCTGCTTGYTATTTCAAGGGTCCCAGACTGATGAAAGCCAATGGGCCTTGGAAGAGTTACAGAAAGTGACTGCAATACGGAATTAATTTAAGCTGTTAGCTGTGCTTACAGCTAGGTTCTTATAATATTATTCTTCAGCTTTCATTCCCCCCTTGGGAATGTTGCTACAAACTGCCCTCTTTCAAATTGGCTGGTACTTCTCACAAAGTGAGGGTTAGGAAACCTGAAGTCACTCTGCRCCTTTCACAAAAGGTCACTGTTTTTCTTTGATTTTGCTCCCTGGGCAATACTCCTCTCTCCGTTGGATRCTAGCCCCACAAGAACAGCCTAGGAACTCACAAAACAGTGAATTATTCAAACTCTCATTTAACAAACAGTGCAACAGTATCACTGATGCAAGACTTCTCCAAGAATAATCCAGCATATCAGATTSCAGCAAATCTTCAAAAGATGAAGACAAACCAAACAACCAACCTTAGGTGGTTAGTTTCTTAAGTGATTTGCTTTCTAATTGCTGTAAGCTAAAGTTATCTGATTTAGTTGCAGTTTCTTTACAAATTCATTTTCTACTCTGATCAATTATAGCAGCTTTATGGCTGATGAACTGTACTATTAACAACAACCAGAGTCTTCCTTGAGCAAGACCTGCGAGACACCAGAGAAGTTTTCTATTATACAGTTTATACCTGATTAGTCCAATTAGCATTGCAGGAGTTCTTCCTAGCTAATCATCATGTGGAATTTTAAAGTAATAAAAGAGAACAGGGAGAATAACTTACTTTAGTAACAAAAAAGTTAAACTAAAGCCTTTTCAATCTACCTGAGCAGCTTTGTCTTGTATTAGCTTGCGCTGATGTTCCTCTTTACAAAGCTTTTCTTCTAAGTGTTTGATCTTGTCCTGAATTTGAAGGCAAAATGCTTAGTCACACTCCAGTCTGTAACACTGAATCAGAAGTATGAGATTGCTTGCAGCTGTAATCTAGGATAAAACAGGACTGTTCTGAGCCTTCCTTAAGGCCCAGAATGAAAACAAAAAGACTTAAGAGAAATGAAGCCAAGATAGGAGGCATTCAACAAGCTGTGTTTTATTATCACAGCTTTAGCAGAGGAAACTTCTGCAAAACTTAGGACTATTAATATTATGCCATATAAATCATATCACATGAATGACTTTGAGACTGTCACTTCATGCTTGCTTACTTCTGCAATCCTCTGAGTAGCAGTAAGTTTGAGACAYTGCTTTTCTAGCACGTCAAGCTTTTCAAGTTTCGCATGCAACTCCACCCGGCTCTGATTTTTCTCCTTCTGAAGCTGAGTCTGAGAAAAGTAAGCCAAAGTTGAGTTGGTAGCTGAGTGAAATTGTTTCAGACAGCAAAACAGTGAATGCTCCACTGTAAATACTTTTACCTAGTTTAAGTTTCATATTTTTTAAAATTACAAAGTGATGAAAAATACCAGGCAGACAGAGACAACTCAAGTCTCTAGCAGTCTCTGTCTACCAAATATGCAGGTATTGACATGATTTTGCTCATCAGGAATTCCACCTGGGAAGTCTTTTTGTACAATTCATTGAGTGGTTGGCATCAGCAAGTCAGACAGTAAATTGCTAATTTGCTGTCCACTTGAGCAGAGCTGAGGAAGAATGAGGGACAAACAGTTTCAATCTTACACATTTCTGTACTTTTGCACTGCATTACTCCTTTGTTAGTTATGTTAAAAAGCCTTACCTGCTGTTCTAAAACCATTTTTCTCTCCATCTCTGCACTGGAAACCATTTGCTTCATGTAATCCAGCTGTTTCTCCAGCAGGGAGCAGCGGGATTGTGCTGCATTTAACTGCACACTTATATCTACAGAGAGACTCAGAGGCATTCAGTACAGCAATAACAGTTTTAACAGCAGTAACATGTAGCCAGTCTATCAACTCATTTGAAGAGCTCTCTAGTCCCCAAAATATGAAGGCAAGGTTTGTTGGACTCAACAAGACACACAGCTAAAAATGTATAAGACATAAAACCCCGGATGCTTCTTTGGAGCTAGGCACTAATATGATTTCCAAAGGTGGAAGCACTGAAATTACTTTCACCTATACCAGTAGATATCTAACTCGGATTTGGTTTCTTYCTCTCCCCTCACTTCTTCTCAAGTTAGCAGTGCTATACAGGTAAAGAGCTGTTTGCTTATTTTAAGAGTTAAATACACCACCTGAAATTTGCTCCTTCTTTAAAAGAGCATTGTGGTGCAAACACTACTTGATTAATATACATAAAAACTGGATTTACAGTTATCAGGCAGGACTACACTACCTGCCTAATTCTGAAGCAAAAAGAAAGAGGGATAGGAAATGGTGTTAATTAGCAACTTGCCAAAATAAGCATTCCCTGGATTACACAGCCTTTGAGTTGTTGCGACTCCTCCTTATGACTCAGAGAAATACCTTTCCTCTGTTGCATCAGGTCTTGATGTGAGATGTCCTTTTTGTAGCATTCCTGCTCGAGGGCCTTCTTATACCGAGCTGCCTCTGCGGAGAGGCTGCACAGGTTCTCTTCAGCCTGCGACCGCTCCAGCTCCAGGCGGCGGATCTTCTCTTGGAGGGTTTTCAGGGCCGACACCACAGCTAGCAAACAGGGCAGCAGTTACACTCTAAGCTCTTAAACCCACTCTTTATTCTTATTATTTTTGTAAATCACTTCAATGAGCAGAATACTATCTGGATTCTAGATTTTACCATCTTCTTGGGACCTCCCCTAAAGTGAATAATGYTTTTTTCCCAGCAAAGGGACACAAAAAAACGTATCTAGGAAAAAAATAATGCTATATAACTGAGCTATAGAGCATAGGTCCTATGAGCAAAGCTATTTTCATAAAGGTCAGTAAGCACAAAGAAATCATACCAAATTAAATAGGACAAAGCCTAGCACCTAGGACTATGAGTATCTGCTTKCACAGAAGCAGGGAGAAGAGGTTTCAGAGTAAGCTCATGAGTTTGGGTGTAATGCAACTGATTTGGACAGATAATAAAGACACTGCAAGGAAGGAAAGAGACACAAAGGAACCTTTTAGTAGAAGCTTTGCTGTTTCAAAAGGTAACACCTGAAATTTCTAACTTCCAGCATCAAATGATATTTTAAACCATAAAAATGAATTTGCAAGATTTTGCTTTGCAACTGAAAGAAAAGCCAAAAGTACATCAAAAATAAAATCACCATTCCAACTTCAATTATAAGGGAAAGTCTATCAGGTCTGCAGAAATCATATATACTTGTGGGTACCTAAGGTATGTTCTGTAACAAATGAAGTGTMTTTTCTGACATTTCCCAAACTGTAATATTTTCCCTGTACCAGTACTCTGTGTGGAGGAATACTCAGCAAAGAGCATTAAACTCATAACTGCATTATACTGCACATTTTAATACAAAACCTCTCAAACTCAATCAAAGTAAGGAAAAAAACATACTGGCTTTCTCTCGGTGCAGTACAACTGGCCTTTCAGGTAGACTGAGCATCTGTGCTAGAGACAGCACGTGATATCTCTCCTGACTGCCTCATTATGGTATTGAGAGTAAATAACTTGCAAATGTAACAGAACTGGGTGCATATTTCACACAGCCCAATATTCTGATACCTGTTTTCTGAAGGACTGCTTTATTCACAAGATCTCTCAAGAAATCATACCACACAAATGGCTTAAAAGTCATTTTAAGCTGGAGGGAGTTAAACAACCCTGTGCATGGCCAACCTCAAGCCAGAGGAGCACACTAAGGAACTTCTGTTGTCGTCGGTTTGAAGGCATGAGGTGCTTCTGCTGAGTTTGAAACATTCTCCTTGGCCTTCAGAGGAAGTCTGACAATTTTAAAGTTAAACAATTTTCAAAGCCAAAGTTTACAAGGATGTTCGAAGCCCTGCGGCAATTTCCATTCCAGACGTATGACTTCAGGGACTACTCCCTCAGGACACATATACATCCTGTCCCAATGTCAGCCTGACAATCACAGCAGGTCACTGAACAGAGTAAAACAGAATGGGSAGTTTGCTCCAGAGATTTCACGTGGAACAATTAAAAAGACCACTTTATGGATATAATTTGGCTGTACCTTGGTTGCTGGGGAGAGGTGATAGCCCGTCACCAGCAACAGCTGCCACCTCCTCGGGTTCTTTAGAAGCAAAGGTTGCAGGATGCATTTTATCCGACGGCTGAAGAGAGCTTCCTATGAACCTGCACTTTGATTCAGAATCCATAGTCTGCAGGGAGAGAGACAGATAATGCCAGAATGACCTTAATGAATTATGTAACACTGACAATGTTTTTAGGGTGCATCGCTGGACAGCCCCTGACTCACCTGACAGACCCTGTCATACATACATATATACCCACACGCACAGGAATCTTTTATTTTAATGCAATTCCAAACCAAGGCCTTTTACACCACTCACAGTAGCTCTCCTCAACTAACTGAAGCTCTGTAAGATTTTTCTTGGTTATTTTTAATTATTTTTTCTTTTAAAAGTGGAAGATTAACACTTTTCTACTGTCTGTTCTACTACAGACTTGTGCACTTGCCTGTCAGTGCTCTCTGCACAGCTAGCACTGAGGTTTCACAACCTGTTCTCACTCACAGCCTCCTCAGTGTTTTGACACTTGTCTCGTTGCCTATGTGGGCACCTATAACATAGACATGGAGCCCAAACTTTAGCATGGAGATAACAAAAAGGATATTTAACATGCAATATTCCTTTGACTACTACCAATAGTGTTCACGTTACTMAACCTGTGTGTTCAGTCCTGTTTCTCCACTCCCTTTCTGTTATTTTCTCCTGAGCATGTGTGAAGGCTGMATTGTGCCAAGCAGTGATCCTCCTCAGTCTCCAAGAGGGCGAAACTTGCACAATGTGTCTCACTGAGGGGTGTAAAATACAGGGCAAATTCCTCTACGGTGACAGGGATGAGGCAGTGCCTGCTGTGAGCTGCTACCTGCCACAAAAAGGAGATACCTACTAAGAGGAGGAAGAAATCCTTAGCAAAAGTCAGGCAATTCTGAAGTGCTTTCTAGAAGTCACTTCTRCTGAGGGCAGGAGGGAGGAGAAAGGCCAGGAAGCCTAAGGGCCTTTCCCAGCGAGGGTGGGCACCTGCTTTAGGATGTCCTCCTTTAGAAGGATGGATGAATCCACTTCTTCCCAAGTACACCTGCACCTGAGGTTATTGCAGAAGGAAGCGGGGTACGGATTCAGGCTTTGCTATAGCCCCCATCTCTGGGGCACAGTGAATATCAGGTAATTTACTCCGCTAGCAAGGTACACCAGAACAAGAGACCAGGCAGCTCGTTAGGGCTAGTAAGTGCAATGTAAATTCACCCCTTCCTTTGTGTTAACTTTCTTTTGAAAACATCCCCCCCCCCCCCAAACACACACATGCTCTGCTCTTTGGTTGACACAATCACACCTACTGGATATTCCCAGACACTCCAAGACTTACCCATTTTCCCTTTGCTTCTCAAGCCCCACAAACTGTGGACAGAAAAACAAAAGCTTACAGAAGAGGCCCGTAAAAATGCTCGTGCACACACCCACCACAAACTTTCCACCAGCACCGTTAGCAGTGGAATGCAGCTGTGGAGGCTCGTGCATAGAGAGGCCACTTTCACTCCTGCCAGCTGCCCCTTTTAGAGGTTTGCCTAATCACACTCATTTCTCCGGCCGTACTCCGAGGAATCTGCGTTTCTTGCAAGTCTGCAGCTGCTGCRCATGAACCCGTTTCCTTTCCACCTCCAGGTAAACAAGCTCTGCTGTTGCCAAGGCGCCGACGACTGCGGGACGGGCGGTGAGCCGGAGCAAGGAGCCAAGCAAAGACRGAGGGAATAAAACACCGGGAAATTTGAGATTTTCTAAGCACATAAGTGGTGGAAAAAAACCCATCTATTTAGGGGAGGAAGGAATWAAAAGCTTTAGTTCTGTGGGGAAAGGAGGACTGAAGTGAGACAGGAGAGCCCAGCTCACTACTCCAGTGTTGGCAACCATCCAATCCAGTGTGGGGTGCAGCACACAATCCCGGGATTCTACCAGCACAGTAGAGGGAAATCAGCTGCAATCTGGGRCTGAACGGGAAGCTGGGGTGAGAACTCCCGAGGCTACGTGTTGCAGGAGAGCTCACGTTTGCAGGGGTGCAGGAATCCTGCTGTGATGCAGTCAGGGACTCTGTGCTGCCCCAGGTTGCCCAGAGCAGGAGGTGGTGCAGGACAGGCAGCAGGACCTGTTGCTGTAGTTCTCGTCCCCAGGAGACAACRCAGTTGCCTCAGTACAGGTTCTCCTGGTGTAGGCAAGTCCTTCAGTACCTTGGGAAGTGAATATCACTTGGAATAGCCATTCTGCACAGCACTAGTGCCTACAGCACCACAGCCTAAGGCCACGAAATGGGTGAAGCCTCTCGACACCTGGCAAAGGTGAGCAAACACCCTGGCCACTTTCAGCCCATGTGCACAAGAAACCTGCCAGGAAATAAGCAAATAGCAAAAATGCATCTGGAGGCCAGCTGCCCTGCCATAAACGTTTCCCACCGTGAACGTTTTGGATTAGTTTCCCAAAGTTTCGAGACAACCATGAAGGGCAGATGTGTTCCTTCAGGAGGGTTCTGCAGGCTGTGCCAGTTGGTGCCCATCCTGAGCTTGCACAGGGGTGTCCCCTTCAGCAGCTCCTCTCACCTGTGTGTGTCTGTGACTCTCTGGCCACGGAGGAATGCAAGCGAGCAGGAGCTGGGCACCTGCAGGCACGGGCTTTGCTATTTCATCATGCTCGTGCAAGCACTGATGCGATCCATCTTTATTTATTTTATTTATTTTATTTATTTTATTTCATTTTATTTCTTTTATTTATTTTATAACTGCTGCTGAATGTAGCCTGCACGGAATGCCAGAGCATTTCACCAGGCTGCAGTATAAAATAATTGCAACTGCAGTGGCTGCTGCCTGGCGCAAGGAAACATGCCAAAAGTGGGGAGTTATCCAACACTGCTAAAATCCTAAACGCTACAGAAAGACCTGTTGCAACTAGCTCATCCTCCTCCTTCCCTCCTTTCCGTTCCTGCCCTCCATCGGTAGCCAGATCCGTACAAGTTCCTCAGAAAAAAAACACATTCTTTTGAAGAGGCTGAAAATGTTTTGCCCCACATACAGCTTGCCACGCACTGTAAGGCAACGTGTAGAAGGGCATTTCAGGAGTGAACTGTTCCAGAGTCAGGGAAGAACAGTGGCTGAGCAGCTTCCCTAGGACTATACGCTGTAGGAATAACAGGATAATGTATAGGATGTGACACTAACTTCTCCAGTGTTCTTTACCTCCCAGGGGTCCTGGTTTACTCAAACTGCTGCAAGGGCAACATTTTAGCGCTTAAGAAAATAGCTGTTGTCAGGACATCTTCAAAGAGGAAAAAAGACGAGAGGATCAAAGCGCTATTCAGAGTGAAACACAAAGATGACTATCTTGTGACCTAACCTAACCTAAAGGGCACCCACAATTTACCATGTTTTTCTTTTTTTTTCTCTCATAAATTGTAAACAAAGTCTCAGATGAATCATGGAATGATTCACTCTTTATCTGGCACGTTAGAAGAGACACTTTGAAGAACKAACCCAACACCAGCCATACCAAAAAAACTCCCCTTATGCTGCCTGCTGCTTGTTTGAGTCAAATATTGTAGGGAAAAGGTTATTTAGAGGCTATTTGCATGACACAGCTTAAATTGGTCTATCTTTTCCCCTTTTACTTTCCAGGGAAAGCCTGATCAGCTGTACTAATAAATTATTTTAGCCTCCTTCTTCACAAGTAAAGAACAACCCTTCCTTCACACTGACAAAAATAAATGAATAATGGAGTAGGCAAAATTCAGTGGTGTTTTGGGAGCATTCGATCTCCTCCTGACACAACCACTTCAATTAGCTTGAAACATATAATCTCACTCGGGACATATTTAAGTAATTGTTTTTCATGTGACTTAGAAATGTGATAGTTGCAAAACTAATAGGAAGTAAAATCAAACGGAATCAATAAAGACTTCAGCATGTTTTTAAGTCCTGTTTAGGCCCACTTCAAAACAGGTTTTGAGCAAGTGACTAAATGGGTTGTCAGAATAATTAAGTAACTCGGTGGCAGTGGGGAGTTTTTTGAAATGAAATGACAAAGGCAAATCCATGGGAGTTCTCCTCTCCTCTCCTCTCCTCTCCTCTCCTCTCCTCTCCTCTCCTCTCCTCTCCTCTCCT
>NW_020455581.1:414431-417939 GCF_003342845.1 Nothoprocta perdicaria
TCCTCTCCTCTCCTCTCCTCTCCTCTCCTCTCCTCTCCTCTCCTCTCCTCTCCATTGTGAGATACTGATAGCATCAGAACTGGACAAACAGAAGTTTAGTGCTTCAGCTGGCCCTACTGTATGGCAATCTGTTCTTTTTTTAATCTCAAGCCTTATGCAAAAGTTTTGTACATTTTTTTTTTTAGTCTTGGAAGAAAGAAGCTACATTCCGTTCTTTTACACTACACTGTATATACAGTATTCCAAAATTGTGTATATACAGTATTCCAAAAAACACCAAGAATTTTAGTGAATAAAAAGTCCTGAAACTCTTATTTCCTTGTATTAGTCCTTCTAAACATTCATGTCCATATACCTGAAAGTATCATTTTGCTGGAGATAAAAGAGAGAGAATTAAAAAGATGTATAATGAAAGTGGAATTCATTGCATTAGGATTTGGRGAGCATGGCAGAGAAATAACCATGCAGAGGAAAACAAGGGGAAAAGCAAAGATTTTGCGAGACAATCTTTTCAGCAAAGAGTTCCAACTTGACAGTGCTTCAAGTGGTCTTGGGCTGTAAGATCTTTAGAGTTTTGCTGTTGTCTTCAGTGAATACAACATAAATAATTATGTTTCCATGTCTTTCATCCATTTGCAGTAATTAAAAAAAAGTAACCTTTCTTTAAAAAGCATCAAACACACACACAMAAAAATGTTATATATAGATGGTCACTTCCTCTCTGCCCTAACAATTCCGTTTCTCTTATCCTTCCCTTTCATCCACCCCTGCTTTGTAGTGGTGTCTTCTCCCTCATCTATTCTCTTTTCCTTGTATTTACAACATCTTTATTCCTCATTCCTGCTCTTCTCCCTTTATCTTCGTTTTCCTTCTCTCTCTTCTAGCATAAAAAGCTCAGCTTTTTTGTACAGGGAGAAGAGCCATTTTCTCCCCCTCAAAAACAACTATCAAGTTCCTTCCCTTCATATCTAGGATCCAGCTCCAAGAGATGCCATTTGCTCTTRGCACACTGACTGATGTGGAAATTAAAAATGTTTCTCCTCAGTGCTCTCCTTGAAGGATGCAAAATGTTACTTTGCCTCCCCAGAGCTATTTCCTGCTGCTGAGGAGCACTATTATTGACTCTGGCTATCAAATCTTGATTAAAAAGAGGAAGTCCTGACTGTCGTGGAAAGGGAAGGTTTTCAAGGGAAACCTTCTCCACTATGTTTCAGCACAGAGGCAGAATAATCACAGATTAGGAGGGCAAATGCAGAAAGAAAGAGACATATTAGGGTAAGGTGGGGCAAATTTGAAGGTGTAGGTTGAAGTGACAATTACAGTGAAGAAATATAATGGGGTAGGGGGTAGTTACTGACAGGCAGGTACTGACTTATTCACAGTAAACACTTACTGCAGRATAATTTTCTTCTTTTATGTCTCAAATATTTAATGGGATCACTGAAAGATGGTTCTGGATGTTGCAACTTGCCCTCTAGGTAGATGAAAAGGCCTGATTGTGCTATGTGATGCCCCACTACTGCTTTGGAATTTGTTTTCAAAGTAAGCTTATGTTTTCACCAATACTTTCTCAGAGAAAGTGTCAGTCTCCTCTCATCCATCATCCTTTAGCCTAGCCTGCAGATGGAGGAGGAGGTCGATTTTCAGCCAGATATCTACAAAATCATGACATGGAAGAGCTGAGAAACACAAAGGGAATAATTGTTTGTAGGTTCTGTCTCCTTTTACCTACTGCCACCCCTTCATTTTCTTTTCATATTCTCCCTTGCTCCTGATAACTAGGTACAGGCAGAGAACAAGAACTCCATTCATTTTTATGTTAGGCAACCTAAGGAAAAAATACAACCAAAAAGAAAGCTATTAAAAAGAAAAAGATAAGTTTCACTCCTGGCGGGAAATGATCCCTGCAGTCAATTGTTGTTAAAGATACAGCAAAACAGCAGATTTCAGTTTCAGCAACTCATCAACCTTATTTATGATGACTACTGTGTCAAAGAACAACTTTAAATAATATTACCTCTGTCTAGAACTTAAAATACTCATAGCAACATCAAGAAATCCACATTCCATATCCTTGACAAGCACAATATTGTAAGTATTGACACCAAATATTGTTTGTATATAAAATAATATACAGTACTCAGTCCTCCTAAGAAAATGCAAAAATGCTATATCATTCCCTGCATCTGGTGAGGTCCAGGAAACTGTTACGACATTCAAAGCTATGCAACAGGATACTTGCTTCTCATAGCTGTATATTTAAACTGGCATGACTTCTAAGATCCAGGAAAAATCTGAGCAAGTCTATGTTATGAAGCCCTGAGAAAAAAAAATGCTGCATATATAAAACTAACTTCAATTGATTATCAGTTACCCAAGAGCTCTTTCTCCGCTGTCAACTTCAAACACAGTCTCTGAGTGCAAATGTGGGTCTCTAGGGACTAAAAATTTTGCTGTCGTGTTCCTGCATAAATCCTGCCTGCAGAAGTCATAGAGGGACGGGACCCATAAGGGATTCAGGGACCCATAAGGGATTCAGGTGCCAGGACACCTGCCTCTGCAGCATGAGGGCCTGTGCTGAGTTGGGTTGAGAGGTTTTCCTTCCCTGAGCGTAGAAGAGGTGGGTTCAGTGCCAAAGCAAACAGTGTGCCCAGGGGGGAGCTAGCGAGATGTGCAGGGGAAGCACTGGGAACATGGATGCGTGTGAATTCCCACCTTTCTCTGCTGCTCGGCCCCTGATCCTCAGGATTCGGAGTCCTTTCCCGGTGGCGACTGCCCAAGTCTGCTCTTTGAAAGCACGAATGAGGAGCCCCTGTAGTTCCTCTGCTCTGTGACTTCATTTCACACGGATGCCGGCCACAGCATTGTTCTTTTTGTTCCTGCTGCAAAACACAAAGCTCTGGGTTAATACACGGCCTGCCAAAGGTGTTTAAAAGGCCTATTTGGCAGATAAAAGACTCCCAACACAGAGTGCTCATTTTCTTACGAAGTGTAGCTGGAGGAAGTAGTGTCCACCTCCCTGATGCAGCGACCCAGTGGTTCAGAGCCCTGGCCAGGAAGCAGGGGGTTAATGGCCTTCCTAGGGAGCTTTCATACCACATCCCTGGCCACCATGGCAAGAGGAAGAGCAGGAAGGAAACAGGGTGTCACCACCTTCTCGTTTKAAATTGTGACCCTATCCACACAGGCCTGTCAGGGTCTAGGACAGGGAGAAGGCAGCTGAGGCAAAAGACAGGGTAAAACAGGATGCATCTCTCTCATCTGGGTTGGCCTCTGGGAGAGAATCCTGGGTTCTGTTTGGGCATTTGTACAGCAAATATTCCTTGCATAAAAAGCAACACTGACTTGGGAATAGTTGCCAGAGACCAGAAGCCCTCTCTCCTAGGTAAATGGCTTTGGGTACAGAGTGGTGTTTCTCTTCTCTTCTCTTCTCTTCTCTTCTCTTCTCTTCTCTTCTCTTCTCTTCTCTTCTCTTCTCTTCTCTTCTCTTCTCTTCTCTTCTCTTCTC
>NW_020455581.1:417979-419980 GCF_003342845.1 Nothoprocta perdicaria
TTCTCTTCTCTTCTCTTCTCTTCTCTTCTCTTCTCTTCTCTTCTCTTCTCTTCTCTTCTCTTCTCTTCTCTTCTCTTCTCTTCTCTTCTCTTCTCTTCCCACCTGCAGACAACTCAGTAATTACTTCCCTTCCACCTCCCAGGACATCTAAGCACCCTGGGACCTAAAGATCTAGATCTCCTCCAGCTGAAGTGGACATGGGCACAAACCTCTCCCACAGTCTTTCTGATGAGAAGATTTGCTCTTGTAAAARCAAGGCCCCTTACCCGTCTTTGCTGACCTCTAATGAGGCAGAGTTTGGCTCAGATGTGCGTTCCCAGCCCACGCCAGACCAGACCACGCTGCAGATGTTCGGGCATGTGCTGAGAGGTAAAACAAGCCCGAGTTTTCTCCAACGCCTTATGCCAGAGCTTACTTGATTAGTGAGGCCGGTCTGCGGGGACGATACCTGTGCCTGGGCTTGAAGGCTGGGCTTCAGTTCAAAGACTGCGCTGGAGGAGCCTCGGGATGTGCTGGTGTCTCTCCGTAAAGCAGGAGTCACCAAATTTTGCTTCCTCGGAATTACTTTATTTTTTTAAATAATGTTGAAGTTGGATATAATTTGCATGCAGCTATGAAAGTCCTTTTTAGTTTAAAAAAAAAAAAAAAAAAAAAGAGGGAAGTTGATAAGTAACCAAGAAAGGAAATACCGAGGTTTAAAAGAGCCATAAAATTGTTTTACTTCAGCTTATCATTTTAAAAACTCAAACGCTGTAATTCTGGATGATTTGCCAGGTTTTTCCTCCGCAATTCTGCTTTTATCGACTCTTTAGGGATCAAAACAGGCATTTTAACTTCAGTCAGTGAACGCACAAATCAAACAGCCGCATTCCCCTAACTTCAGGCTCTGATTAATTCTGCTTGGAGCCTTTGACCTCGATTTCCACAACGTCTTGTGCTACATACAGAGGCTTGACCCASCGTCGGAAAACGCCGAGATTTGGGTTGGAAAAAGAAGAAAGGCACCTTCACGTCCACTGCCGGAGCGCTGCAGTACAGCCTATCAAACAAAGAGCTGAAATCTGCAGTTTAAGCCAGGGAGCCAGTTTCACAATCTGTTTCCTGTAGCAAGAGCTCATTCGCAGCCAGTGGAAAAAACAACTTCCAAAAGATAAAAGGCAGTGCTATGACTTTCAATCAATCTTGCCATTCAGTGTGGGAACACAGCACGTTAGAGTACAAACCCAACACTTCTGCTTGATTCTGCTCGGTATTGATCACTGATACCTGYGGGCGTTGTCAGAGACATCCAGCCAGTGCAAATTTGCCGTAGGAGAAGCGGGATATATCCAGCTCCCGAACATTAGGAATCAGATAGCAATAAAGCAAGCCTAAGTGACAGGTCTATTCATAGACAAACCGGGAGACCCGTAACAAGTGACAACAGCTGAGGACAGGCGGCTGAAGTGGGGGATACAGGGATGGAAAACAGAAGGAAAAGCAGGTGACGGCACTTGGATTCCTGGAATTGCGGCCGCACGACAGCAGCAAACCTGCAGCTCTGCCCGTTTCGCTCCCAGTTCTGTGCCAGCCCCAGCAACCACGGAGCCACGAGGTGGAGCCGACCAGGCAACTCACATAGATGAACTTATTATTATTATTATTATTATTATTATTATTATTTTTAAAAAAGGACTCCGTATGACCGGGCAAGCAGCGGCAAGGACACCTCACTGGGCTTCTCAGTGAGCAGCCTGCTCTGAGATGAAAACCTGTGGGTCTGCTGCCCACCTGGCACATTACAGGGACATTTTTGTCTGTSTGCCTTTGGATTCAGATCCGAAGGCACCGAATTTCCCCTGGACGGGCTGTTTTCGGTTTGTTTTCTCCTCCGTGCGGAGGCGTTCCCCCGCCTCGGGGTTTTCTTTGGCCGACGCAAACTCCTAACGTAAATTAACCACTGACCGCGTCACCGCCGTTAATAAGGGGCTTTTGGGGGTATTTTGTGGAAATCCGCCCCTC
>NW_020455581.1:421587-442863 GCF_003342845.1 Nothoprocta perdicaria
TTTTTATTTCCTTTATTTTTATTTCCTTTATTTTTATTTCCTTTATTTCCCTTTGCTGGTTACAGCCCAAGCATAGTTACCCTTGTTGCAGTTTGCCTGCTGGTCTGAAGGGTTTGCGAAGGGGCTTGACGTTCTGGTGGTGAAATTGTGCCAGGGGATAGAGCATCTCTTCTGAAAACACTGCCCTGCAGAGAGGGGAAGGAAACTGGTGTCTTGGCTTTAATCCCAAGTGAGCGCACAGACTTGAGCCTGGGTTTAATTCCCTGCTTTCTGCTTATTGTGTTTTCTTTTTTTTTTTTTTCTCTCTCTCCTCTCCTCTGAAAACTTCTTTGTGCAACGTGATGACTTCGCGTGCACTATAATTTATACAATTTGGGCTGCATGGAGTATTTTTCTCTAGGCAGCTTTTGCCAAGAAAAGCTGGAAATGCAGCATGGTTCATGTGGAGGCCTTGGCAGTTGCGCTGCCCTGTAGAAAACTTGGAATACCTGCTCCTTGAGCAGCATCTCTCCCGTTGAGGATTGAGACGGGAGGTCACTGTTACCAGTGCGAATGATGAGTCACTAGGACAGACTAGAGGGAAAAAGACTTCCCTCTTATCAAGCACAAGTTATCAGGGTTTATCTGGAGGCCAAATGGGTGCCGATCTCTGACCTAAATCACGGTGAAGATCGCCCTGAGGTTTGCATCTGCGAAGGCACCAGCCCGTTAAACTTTGTCTTGTTTAGAAACTGCAAGTAACGTTTTTAATGGGCCAGAAATTCTCGCGGGGAGTTAAAAGTTCACTGCACTTTGATACGGCGCGTCCAAGCTCGCATCACATGGGCCGAGCYGGCTTGGCCGGTGGGGACAAGGGTGAAGGGGCTGCAGGAACATGAAACCGCTGCAGGAAGCCCTTGCAGCCAGTTAAGGAAAGTCACAGCAAATACATTAGCGTTTAAAAAAAGGCTTTAAAAGATGCATTTCTAACCCAGCTTTCTTGTCTCTAAGAAGCTAAGAGCTGCTCTGAACTGAGARGGGCAAGTTTGGGTTCTTAAGGTTGTACTCACAAATGCAGATTCTTGATCCTCTTTGAATCAGCGTTCATGGAAGAAATAATCCCGTCCACTCATTCTGCTTTGGATGCTCTGGACTGTTTTTCAGATATAAAGTATTCTCTGTAGATTTCATAGCCAAAGGGGAATTTTGTTCAAATCTTGGCTTTGGAAGAGAAAGAGCAAAATACTGTGCAAAATGTCATTGCTGGATAGAATCTGCAGCTTTTAGCAGTAACTCTAAAGGTAAACAGCTTAGTAATATTATAGCACAAAATCCTGTAATATTCTAAATTATAGTAATCTATAGTACTATTCTAAACAGGATTTTGTATCTGTAGTCAAAGGACTCATTGTAATACTTTATATGCATGTGAAACAATCTTTCCCTAAGCCTGTAGTAGTAGGTACCACTGTTTTAACCTTATTCTCTGTCCAAGCTGTGAAAGGACAAAGCTCCTGGGGCAGAAAGAGGCACCTTTTGTCCAAAAGGCCCTCCTGGGAACAAGCGCTGTCTCCTTCCTCTGTCCTATGGGATGGTCCATCSCAAAGTGGTGCTCTGAGCTTCTTTGTGGAGGGCAGGCTTGGGAAATGTGCTATTTATTTATTTATCTATTTAGTCTTCCTGCTGTGCATGGGTCAGTGAAGGTGCTCTTTCTTTTGGGGTCTAGTGCCCTCTTGGAGGTTGGGGTAACCAAGAAATATTCCTGTGTGTGCAGCTCTGCTGCTGGCTGTGGGTATTTTTCTTTATTCTTTTTTTTGTTTTGTTTTTTTTTGTGCGTCTGGGACAGGTTGGGGGATACATATGGTATAAGCTGCAGGCTTGGCAGCCTCTAGATATAGATATAGATACATTTTTTTTTCTAGAGAAAAATTCCTATTCCTCCAAAATAGTAATCCTAAATGAGCTAGCTTCCTTCTTTGCTTCAGATTAATAAGTAATATTGTCTGTATCAGAATCCATTAAAATGCATTGTTGCTTAATATGTAGATTCCTGATGCTTTTTACTTGTATTTGGGATCTCTCATTGTGAGCTTGAATGTGGGAGTGTGTGTTTGTATGAATGTGTGTTTTGCAWATACAGTGTTTTGCTTGTGTTTGCAGTATCTTGCCCAAGACCTTGCAGACCAGTGGGTCAGTGGTAGATGTCTGCACATCAGCACAAAGATATGGGGAAAGAACAGCAAGGGGAGGTCTTAACATGTGTTTATTAAAGCTCTTCTGCAGAGGCTCCATTTAGATGCATACGACTGCAGTAGTATTATTAGGTGAATGTCAGTAGCTGGAGAAGAATCRTCCAAGAATGAGACTGGTTAAAATCTCCCAGGACCATCCAGCATATCCTGGAAAGCTCCACCGAGGTCTGTGAATTGTGGCAATAGTCCTGGAGACTAGCAGGGAGCACTGGCTTGATGTTCATGGATGGGAGGCACCTTCTGCAGGAGTGACAGCAAGGTTTCAGCTTACAAGGGTAAAAACAGGACAGACTAGTAGAATAACCCCCATAAATAGCAAAAAGCTTCATCAGAAGTAAATCTTTGAGACCCATTTCTTTTCCTTTAGAAGAGATGCAGTATCAAACATACTGTTTCACTGCAGTAGAAAGTAAAGAGAACTTTGCTTAAATCATGAGCTCTTCATTAAAACATAGGAAACATAAAACACAGGAAGCCTACATAAAACCAGAAATGAGCCCGGGTTGTTGAAGACATACAGGAAGACCTGCAGTAAGAGGTATGGACAAAACATATGGCCAAATACATAATGAGGTGCAGCTAAAAGGGGTAGTGGAAGTACCCAAGAGAAAAGATYCCCAGATTAATGGAACGGGGAATTATTAACAGATGATGCTGAGGARGATGAGATGATTATACGGACTCTGAAATGGTTAATCCAGACAGTGTAGTTAGTAGCACAGAAAAATAGTAAATAGACTAGAGGGAAAAGAAGCTGTAGATTACTTGGATAAGCTACAGGTTTTTTGACTGACGGGACCAGATAAAATTCATTCCGAGGTCTTAACTAGCTGAAGCAATCTCGGGCCTGAGAGCAGAGTGAGATAATAAACTGGGCAAGAATAACAACACATGCATCTTCAGCAAAGGGCAAGAGGATGGTGAGCGAGCGGAATGGGCAAATTATAAATTTAGCGTTAGCTCAAGGAAAAAATACTGGAGTCAGTGAGTGGACATTTTCAGTGCYGGGGGCTTCGGGGAAAGAGCACCAGCCAAAACAGATTTATTGAGAATAAATCTATTTCAAATCTAGCATTTCTGCCCCTGCCATGATGGAGTGATGGGTCTGGTGGAGCAGAACGCGCTGTATTGTTAACATGTGGATGCTACTGGAAAGAAAGGTTGGAAGAACTGCTGGTGCTGGAGGTAGCTAAAAAGGCCAAGGCAAAAGCAGTACCTCCCCAAACACACGGAGGCTGGTGAAGAAGACAAGACTGCTGCCRAGAGGAAGGAAACACAAACTAGCCTGAATGGCCAGTTGATCTAAATTTCAGGCAGATTTGCATTAGACATATTTTGTTTTTTTCAGGGATTAAGAGAAAAAAGCCATGGCCTCGATTGTCCAGGGAGAGTGAGTCATGCTCATCACCAGGGCTCTCTGCCTGACCCGCTCTTAAACGCCAGCCAGGAGTGACACGTTTATTTGCTCTTTCCCTGGGGAGGAGATAACGTTGCTAACGGGCAGCCTCGTAGCCTCCTCGTGTGCCCTTTGTGCTGGCATCTGCTGTGGGCAGTCGCGTTTGGGCTGCCCCTTCGCTTGGCAGGACCACGTTCACCAGATAGGCAGCGGCACAAGGTGCCGTCCAGTGTCCGGGTCCGCTCCGGAGAAAAGCAGAGGGCGGGTTTGGGAGGACCCCTGCTCTTTCCTTAGGCTCCTGCTTCGGGGAATAAACCTAACAGGAATCCCCAAGGGAATGTGTACAGTGGGATGAGTGGTGGTATCAGCAGCCAGTTTATCTTTGSGTGCTGCCTCCAACCCAGGCAGCATCCTCTCTCCCTGCTCCTCTGCGGAGCACAGGGCACTGAAACCTCTCTGGGAAGGCAGTTCTGGTCCCCTTGTGTACCGGTTCCACAGGGGACAAAAGGGGACTTGTTTCCCTGTTTCCTTGCTAGATTTATTTTTTCTTAACACAATTCCCAATCTCTTTCCTCCGTGTATGCTTGTGACAAGCAGCAAGAGTGAACCTCAAGATGCACTTCTTGCTCTYGAATGGCTGAGCCTGGTGGCTCTGACCCTGAAGCAGAATTCAGRAAATTTTGGCTAACAGTCCAGATCTCTCATCTGCTTTTGGTGTGGTCTTTGATAAATCCCTTTGTGACCTTGTCTCGAATCCCTTTCAGCCTTCCAGCACAGCAGAAGTCACTTTCTGCAGTGACCTCAGGAATCTCTAGCTGCAAAGTGTCTGCTGGGTGCTGGGATTTGGGGCTCTGTGAATTTGGCACTGTCCTGCTGTGGTAGAGCCCCCTGCACTGCCCCATGGTCGCTGAGGGTTGTGTCCCAGAGGGTGTCCCAGGTGAACTTCATATATTCTGGCCCAAGAATTTAAACATCTAAACATAATCAAGTTTCCTTGCTGAGGAAAGGGGTCTCTCATCCATTCTAGCCTTTCTGTATTCTGCACACATCCAGCTCAGCATTTCCCTTAGTGCTGTGATGTAAAATGAATGAAAACATATCTGTTTTTTTTGTTGTGAATTCAGTTCAGAGTGAAAGCATTTTTTGTCTCTTTCAGCAGTTCAGTGGAATGGGTTTAATTATACATTTTGGGGTGTTCCCTTCAAAAGGCGTGCGTCGTTCTGGCCGATGGCTAGTTTATAAAAGCATTTATTTATTTATTAACGAGCCTCTCCAGGTAGTCCTTGGAGAGACGCTGAAGCAGTGGCGTGGTGCCCTCCAACGACCGGTGTTATTTGCAGCTCCTGCTCCCGAGGAGCTCCGCGGGCACCTGTGTGGCGTTTCTGGTAAACACRTCTAGCCGCCGGCGCTTTATCACTGCTTGTGTGCGGCCGGGGAGCGCGTCTGGCTCGAGAAGTTAAGGCAGAAACGTGTAATCTTGAAGGGTCAGGGAGGGCCCTGAGGTGGGCTGGCGATGTGTGTCTATATATCCTTAAAGTTAAGAGTTATCAATAACCCCTAGGTGCCCTTTTCCGACTCCTCCYGCTTTGGGCCTGCTCGCCCGCTGGCTGCAAGAACCAGTCCCATCGTGGAGAGGGCCTTGGGGAAACTGCCTTTTTCCAGCCTTGTCAGCCGTGGAATTGCCTGGCCCTGGGAATGCCATTGAATGGGATAGAGGGCTGACCAAAAACAGTGGAGGCTCTCAGAGCGGTGTAAAGAACGATATCTGGGTCACTTTGAAGGCTTTCCTGGCTTTGGAGCCTTTCCATAGTGTTCCATGCAGGCTGGATGGCATTCGTGTTTGGAACGACCTTTGCTGATTCGGCTGTTTCTTGTGTGGGACGGTGATTCCAGCGAATCCCGTTTCAGGGCATCGTAGCTAGAGCTTTTGTATTCCAAAAAGTGGAATAAAGCAGGTGTTTGATATTGGCGCAGTTGGTTTCTCACTGAATTTGGAAGCCATATGGTGAAGAAATTGAGCCCAAACGTCTCAGCTCTTGTTTGCTACTGAGGTAAGTAGCTTTTTCCCCTTTATTATTTGAAAAAAAAAAAAAAAGGCCTTTCTTATTTTCTTTAATAGGAGGTAGTATAAGATCTGCAGGACCAGAAACACTTGAGCTTGAAGGTCCTTTGTAGGTAACAGTGCCTGCTCTTCCCGATCCAGCAATTGCTAGGTCATATGGACTCTGTTCTAGGCTTTTCTGCTCCCGCTAATTCCACAGGCATCCGACTGTCCTTTAAGCTCCCAGCTAGAGTGATCCCTGGCCAGTCTACACTAGTGTACTCGAATGTCAACTTARTGCTTTATCTTAAATTATTTTCTCATTCTGATACTTAAATTGTTCGGTTGGCGGTGGTCCTTCCACACTCTGCTTTAATTCTCTTGTGTCAAAAAGCTTMTTTCTAAAAAGCTCTCAAATTTAATTTCCCTGTTTAATATATAAATAACTATTTTGGGTCATTGTAAAAAACAAAGAAAAAGGACCTAGAACTTGGAAAGATTTAAAAATTAGCATGTTAGTATGCAGAGTATTAAGTGAAAAGCATATGAGCTTGTTTGTATGCTTTGCATGAAATAATAACTATTCACTGAGTTGGACAAAAATAGTTTGTTTAAATGAAAATTATATTGTCTCACTGTCACAACCACAAAGTGAGCGCTGAAAAAATTCTTGCTGTTTTGTTTTCTTACTCTTTTCTTCAGACCAGGATTTCTCGTTTTGAAATGCACATAGTGGAAAAGTACCAACTCTGACTTCACAGCTAGGAATATACCATTGTGGGACAGAAAAATAGTTACCAATGCTGGAGTGTATTTTCCTGTGGATACCGAGTGTTTAAATTTCCAAAAATATGGTTTGCTGTCACAGTTATTCCAGTAAACTGCTTACACTTTAAGGAAGGGAGGAAAAAAGAATTAGGAAAAAAAGCTTAGCTCCTACTTCAGAAATCAAGGCAAACATGATAATCCTCACTTAGGCTGCATGCATGAATTGAACCCAGAAGGTTAAGTGAGAGTTTTGTGTTGTTTACCACTTTCCTGATGTTCCCAATGATTTTTGTTTCTTTTCTCTTTCTCCTCCTTTGTGTATTCTCCTGGGAAACTCCTGTTAGCTCCCTGCCAAAAAGCAGAGTTAGGCAAGTGAGCTGGTTGCATTCGCTTCAAACCTGGTGAGCACTTAACTATTAGAGAATATTCCAGCTTTGTGAAGAAAACCAAACTTGGTCTTTCAAGTCATATCGAGTCCAAAAAAAAAAAAAACCCAAAAAAACCCCAAGGAAACATAGGTAAAATAAAGTCCCACAGCTTTTCCTGTGCTTTTATTTATTTATTTTCTTTATTTTTTTATGTTGTAAGAGGAGTGGAATCTGTTCCCTGAAAAATTTTTCCATTGCAGCATATTGCTGAGCCTCCCCTGTTCCCGGTGCTTCGGTGCAACAAAACTTCTGTGCTTTGAAATGCAGCCTGGTTGCCAGCAGAACATTCCACTCCGATTAAACTGTTTGGCTTTTCCATTTATCTGAATTTTRGCTGTAATGGACATTTGCGTTAATTTTTAATGTAGGAGGAAGACTGAAGAGGCAAAAGATTTGCCTCAACCTCATTTGCTTTGCCCCTGAATTTCCAGGCTGTACTGAACACAAACTTATGTCAGAAGCTGAGATCTGGCAGCTGCTGCTCATTTACACGTTTCTGGAGCACCGTGTGTTATGGAGATAACTCCTTATCAGGCCAAGATTGAGATATTTTCAGTATCTGCCTGACTTCATATGTGTTCAATGTATCCTTGCCCGTGTGTTATGGAAAAGGATTTTGGAAACCTCAGAACAGTCTGAATTTTTGTTTTACAGGTAGGTTTTTCCAATAGTTGCTTATGCTCACCTAGAAATTAATGTATAAGTAATGTTGTTAAAAGAAGCTTATTTCTGACATTTGTATTGCTGCTATTCTATTCTGGTTCACAGTGAAAGAAGCCAATAGGGAATGTTTTTGTGTGGTTTTAGCAAGCATATTGGTGTCTTGGCTCCTAGCACACTCCCACTTTTCTAACAATTCAGAACAAGGCAGTTCTGTGATTTATGTTGTCTTTAATCTGTCAGAAGAGCATGTGTAAATTGCACAAGTTGAATGCGATTCTCTGTCAGTACTAGGTTTTATGCCTTCCTTGTGAAGGATTCGAGGTTTTTGGTAAGGTTTCATTAAGAATGAGAATTGCCCTTTTCAGTACAGAAAATAGCAATATGTAATGCAATTTTTGAAAATTTATTATTGAAGATTTATTTATTTGTGTTTTGAAGATTTAGATCCTAAAGGTGGTAGTAGTAAATTCCATAGCTTATATGTTAGGTGAACATCTCATACTGAAATGTAGATTGATCAGTGTTTTTTCCTCCTTTCTGGACTTTCCTGGTGTGCTTATAGTGGTGAAGGAGCTTTGGGAAAAGTGCATTCTTCATTCACTGTGAATTCAGAGTGTAAATGCAACTGTGCTAAGGACAACGGAAGATGTTGCTGCTTCATGTTGCTTCCAGTGCAAATATTAATTCTGAGGTAGTAGGGCATGGAGAGCTTCCCATGGGTGCTGCTCCTCTAGGAGCCCAAAGTCTGGAGGTTCAACCCTGCAACTTGCTCGACTTGCCGCATGTTTTTGCAGAGGTGCAACTCCTGAATCTCAAATTCTGTGGAGCAGGGGAGTGATGTGGCTTAAAATGATGTCTGAGTTAGGTCCTGCATATGTAGGCAAACATGCTAAGGAGGCTTGGAGGGCTGCTCTGAACATCTAATAGGAAATATCTTGCTGTTCCTTCAAAGAAAGAGTKGCGAAACATACCCATTAGGGCTGAGGTTAAAAATTAACTTTGCAAAGCATGAACCTGGTTGTTAGTGCTGTCTTCTAAAACAGCTCTTGGTGGGGATGGGAAGCTGAGGGTTTCTCTAGATTTATGCTCCCAAACTGTGCGCTTAAAGATGACTTCAAGAAGAAAGATTTCTTGGGGAACATAGCACCTTTCCGGATTTTATCTAGGGGGCAGTCCACTTGAAGGAACTGTTCTGTGTTTTAGGGAATCACTTGCATAGGAAGCAAGGCAGCAGGTCTTTCACTGAAGATAGCACCATATCCCCTCTCCTTTGCAGTGCCCTGCTTCAGGTGGCAGCTGCGAGTGGCCCTTGCACAGCTGTGCCTGCTTTCCTGCAAGGGGCTGGTGTGAAACTAAAGCTGTTTCCATGGAAAGCTCTTTCCTTGTGCTGGAGATGCAGCTTTGGTGCAAACTCACCTGTATCTTCTTGGGCTGACATAACCCAACCTTCTGGGTGTGCGCTGTGCAATGAAGTCTGGTCTGTGTGTGGACCTTCTGTGTACCAATCTACATATAAAACATGCAAATCTGTGTCCTGATGCATTTAAAAAAAAAAAAGCATAAAAATGAATGCTACTCTTTAAATATTACATAGAGGAAATATTTAAATATTTCTCTACCAATAAGAGCAGACCATCCAAATGTATGTGGTAGGATTTCAATTCCTTTTGTTGTTCCAAGCCTCTAAGAAACTGGATGGAAATCAAGCTGGAAAGAGCACACGCTGTCAGTTGTTACCAAGTATATACGGTGTGGTAGGAGCTGGGCAATCTAACAAAGAGCTATCAGTAAGTTCTGAAGCCAATCATTATTAAACCTACTTATTTCCCTTTGAAATAGTACAGAGGGATTTTTTCCAAGGGTAAAACCAGATGAAATATGTTTTCGGACCCTTCCTGTAAGTAACAGAAGCCAGGGATAATATTGCCAAGCAGTCGGCGTCGTTTGAGATGCGATTCCTTTGTATGGTGTGTGGTTTGTGAAAGCAAACCCATCCCATAGAGATTAAGGTGGTCATCAAGTGGAGAACAGAGCCTGTAAAGTCTTTTCCAAAGTTTTTTCCAGCGTCAGCAATACCCCTCATGTGGGCCGAATCCTGGATTCATTCTGGGAAGAACTGAAATGCGGGGCTTTGAGACGGTAAAGGGAATTTTGTTTGAAGAATTCTCTGCAATTGCTACCCATAGGTTGYTAATATGGCATTGAACCAGTGTGCTGCTTAATATCCAACTGTAACACTCATCCTTATAATCAAACATAGAAGAGGAGCAGCTCTGCTGTCCTTGTGGCAATTGCTTCCCTTCATTTCTTTATGTAAACGACTGTTCAGAGGGAGCGCTCCAAGTTGGAAATCCAGAGTGAAGCRCAAGAGAGTATCCCGAAAGGGCACGCTGAACCATTGAACAAACCATGAAGCTCTACAAATTTCTTACAGCAGCCTTTTCTTCTTTTTTTTTTTTAATATATTTTTTGAGAGTCTAGGAAATGTGAGGTGCATGTTTCTAAATGAAGACTAGACCTCTAGTTCAGCTAGGTCTTTAGGGGCTGCTGCAGAGAGAAGTTCAGAATTTGCTGGGATTTTTTTGAGGGAACATCTCTTTCCTTGCTTACCTCGGAGAAGACCSAACCAGCCAAATACAAAACTTTTTGTGAAAAAAATGACACTTTGGGCAAAGTGCCTCCTACGAAAGGCTTCTTTAGTAAACAGTGCATGTTCTGTCAAAACTGGAGAAAACAGTAAGGGCTGATAGGCCAAAACTGTGAGCATGCAGGTCCAAGACCTCTAAGGCCCTCTAAGTAGGATGATGACACTACATCTAAGAAGTTGTAAAAGAGTAAGAAGTAAGAAGAAGAGTAAGAAGCCAGACTAAGAAGTTGTGAAAGAGTTTCTAGATTAGTAGAGTGAGCTGAACAGGGATTTTAGTTGATAGACATGTGTTAAAATTCTTTTGATAATCACCACGTTCATTGCGTTTGCTGTTTTTTATAGAGCACTTCTAAATATTTGCAGCTACAAAAACACAAGGATGAAGTTCATGTTCATATGGTGTGTTTAAGAGTTCAGCTACTGAAGTCATGCTGCCCCCCCCCACAAACATACCCAAAAGCACAAATAATTTCATAGTTCTGCAGAAATAGGTCTGTATTTTCTTACTCTACAAGCGACTGCATTTGCTCCCCTTTATTCACATGAAGGGTCTGTGGCCCACTACCACTTCTCATGATATTAAATAAGCATGTGTATTTAGAAGATTATTACAAATGCTTTTCATTATTTTGCTGAACATTTTCATGTTGAATCGGAGTATTTGTTGTCCTWACAGTTCTACTTTGACCACCTACTGTCACGTTTGCAGTAGGAACCATTTACTGAGGGTAGCTACGTTATCACTATCCGATAATCTAAGAGTTATGGATGGAAAATAAACCAGCAGGTACTTCATTAAAGATAATGTGTGGAAGTGGCAAYTTCAGCATTTATCCTGCAGAGACCTGCAGCTGCTCAATGTAGTTATTGGGAACAGCTCATGCTTGGGGGCTGYGCGCTAGTAACCTTGCCCAGAAGCACTTCGATACCTTGATGCAGGGTGCTGTTTATTGTCCATATTTTGAAATATTACTGCTTTCTTGTATCATGAACCCCGTAAATGGAAACACACAACTGTTTTAAGTTGTATGGATTTATTTTTTTCTGGCCGTTAGGTTGGTACTTGTTATGCCAAGCAGATGGTCTTGGCTGTTTCTAAATCTGTAGAGCTATGTTGCATAGAGGGGAATACAAATGATTTTTTGGATGTGCCAGGCTGAGCCTGAAGCACAGCAGCTTATCTATGTGGGGTAGCATTTGTAGCAGGCCCTATGAATTCAGGCAATGGCATGTGAATGCAGCCCTATGGTGTTGAGGATCCAATTTGCCCACTGATTTTGGGCTTACAGAAGTGCCAGGGCTTACATACAAGGTAGCTTTAGGCAAACTCCTGCTGAACTGAGTATCCTTGGCATCAGGATACCATCTGGAAGGGGTTTGAGAGCAGGTAGCCCTCTCAAGAGGGCTCAAGAGAGTCTGTTCATGTTCCGCTCTGCCCTGCTTCTTGGGGCAGGAATAGCTGCCTCGTAGATGTCCTTGCACAGTATCCGTATCCTTTYGCTTATCATAAATAGTGTTTTAATTTATAGGTGACCTGACTGAGCTTGGGTTGACGTGCCTGCTGCAGCAAGATGTAATGAATTTTAAGGAACACTTGGGGGAGACTTCATAGCTTTGCACTATGTTGTTTTCAGTTTTTGGTTTGTTTAAAGTATCGTCACTTTAAATTGATGGCTGCTGTTCTGGAACTTTGAAAGATGAAACTTCGGTCCTTGGCTTATTGTCTCATGTGCTATTTCTAGTTACAGAGTATTATAGTAGCAGCTTGACACGAGGCATTTGGTATTCTATTTTTAGGTGTTTTCTGTTGCTGATGATTGAATCTTATTTCAATTTTACTTTATAAAATATAATTGTAACTGATTTTTATCTAGATATGGAAATATAGATGAGTGCTATGTTATATGAAACACTCGAGGTTAGAAAGATGAGGTTTGGGAAGGAAATCGGAAGATTTCTGAGTAGGAGGAATGGTGCCTTCTGCTGCTGMTGATGGAGCAGAGGATTCCTCATCAGCAAACTGGCATGGGTGCTAGGAGCAGAGAGCAGCTGTGGTCAGCAAGGCTGCTTGGGTTAGTGCTTTTCCCAAGGATCTAGCAAGAGCCGGTGACGGACTTGTCGGATATCCCAGCTGGACAACCAGACTCCTGGCTTTCACCAGGAGCCAGCAAAGGAGAACGTGAAATYTGGACGCAGCAGCTGCCGTCTGAGTTCAGAAACCACAGAACGCTGGTTTGCAGGGGGTGCTGACRCTGAACAACCTGCAGCCCTTTAGCTCTGATTGAACAAAGCCTAACAAATGAATGTGGGTAAGCTGTCGCTGGGGGAAACCCAGTCTTTGTTGAAGTGGAGGTTTTCAAAATCCTGTTCAGATTCCATAATGTTCCACTGTTAAAGGCGGGGGCAGAGATGAGGTCTTTGGCTRCGTGGTTGTTGCTGCGGCCCCTTCCCAAGCATTTCCTTACATCACGAACCCAAGGGGGCTGTGAAGCCCCCTCGCTGTGGGGCTGGGCTCTGGCCTCTCTCCTGTGAGGGCTCCCCTGTCCAAGGGGCTGCCTGTGTCAGCTATTGCCATGACCCAACAGGCCACGTGCAGCCCTGGCTCTTGTTTCCAGGCTGAAATGCATCAGAGCTTAGAGCTTCTTGTTGTAGTTGGCTGCTTTTTGTTTAAAAAAAAAAAAAAAAAAGAAAAAAAAAAGTGGGGCAGAAAAAAAGTATTGGGACTTGCAGCTTCTTAGTGACATAAAAATCTTCTTCAGAGTAATTGCTTTAACTACTTTACCTTACACATGCAATTAGAAGTTCCACTGAAATACCTTTAAGGAATGTGCATATGCAACTCTGTATTAGTTCTTACAGATCTGGGAATGTATGGGGCAGCTCCCGTGAAAGAGGATGTGCACGATAATTCAGACAGTGTGTGTCTAGGTTATGGCCGTGGCAGAGCTCGCTCTTCCACACTGATCAGTTTGCCCTGACTTCTGTGCTGCTCGCAGCAGCAGGAGAAGGGAGGAGGTTCTGCAACGGGYTGCACTCTGTGGAGAAGTAACCCAACAAGAATAAATAGTTCCTAGAGTAGAATGCAAAATTCAAGGCTGAAAGATGGGGTGATATGGGCAGGCATAACTCGTGTTTCTTAATGATTTTCTTTTCAAACTTGATGCTTTTAGAGTACAGTGTTTTCTTTTGAAAAATAATAATAAAAAAAAAATAGAATGGGATCTCTACGGATTTGCTCAAGTGGTGCTTAACACTGGTGTTCCCCTGTCCCGTATAATGGCAGCTCAGCAGGAGAAGCCTCATGGCTTTCACCAGGCTGCTGAAATGCAGTTCTGCAGCCCGGGTGGTGCAGCTGAGTCCCGGGATGTCTGTGTATGCCCTAACTCCGGGCCTCCGCTCAGGACCCCTGCGGTGGAGCCAGCGAGCACCTAAGCAGAACTTGCTCTGATGTTCAGCTGTGCCCAAGGGTGTTTGTCTTGCGTGTAGGGAGTAGCTCCATACTTATCTAATGCTCAGGCTCCCTCTGGATCCATAGATTAAATGTTCCCCTCTACCTCCTCTTGGAGCTGGGAGAACACAGTGTTCTCGGCGGGTGTTTATGGAAGACGTATCAGATGGGCCCTGCACAAAACAAAATAGAGGCCACTCCTCCCACGCCCCAGTAATAGCTCAGTGGTTAGAGCATTCCCAAAGAGCCAGGACGGACTCGGGTTCAGCTCCTGTTTCCCCTGGGGAATTCAAACCTGTGCCTGCTGCATGCCCAGGCTCCCAAGGTGAGAGAGTCGGGCTGCCTTTGCTCTTATTGCTGGGCCAGGGTTTTGAGAGTTGCCTGTCGAACAGTAGAAAGTGATGACAATGTTCCTGTGGTTACACAGCTTGACTTGGATGTTTGGGGAGCAGGACTTGAAATCCCCTTATAAATGAATTGAACTTGCGCCTCCTCTATCTTGTTTATGGGATCTAACCACTGAGGGGAGAGAGAGAGTGTCTGGGCTTGAGGTTGTGGTTCTGTGAATAGGTGCAGGTGCCCCTTGGTGGCAGGCAGAAAGCCCCAGCAGCAGCGAGAGATGAGACTGAAGATAGGCTCCTGTCTTCAGTGCTTCCTGTTGTCTGATTAAGGCGGCCTCCAACTCGATCTGCCTCTTTTTTTTTTTTTTTTTTTTTTTTTTATATATATATAAGAGAACGTGTCAAAGCGGCCTTACCCTCTCCTCAGATTCTGTAGGGAGAACCCTTGCTGGTGGACTGAAGCACGAGCTCTGCTGTGAGGTCCAGCCACTGAGAAAGTGCTCAGTGTCCTGGACTGAGCATCACTACTTGTGTCTCCCGTGGTAAATTTAACCTTCCACTGAGGTACTGTTTGCTTTAAATACCATTTAAAGGCTTTTACGCGAGCCAACTAAAATGCTGTTGCTGTGTTCCTGTGGTGAGAATGAACATAACACGTTCAGCCCACAAACATTTGAAACGGCAGTTGAGGGTGAAGATATCTTTGGTATTTGTTTCTTGCAGCTGTTTATAATACGTGGAGTGTCTCTAATGTATAAGGACAAAGTTCATTTCTCAAGTACAAGGAAGCACGTTTTTCTCTCCTGAGTTCCTTCTGAAAGCCAGAGACCTTCTGGCTCCCAGTGCATCTCCAGACTCCTTCCTCCCACTTCACATCCCCTCACACTTGAGGGCACTGTAGTGTCATTCTTCTTCTGCACTTGACTGCCTCTGCAAGCTCTTAGTAGAGGTTTGAACCAGAACTGGGTGTCTCTTGAGCATTTTTTTTTTAATTATTGTGCGGGTGTGTTTATTCATATTTAATTTTAGAAGGATAAGTTCTGAGGTGGAGTTGATAAGTTCTAAGGAGGTGGAGTTGAACGCTTAAAACTTCAGCATTGTACTGCTGAGTTTCATGCAAATGGCTTGGCACTTGGAAAGGAAATAATCATTCAGGTGCACTTGCAGGTTGCTTTCAAAACCCAGGTGCAGGGCGATGCAAATACCCAGTAACCCGCACTGCTGTGGCTGCACGGCTGAAATAAGGTTACAGAACCTGCAAGAAGTCTCGAGGAAGTGCGCGACAGTGTGGGCGAGGATTTAGCAATGTGCTGAATGGAGCAGGGGGGTGAAGTTCAAGTTCTTCTCGAGGAGAATTGTGTGAATTCTTGTTGCTGTTTCAGTGTTCCCATGCCAAGCTTTTTCACTTGACTGTACTGTGCAGGAACTTGATCATTACCATTAAAAGAACGTGAAGTTCTTCCAAGTTTATGTTCAGGCCAAATGAAGTAAGCCTCTTGCCAGTATGCAACTAGATGACATAACAGCATATATTACACGTGCAGAGGCCTTCTTGTTTCCCCATCCCCTAATTAGCTCAAACAATAGGGCATGGAAGTGTATGGCTCTTCAGTGACATGGTGCTCCAACTGTGTTTAATAGACTTCTCTCAAAATAGGTCTGTTTAATCTTGGGGGTGGTGGATGACCATGCCRTCCTGAAGCACCAGAGGTGCTGACAATAACACTGGGAAGCTTTGGGACCTGAGCAGCAAGCGAGTTTYTCTGCGACTGATCTCACCGGGCGCRCTGCAGCGCTTCCCTTTCCACCCGGGTGTTCCGCTCTAGGGTGTCTTCATGTGACTACATGTGAACTGCCGTGCTGAGCGCTAGYAAAACGCTAGCTCATCTGTAAAAACCGGCTCCTGTAACTGCAGTGCAAGACCTGCTAAGTGGGGAGGGAGCTGTCAGCTGTGGCGCAGCTGACAGCTTTTGACTTGCAAGGTGAGTTGATTTTTGCAGGCATGAACCTACCCTGCAAGGGGTACTTGCTAATGCTCACTTTGCCTTCCATGCTAAAGCATCCTTGCAGGATGAGACATATGTTCCACCATCTTTTCTTCACCTACTTAAAAGATTTTTAGAAGGGAAGGAAACGTAGCAAACACAAAACATGAAGTGGTGCTGTTGACAATTACTGGTTTGAGCTGCTGGCGGCAGATTAAAGAAGATGGCAGATGATGGCAACTTCTTTCCCTGTTTTCCCACAAGACTGGGCATATATATATATATATATATATATGTTTGCCACGAGTTGCACAATTTCTGGGGTGACTCTTTAGTGACCTCCTAGTCATAAAACTTTTATGAATGTCAGAAAGCTAGAGTTATAAATGCTGAACTTCAAAAAGGTGTTTGGGGATTTTTTTTGTTTGTTTTGGCGTTGTTTCTGGACTAGCTAGCAGAGAAATGAAGCTTGGCCCGCTGTCAGGGCAGCCGGGCTTCCTCTGTCGTGGTTCTCTCCCTCTTGTGAAGTTGTAATCTTCACAATATCAGAAGGGCAAACGAGCAACAAAAAGGAAAACAAAAAAGGTAATCTTTCCTTTTAAGATTAAGTTATCAGTGTCCTTGAAAGGAGGAACAGATTCCAGTCAACACTTTTTTTTGGTGGATTGTTACCGTGGAATTAGGGAAGGCTGCGGTTGGTGCAAAGTGGAGACTAGCGAGGCTGTGTTTGCCTAGTGATGTGTGCTGCTAGTGTTGGTCTCCTCCATCCTGGAAATGTTGGAATCCCCCAGCTCGAACTATGTAAACATCTCTTAATTTAACCTGTCCCCTGGTGCYGGCCTGTTCCTTTGTGGGCCGGAGGTGTTAGCCAAGGCTGCCTGGGTCATCAGACCAGTTGTGTGGAAAAGGGGTAACTACTTTAAWGGCTTTTATTTGGTCTGGTGCCTCAGAGCTGTAAAGAAAGAATAATGAAATTTTGGGGCTCTAACAGTTTATGTTGTTCAAGTGTTAATCTGTGAGCTTTATCTTTTTACAGAGTGATGGGCTGSTTGGAGAACATCTTCAAAAATGAGTAGCTTTGTGTGGCTGTGTATATWGAGGAAGTAGGGAATGTAAAGTAGGTCCACTTTATTTTTACATTTGAACAGTGACATAATGCCTTAAAATCTAGGCTRTTTGCTTGCAGTAACTCATGCTGCTAAGGAATCATGTTAATTCTTGGTCTGTTTATGTAGATCTTTTCCCCCCCCCCCGCGAAATGCAACACCTGCCCTTCTGAAGCCTCTGTGTTTTACTTTCTAAATCTCTGGAAAGGGTGTTCCAGTTTTGTGCTGCCCGGCAGTATTTGCCTCGTGCGCAATCCGTTCAGCATCTTTGATTTCCAGCTTTCCCCACCTCTTCCCAACACCAGGAAAACTCAGTCCCCCCGGACCTTCCGTGGGTTTTAATGCCTGTGGTGTTTGTGAGGAGAAACCCCATGTGAGGCGGCTTGCAGCCTCAGCCCCATCCTCCAAGCCCTCCCTCGGTGTGTCTGGCTGCTCGAGCTTCTTCCTGACTACCGTGGCAAAAAGCAAACCTGTCAGGAAACCATGGGGCGGCTTTCTGAAACCACGTTCGCCCCACGTGCCACCTGAAGCTGCTGCTTTCCGTGGTGTCTGTAGGGGCACGTGTCCTTCTGGGCCTGCGTCGGGATCAAATCTTCCAGTTTCGGGTTGTGCGAAGGCAGAAGGGGGCAATCCCTGTCCTGGACTAATTCCGACAGGTGTTAAGTGTCTCCAGCAATCTTAAAACAGATCTAAGGATGAAAAGCGTTTCTAACGTGAGAGTTGTGAAGTAATGTAAGCTGCACAGACACCTCAGCAAGATGATTTTGATTCCCTTTCTACAAGGGGTTAATCCTGAGATTATCTTGTTATTCAGTCACTACTGTTCAAGCTTTATAGTAAATCATTAAACTTGTCAGCTTCAAATTCTGCTAATAACCTTTAAGATAATATCTTTATTTCTGAAGCCTTTGCCAACTTGGTGTTATATTCACATTCTTGTGTCCTTCTGTTGCAAGCTATTTTCTGTGTTGATTTGTTCTAAGGAGGGAAGGAGAATGTAATCCTGACACTAATTTTGCAAGGACTTGACACGTAAGTGTTTTCTCTGACTCAGGGCTCCATACTGAGAAAATCTCCTTTGGCTTTTTTCTTTTTAATTCCAAAATACTCCTCCTCTTCAGTAATGTGGAGATGGGCCTAACAGTTGTGGCACGGGGCTGGTTGCTGGCCTTGCCACTCTGATCGGCGTGTGGCCTTGGACAAGTTGTGGCCCATCCTCAGTGTGCCCACCTGTAAATGCAAGTATTGCCTGTGAAGCTTCACAAGAATTTCAAGCTATGTGAAAAGCTGTTAGGGTAAAGTTATAGGGATATTAATTTGTACACACTGCTGCACTTTGGAAAACCGCTTTAGCATAACTTAGTTTTGAGAAAAAAGTATGTGAGATAGAATAAGTACACCTAAGAGATGGATGTTTTTCCTGACACTATGAAGAGTACTGTGGTTCTGCTGATTGTTTTTTCACTTCATTAACTCAGAAGCRACTAAACATTTTGTTCCAACTTCCAAAGAAACCTGATTCAAGCTGGTATGGGAAATAGAGCACAAGTAAGAGAAGGGATCAGAAATAACCATTCAATGGCCTTTACAAAATCCACACATGCTTGCATTAGCTTTCCTAAGACTCCTAAAACAGCTGAATTTCTTGGTTAGATACCTTCATCTTCAGCACACAGAGCTTTTTCTTTTTCCTTGCCGCTGAAATACAGCTCGCTTGGCAGGCGAGGGAGCCATTTTAGGAGCGCGCAACAGTACCACGCACTGTCTCCCGACACAAAGAATAACAGACCGAGAGCATAAGGGAGGGCAGTATTTGGCCAAACTGCGATCTGGCCCGAGAGCTCGGGCTTAATTTAGTCAAGCATGCAGCCTGAAAACAAAACAGCCCTCTGCTCGTCCCCGGTTGTTTGCGGCCCGTTCCAGCGCCGCGCTCCGTGGCGGCTTCTCCTTGGACAGGGCTCGTTCCTGTGAAGTGCTGCCCTTCGGGGCCTGGCATGCGGGCCGACCGTGCCACGAGTGGCATTGACATGTTGGGGTTTGCAGGTTTGAGGGGTGTATTGCAATAAACACCCTCTGCTCGGGGTTTGCTTCGGCCACCCGCCCGGCCACGCCAGGGCTGGGGGGAGAGGCGGCGAGTGCCACCCTGTTGAAACCTCCACAGCTGTGAAGCCCTCCCTCTGAACACCCTGGTTGTGCCGCCTCATGCCTTTTCCATCAGGTACAGTAACACAGCAAGGGTAAATTTTTGCTTCCAGAAGTTCTAGTGGTTGTTGCGAGAAGAGAAGGACAAAGCTAAGCCATGTTTTAACTCGCATAGAGGTTTTCTCTTGCGAAATTCGCCTGCCTTTAACATAGGGAGCCCGRCTGATGGCTGCAGCTGTTTAAAATAGGAAAGCAGATGGAGCAAATAGAAAGATTTACCACCCAGCTTGATCTCTTCCCCCAGAGCAGCCATCCATCATCCGAGACAAACAGCAAAACAAGTTTCACTTCGCGGCGGTGATTGGGCTTGCGCCGCGGCAGCCCCGCACTACAGCCTGCCCATTGGCCTGGCAGGGACACACCTCTGGAATCTGTTTATTTCCTAAAAATAAGATACCATCTCCAAGATTCCGCCTAGAGATCTCTCATGTGGCGCTTGCCATCCAAATAAACTCGAGCTAACCTCTTTGGAACTGCCTCACCAGTGTAGCTGAATGGGTGGAATGAATTTCTTTCTCCTTCCCTCCCCMCCTCCTCTTTCTTCTGAGTACAATGAGGCCTGTGTGAGTTGCCTAGATCTGTTGTCTGTGTCTTTCTGGGTAGGTATATGTGATATTGAATAGCTTTCTTGCATCTTAATTAGAGCTGAAAGTTGTTTTTTAGATTTCATAACATACTAGTGTGGGCTTATATTGAAAGCAGTTATTCTTTTAAAGCTATTTTTATAGCTGYTCTGTAAAATTCTGCTTGCAGTGGCAAATTGTTTGCCTGAGTTTTGTAGATCCTAATAACTTTATTCCTGATCCATCCAAGTTATAGCTTCACTTTTTATTGAAAACAATTTAAATAGACCTTGGATCTTCTTGCCAAGTTAGGAGTTTAAAACTATAATGTTCTGAGGTTCAATGACCATTACAGAAGGAGAGACCYGATCAGCTGCAGTGAATGTTCTAGCTGAGTAAGTATCAGGCATAACCAAAATCCATCCAAACTCATTAACCTACCCTCTAGCTCTTCCCTCACCCCCCCAAAAAAACCCAAAATAAAAAACATTATATGGAATATAATATATATATATATGGGAGGAACATTATATGGAAAATATATACTAATTATGCTGTGGTTCATGTGGCTCATGTAAAGATACAGAACCAGAAGGCTGTGAAAACTTAGCTCATGAAATAGGAACTTGCTTTTTTTGTTTACAYCAAGAAACCAAGGTTTGGACAAAGCATTAGATTAGGGGAAATTGACTATAGGATTATCGGCTTGAGAGGTTATTGCCTTGAGAGATGCAGAGGAGAATGGGAAAGGAAATAGTGATCAGAGGAGATAGTGCTCAGAGTGTAGGCAAGAGAGGCTGATCATCAGAAAGCCATTTAAATCCACATTTGGACTTTTCTGAACAATCTTTCTCTTTTGTTAAACTTTGTAATAAATAGTCTGCAGAATCCTGCATTAGCACAGCACTTAGAGAGGGCAGAGGCATAAATTAATTTAGAAAGGGATTTGGACCAACTTCTGGAGGATGATTCYGTGCAAGACCATAAAATGTGAAGGGCTTTAAGTCAGGCAGCTCTGCAGTTGCCAATTCTCAGAGCAGGGAAGGATTATTGCAGCTGAGCTGCTGCTTGTTCTGGCCTTTCATTCCTGATGGAAGTGGGTTCATGGTCTGCAGGAATACTTGATAGCTACTCTTGTATAGTATTACCCAGTAATTTGTAGTTAAACATACATGTTCCAGTGTCTAGATGGTACCTATCATCCCGGTGAAGTTGGCAAAATATCTCAACACTCATTAAAGTTGTTCGCAGCTTTTATTAAAGAGAGTTGAGTAAAAAGTATTAGAATGTCAGCACAACATATCAAGAAAATCCAGAAATGTGCATGTTTGTACTTTTTTTAATTTGTTTTTAACAGGCTGGCAGAAACATTGAATCCCAGAGAAATCTGCTGCTTAGGAATTCATAATTGCTGGAAGGCAAGTTGTAATATTTCCAAAGTTTCTTCCAGGAACACT
>NW_020455581.1:442870-546888 GCF_003342845.1 Nothoprocta perdicaria
CCCTTCATTAGTAGTGTTCATCCACACAGCACTATTTTCTGCTCTTAGGTGAAACAGAGTTTTTTTGTGTGCCAGCTCCCGAGAAAAAGCAATAAGGTCTTTAAACCTCAATATACTGTTCTGATTGGAACTGGATAGCGCTTTACTATTTCTGTGAAGTGTAACTTAGTTTTACAGAGATTTACAACTCTTGCATTGTTTCTCATGTACAAAATAGATCAGTCTTTTATACTTGATTAAATATTGTCTACTCATATTTGCTGCAGTAGGAGCTACGGTGAAAAGGCAGGAAAGTATGGATCAATCAAGTTTTATGCAAACTCTTTTCCTGTAGTGGATCTTGTCATCCTATCGGAAGAAGTAAACGTGTGCTGGAGATCATGTTGGCTCTTATCTTTGTACAGTTGCAGTTTTACAAATTACTTGAAGACCTTGATATCTGTTTTCTCTAACTTGGATGTGTTGAGTGCAACATCACTCACCTCCCCAGCCAACTCAAATTCTTGACTTTGATAAGAGAAAAAATGATGCAATTTTAAAGCTAGAAGTATAAGCCCGTGTTAAATAGTTGGGTTTGTTTACTTTTGGTAATATTTTAAATTGGATTGTTGGGGTATCTGAAGGTGCTGATAGGAAAGAACTTAGTTGTGTGGTTTTTGTGTTTTTTTTCCAGAGGGACTGCCACCTTACATTTGACTGAAGCAGCACAACATTTAGCTATTTTCTACAACTAGTCTTGCTAATCTTKTCTTTCTGGTGTTTCTGTATTTTGTCAGGTCACCGTTTGTTTTCAGTACTTAAAGATGCACTAGAACTTAGTATTTGCATTGTAGGAGGAATCCTTAGCTTGCAAAGGTTCGAGATCTAAGACTGTGTCTGAAATTTGAGGCTCAGAGTCCTCCACAGGAGGCAGACTTACTCATTTTGTAGATGAGTATCCCTAGATCATGGATCAAACTTCCAAGGATATGAAATATTTCACCTGTTTTATTTATTTATTTCCCCTGCAAGTCCCTGAAACAGAGACTTATTTTATAAGAAAAAAAGTCGTAGCTCTTACCTATTTCCTTCCAGCTCTCCACCATCTAGAGTTCATTTACTACAGATTTTGCTTTGTTTTTAAGATTCTCTTGGATGCGTGTTTTGATAACCTGAATTATATGTACGTATATTTGTGCGTGTAAACAGACATATACATATGCATGCATGCAAAACATGCTGCGAGTCAACAGTGCTGAGTTGTGTAGCACTTGATGTTTCATCCCATTTGCTTTATTAAGTAAAACGCCGTCTGAGCAACACCGAGCACAGACAAAAACAAGTCAATGTTTAGCAGCGGTTTCTGTGGTCTATAGGAATGTGTTTGCATTGCTTGTAAACAGCCTCCTAGTGCCGTTCTTGCTGGCCTATGCTAGGGCATAGCATTTTATGGATTTTATTTCTTGCTCTCTGTTTGCCTTTGCATTCAAAACTAATTTCTTTTTTTCCCTTAATCGCTGAATTTTAATCTTGGACTGCGTAGCATATATGAGTTCCCTGGAGTTAAATACAAGAGGTTTTTCTCTCTTTCTCTCCCTCTGTTTCTTAAGCAGAGGGCTCGGGTGTCAGCCTGCCTTGATTTGTCCCTTAACCTCGGTGTTTGCAGGATTTTTGGCCGCAAAAAATGGAATGGGCCTCTCTGCCGTAGCTCAGAGGTGAACCAGCTAGCTCCCTATGCTGAGAGGAGGAAATAATGCCCAAATGCTGAAGGTAAAACTTGAAAAGTGCAAATTTCTCTTGAAAAGTGTAAATCTAATTCCTCCTGTTAAACCTCAAGCAAAAGGTGGAGATGTTTGAATATGGATTTTTTTTTTTTTTTGTCTTTAGAAGGTAGAATAGGCCTTTTATTTTTCTCCTTGAATGAGGGAAACGTTCAGTTTTGTGCTTTTCCAGGGTCTTTTGTCCTGCAGCCCAGGGACCAGGCAGAACACAAACATTTAATGAGTTCAGGACATGGGASGGTGCCTGTTGTGTCAGCAATTAAAAGTGCATAAAAAAACAGGTTTTTATGCAAACCAATTTTTATGCAATCTGTAGCTATCTCAATGTCTATGTGAGTTTAGTGTTACATAGGGTTCAGTAGTACTCTCTGCAAGCAGCCAGTTCATGTTAGTTTTACCAGTTGGTGCTAACTATTTCTAACAGCAAGCAGCCCTACCTAGAAATGGAGATGGCACGAGGCAGGAGTTGAATTTTTTTAAGAACAACAGAAGTTTTTAGAGAATCCRGGGTAAAACAGGGTGTCTGCATGTGTGTCTGTGTGTATACATGTTAAACCCTTCCCTGTTTCTGTTGGGGTCGGATGTGTGCTTTCCATAGTATTGTGAGCAGGTTTCCTCAGGAGCCGTAATTCCCAAGTTACACCAGCAATCTGTACAGTGTCGTGGCTAAATGTGCATTAACACTGTTTGCTTTGGTAGGAAAAATTTGGAAGCCTGTCTTAGTAGCCGTTGGAATCGAATTGCCCTGAACTTCCAGAGTATTGCACTTTCTGTGATATCCTTTTTATCTCGTGTTCCTTGTTAAAATAAATTTTAAGCCTGCTGTGATAAATGGCCGAACAGGAAACACCTTGGTACCCTCCGTGCCTTAAAATAAGAGGCGAAAGAAATCCTTGCCAAGAGGAAGCCGATAAATAATTGGCTGCTGCGTAGAGGGACTGGATTGATTTATACCAGTCTGCTTCCAGTTGGAAGTAGGGCAAAAGATGTAAGTGTTTAAGTCACAATAAAAGCTCTAGTTACCATAGCTTTTAAAATTTCTGCTGTCTTTACTCAYGCAGACAGGTGGTTCGTAGCCCTCCTTATTGCAAAGTTGAACGAAAAGTGAAAAAAAAACCCTCCAAAGTAAATGAAGTAAGTCTAAAAAATGACTTCAAACAAAAAAGATAGAGATGATTGATGKAATGCTTGAGATAACTAARCCTGCACGGGAGAAAACATTGCCCWTAGTTTGCTTTTGGGGGACAAGTGCATGACTGAAGAGTTTGGGTTGGCTGGTAGCTTTGTAGATCAAATGGYACATGGAAACCACCGTGCACTGAGATAAGTTTGGGTATTTTTGTACCTTCTGGGGCTTTTCTGTATATATAATGCTGCTGTTTGAAATATTTCTGTCAGGCTAAAATTCCACCCTGAAGTTCTTCTCTTCTACCCACAACTATTGCTGTGCCCCTGTTTGAGAGTCGAGMAGTTTTGCCTGTATTTCTTTCTAAATTAATAGCATTTTGCATTATTCTGTAGGCAATATTATGCACAAAAAAGGTGCGAGTATTGAAAGAAGGGTTTTCCCCTTGTGCAGCTGCATCCTTGTGAAAACTCTGCAGCAGTTCCAGCTATGGCCTTGGGAGTGGGAGGGAGCCACCACAGCAGTTACGACATGGAATAGGGGAAGAGCAAACATATCTTTACGGATGGAAAACGAGTGTGAAAGAGGTTGTTGACTAGATTTTGTGGAGCCTAAGAGCCTGTGGTGTGTAAAGAAGCACCTATTTGTGAGGAAATATCTCTGCCTGTCCTGTCCAGCAGCTTGTGCTGATGTTTATGGGGCTGGGGCTTGCAGGGGACGGAGGCAGCAGCCTCGGTTCTGGCTCTGGAACCTCTCACTGGACACTCTGATACCCCCTTGGAGCACGTGGTGACCAGGATCCCACGTCGGTCACCAGCTGGCTATGTCCTGCAGATGCAAACTCCAGACTGGAGTCAGTGAGAACCTCAGCGTTTCCTCAGGATCCAGCTTAAACCTTGGGAGGTTTTTGGTGCGGGAGATGATGCGGGTCAGGGAGCACGGGGCGTTGGGAAGGGAAGTTCCTGCCTTTGCACACGCCGTGTCAGATGTCTGGCCGAGCTGTGCCGCATTGTTGGGATCTATTTATGCCTTCCTGCAAGTTCTGGAAGTGCTGAAGCTGCAGAAAACGGGAGCGTGCTCCCGAGCAGCTCTGCAGCTTGGGCTGGCTTAATTGCTTTCATCAGCTTTCTGCTGCACGAAAGCTGCGTGCCGTGTTTGTTCATCGTGGCGGGGGGAAAAACACATTGTAATTATGCTCTGCTTTCCTACAGAGCTCACACGTAAGGGGTAAATAGGAATATGTTACAACCCTCCCCAGGACCGTCTGAGCGTTAGGAGCAATTTAACAGGAGGCTGGATGGGTTCTGCACCAGCAATTAAAGCGCAGGCCTTTTGGTGCTGCTTCAGTGTCTGCAGATGCAGACTTAATAAGAGCAGTTGCTTTTCAGAACTTCACAGAATACCTGTTTGCTTCACAATATTAATTAATTTGGTGTTAAGCTGAAAACACCAACCTGCTCCAGGTTGTGGAGCCCCAAGGGCTGGACCTCCCCCAGGAATCCCGTGTTGGCTGGTTGAAACACTTGGATATTAAAGGAAAGGGCCGTGCAGTGTTGGCACTGGTTCAGACACTGGGGTAAAAATAAGCTGCAAAAGCCCGAATGCTTTGTAAACTTTTGAGTGTTCCTGCCTAGGWATATGGTGTTAGCAATTTTTCATGGGCAATTTTTCACGAGATGGACAATTTCCAGGTGCTCTGTTCAGCTGCTRAGGGGTTGCCTCTAACACGGGTGAGTCCCGGCTGGACAGAAGATCCTGCTGCTCATGCGTCCCTGGGACAGCAAAATAACTAGAGTTTTACACTTCATTTTCAGCTTGAAAATACACTTSTTTCTCAAAACAGTAAATGAGAGCTTAGCTCAAGTATGGGTAAAGCTGAAGTATCTGCATTCAAAGCAATTCCCCAGAACATTTCAGAAAGTGATGCTTCTCTTTTAATGCCTTTGACTGAATGTCCTTCACCCAGGCTTCTGYTTTAATGAGAGGCCATTATTTTTCTGTGCAGGAAGCCCTGTTTATAAGACATTTGAAGTTAGGTTCAAATCTTAGGAGCACTTAAAATCAGGATTTCAAAGGTTTTTTTTTTGATACTCCTGGGAGTTTTGGAAGATTGTAGCTTTAAATCACAGTTTTATAAGTGGCTGCAAAGCAGCCAAAATGCTCAAAAGAGGAACAGAATCTGCCTTAAAATACTGCAGAAAAAAAATCCCTCCCATCTCCTAAACAACTATTTTGTCTTAATATGCTTTGTGGAGCATTTTTATCTCCGAATGCTTCCTGGTTTTGGCGGACGGCTTGGCTCCAGGAGTGCTTTAACATGGTCAGCTTTGGTCCTRTCTTGGACGCCCCGCTCCTGACGTCCTCCTCCTCTTCACTACTCAGGTCTGCAGTGTGAGCCCCCCTACGCTTCCTTCTTCTTCCCAGCACATCTCTGTTGTTTTCTTTCTATTTTCTTTTTTTTTTTTTCCCTCGTGTATGTAAACTATCCGACGTTGTTATATTGTTTCAGTGTCCACACCATATATAAACCAAGATTTTACCTTTCTGTCCCATTAGATCAAAATTGTGCTTGGGYGAAAGCGGGGGCCTTGGGGTCTAGCTGATCTAGAGCTTCATTTTTGGGGGGGAAAGTGGAAAGAGGGTCCCTCTCCATGTGGCTTTCTGTTTTGCGGGTGCTGTGATACAGAGCAGCCCTGTAGGCACAGAGAATATCAAACATTAATTACTTTATTACTGAGACTGAGAAGAAAAGCAAAGGTCTGAGTAGGACAATTAAACCACCTTTTGCTGCTCTAGCATTCTCACCCCAAAGCAATTCAAGATCTTTGATTTTGATATTGAGTATTGATACTCAAGATAGTCCTTTCCTGCACATCCCTGCAATCCCACATCCCTATTTTTTTTTTCTTTTCATAACCAGTTTCTTGTCTGCCTTGTACCACCCTTAATGCTGTCTGTGGCTGTTGTTTTTATGAGTGTCCCTCCTGCCTAGACCTGCATCTCAGAGGGTTCTTGGGCTTGAATACTGATCTGGAATTAGATCCTTTTGTTCTTCTGTTTGGGGAATTTCCATTCCCTGAGTCCTCATTCCTTCAGACTCCTTTGGGGTGTTGTTGCCCAGGCTCCACTACCCACCTCGGTTAACCAGCCATTCTGCAGTTATCACCAACGTATTTATTCAAAGCCAGACAATATGTCATATTATGTCTTTCAGCCTTGTTTACTATGAAATATCTTTCAAAACAGCAACAAAGTTTAAGGCGAGCCTTACTCTGTAAGGAGGAACTAACCTGTCTTGCCAGCTCCGGAGTCATGTCTGTCCTTGCAGCACAATAAATCTTTCTCATTATTACATTTTAAGGAATCCTTTCTGCAGTAATAGCTTCATTTAAAAAAAAAATTAAACATAGAACAAAATTCTCATTATTACTAATTTGCTTTGATGGCAGCACTGTGACAAGARTATTAAGACCTTGAACCTGAAAGCTGCTAAGTTAGAAGCCTGTCAAATAGGCTGTTTCTGTGACAGCACAGAGGAGACCCAGCTTCCATTGTCGTGAGCAGACAATTAGCAGGAATTAGGTACGTTGCCAAAGTCCCCTGCTTGGCATCCAGCAGCAGCCTTGACAGCGTTTTGGAGCTGGGCTTGCTGCCTTGCTGGCCAAAGGGAGGCTGCGTTCCAGCAGCAGCTGGTAAGGTGGGATGAAGGTTAAGTCACCGTGACAGTAACCACACTTGGAAGCACCAGCTCCCATTGGAAAATTTTCTCCCAGTTGGTAGGATTTGGCAGGCAGAGATTTCTGTGGAACTGCTAAGAAAGTGCTTGCAATGTAAACACCAGCTGTATGCAGTGTACAGTATGGGCTTAGACATGCATCAGCACAGCAGTTAAAATGCATTCTTGCCATTTGTGACAGCCCTAAAAGCAAAAGCAGTTTGGAATTAACTTTGTCAAGCAAGTTCGTGGCATCACAGCCTATGCAGCACAGTAGAAAGCCTCAGATATGGATAACCTAAGACTCTCCRGGCAGCCTGTATGGAAAGTGGAATGTCTTTTGCTTTCCTCTGCCCTTGCAGGCAAATGCGCGTTGTTTCTCTGGGCACATAAAGTCTCGCCTAGAGCCTCCTCAGGAAGCACCTCACCCTTTTCCCTGATGGATGGTGGGCRTCCTTCCTCTGCTACATTGGCTTTTCCCCTCCTTCCTTCCCTCTCCTCATGGCCCTCAGATCTGGCAAGGTAGAAAACTCCGAAAGGTCCTTTCTTGTCCCAGGCAGGATCTTTCCGTGGCTGCTGCCCTGGAGTGCAGTGTCCTTTCTGCCTGTGTCGGGATCAGCTCTCTGCTGCATCGTGTCCCCTTGGCCTCTCTCCTGCTGCAAAATGCACAGACCAGGAAGGATCTAGTAGAACAGCCGAGGGAAGTGTTAAGATGGTTAGAGCAGATTAGAAATTATGGTAARTTGATCTCTTGTGTATATGTAGGTCATAGAGTTTTGTCTTTCCCCAGAAGCTGAATCGATGTGCATCTCTCAGAATGATCTCAAACCTTGCATAAGAAAGCCAAAGCGGTGGCATCCAGCTCGCCTAGTGAGAGTTTTCAGCGATTAATCTTTTTGCCAGGAAGGAGTTTATCTTCAAGCTAGACGCGTGTAATATCAGATTCCATTCACTGCGGTTTTAAGTTTATTTATGAATGTGAAAAATCTGTTTTCTCAATTCTTTTCTTTTTTCAACATTTGATGTACAAATGTAAGGGTGTGTGTGAAATGCATATATTATATATGTGTGTGTGAATATGCGAGGGGAATAAAAGCTATCTTTCAACTTTGATTAATTCAATAGACCTTTTTTTTTTTATGCCTGGCATCAATAGGTCCCTTTTCCTTATTAAGGAAAACCCCTTTTGACCAAATCCTTTTTGATCCCGTAAAAGTCACATGTTCTTAAAAAGTCAGATGACTGTAAAACATGGGGGAAAAGTTGTTCCTTGTTTCCCCAGGACTCTTACGTTTCCACATTGGAGATGGCATTAGCTTCCCAGGCAGCTGAGCTGCCCTGTCAGCACCTACTGCAGTTACCCCGAATGCAGCACCCGCTTTGCAGAGGGTGCTCCACAGGGTTCCCCTCATCGCTCTCCTTTCCTTGAGGGAAAATCCCTGTGGCCTTTTGGCCCTGCCGCCCTCAGACTGTGCCGTGGCTGCAGGGTGTTTGCCCCTTCCTGCCGTGCTGGGAATGCCAGCAAGGATCCCTTAGCGCAGGGTTTGCCGCCCGTCTTGTTCCCCTTTCCTCCCATTGTACAGTCAGTTATTTCTAGCAGGGGGTAATTTAATTATCTCTATCAAAGAGGATAGTTGTAAGTTTCTTTCTGAAGAATTGCATGCCTTTTTTTAGGTGATTCCAGAACGTTTCTGCACGTTAAGGACTTGCAGAAGCCAGAGTTCGCTCTCTGGGGTTCCTGCAGTCCCCACGAGCTGGGTGCTCTGCTCACCAAGCACTTTCTTGCTCCCATGACTCAGATCCTYGCTCTGTGCAGAATCAGTGTTAGGAAGAGCTCTGCACTGCAGTCCCACCTGCGGTGCCTTTCCATCCAGGCAGGGAGCAATGTTGGCTCCTCGAGCCCGAGACCATTTCTTATTCACGCCGTGGTCGCCTGGTCACGGAGCCTTGGTAGCTTGCTTGAAGTCAAGGTAGTCGAGATCACTCCCTGCCCTCCAAGCTGCTATCCCTGCTGTGGAACCAGGTTGGAAAGTCCTGTTGAAGGGAAGGCACGTCAGCTTCTGGCTATCGCTCAGATTTTATCTTCTAGACATTTAGAAACTCTCTGGGGGGCTTTGGGGGTTTTTCTTGGCTGTTTTTGGTTCCGTTACAGAGATTTTTTAGGAATTGAAATTCAGCCGACTGAACGGGTTCCTTTTTTATTCCCTTCTTCAAATATAAGCACAATATTTCTAGTTTCTGTCCTTTTGTGCAACCTCATCCATCCTCTATAGATTATTGAAAAAAAAAATATAACCACTGAATTAGCTTTTTTAAAATATTTATTTATGTGGAATTGACAAGCCCTAGTTAATCGAAAAAGAACTTATTTAAATTCCTCATAGCTTGACTTTCTTTTCCTAGTCTGACAAGAAAAAAGGACACTCAGACAAATTTGTATGAGTACCTTTACCTCTTTATTATTTGTCACTCTGCTTAATTTCTCCAAATTTCAAAGTTTCTGCTTGTAATTTCAGGTGGGGAGAACAATAGATGCTGAGATACTGGACCTCCTGAATTCCTGAGGTTTTGGCAGCCGTATTCAGCAGTGCAGGGATATATAGGTGTGTGTTCAATGTACAGCCATCCTTGCTTTTGCAACAACATCTGGTTAGGCCTTGATGGTATATGCAACTGGAAATAATAGCTTTAGCAAATAACAGAAGTTATTTTTGGCCGGTAATGATATAGAGCAAAATAAGCAAAGCCAGCAAGGATAATGTCATTTCCAGTTGAAACGTAAACAGCAGCTCCAGACAAGGGTTTTTATCGAGATAGTATCAGGCTAGTTTGGTCTTGATCCCTGAACTCCTTAGCTGGATGTCAGATGCCTTCTGCTGATGTTTTCCCAGAGGTAGCTGGGTGCTCTTTCTTTGCCTCCACTTATTATTTGGGTCTAATGAAAGAGCAGGAAGTCGGTTATGGCCTTTGTAGCTGAGAGCTGTTTCCTCGTCAGGAAAATGCTTTTATTTAAAAAGTGCATATTGGGTGCCTACATATTCACACGTTCTGTTATGACTAACATGAAAATGTTTGACTGCTGGTTTAAAGCCAGGTCTCTGAAATACAAGCCTTTTAGCCACTTTTTTTTTTTTAATGGAAGCAGGGCTTTAAATGCTGTAATGACTTTTAAAGACTACAGTAGTCTCTGTGTTATCAGATAGCTGGGAATTTCTTAGGAAAGTTCAGTATCTTGCATTCTCTGCTTAATTATAGGAATGTGTTGAGATATGCTTAATTATAGGAATGTGTCCAGATAGTTTAAGATTTAGATTTTTTTGTTCTGTGTAGTTTAATGCAAACTCTCAAAAAGTATTTCTTAATATGCATATTTTGCTTATATGTATTTAAAGTAGAAAACGATATCCTTAACAGAAAATGAGTGCAGCTTATTGATACATTTCTTCCCTACCTCATGCTCTTTAAAGACCCTTCTAATCTACCACAAAGTGCTTTTGTAGCCGCCTTCATTGTTAATCTCATGCTTACCAGGTGAGTCTAGTCGTGTTCTCCAAGGGCCAAGTCACGTCACATAGGCCCAGGCCAGAGGACCCACTTGTCAGGACGGCCCCTTCTCACCAGGGCTACCCCTAGAAGTGTTGATATTCCTGCTTGCCACTCCAGCAGCTCATGGGGGCTTCCCTGGGCAGAAGCAAACCAGGARCTGCCAAGTTACTGCCTGTAAACCAGTAGGCAGATGGGCTGAAAAGATGGCATTTCTGGAAAGAGCCGCGTCGGCAGGGCCTTCTGGATGTTAAAGCACAGTTGCAAAATGGATGACTCATCCTGCAGTGCAGGGTCAGTTTTACTTGCTTAAAATTGCAGGGTAGCTGCGCTAGCTCACGTAGACAAGGCCTGAATTTCCAAGCTGGCAGATGAAACTTCCCCCACCTCTCCCCTTTTTCCTCCTCCAAGGAGGAGCACATCAGGCAGGCTTTCTGCATGCTTTAGAAGAGACCATTGCAAATCCATTTAAATTTCAATACTGTTCTCMTTGGGCAATGCAACATGGGCTTTCTGAGCAGCAGTGATCAATGTCTCTTGGCTAATTTGTTTAGACAAATTAAATGCTTTAAGTACCCATATTAAAGAAGTATTTCAACATGGTCTTTCCGTCATTACACAACATACCACAATGTCGTGTATCATTTTGAGCTGTTATCACACAGTCGGTGCAGCAAGCAAGTTTCCATGTTTTTGAGGTTTTGATTTGTCAAATTCTAGCACTTCCTCATTGCACCCAAGCACAGCAGAGAAAGCCATTTCCCCTTCATACTTAACTTATGCCTCCGTCTGAAACTGTATTATTACAATGGAGGTGAAGTACTTTTTATTATCACAGAACCACAGAGTGGTTGAGGTTGGCAGGGACCTCCAGAGATCATCCAGTCCAACCCCCTGCTCCAGCAGGGACACCCAGAGCACGGGGCACAGGGCGGCATCCAGGCGGGTTGGGAAGATCTCCAGRGAAGGAGACTCCACAGCCTCCCTGGGCAGCCTGTGCCAGGGCTCTGGCACCCTCACAGGGAAGAAGTTCCTCCTCACATGGAGATGGAACTGCCTGGGTTTCAGCTTGCACCCATTGGCCCTTCTCCTGTCACTGGCCATCGCTGAGAAAAAGCTTGGCCCTTTTCTCCCTATATTCACCCTTCAGGTATTTATCTGTATTAATCACATCCCCCCTCAGCCTTCTCTTCTCCAGGCTAAACAGCCCCAGCTCGCTCAGTCTCTCCTTGTACGCTATAGTCTGTATTACCCTGCCTGAAACAGAAGGGTGGCTGTTCCTTCAGSAGACAACCTGGGGGAGCCTCAATAGTGGTCGAGTGACAAGTTCTTGAGTTTCTTTCACTTCTCGAGTTTCTTTCCCTTCTCCATTTATACTAATTCTGTGGAATTGGCATTTTGAAAATAAATTGACACCAGTAATCCGGCAATCTTGCTTAAACCACCCAGTACTCGTCGGTAGCTGTCAAGTGCAAATTCTTAACTTTCAGACTTGGAGATTGCCTGCTAACTATCCTGACATACTTGCAGCTGTGGCACATGGAGCCTCTTTTATCCTTGTGTATCTATCAGAATTAAGATTAGAATTTTGTCTTATTATAATAAACTCCTACGGTGACYGTTATCAGATGTTAGAGCACTTACAGCTTTCACAAGGAAAGGGCAGCAGGAGCTSTTCCCAGGCTGACTTGATAATAGCGCAGCAGTGGCAGCATGTGTGTGTATTATACATACATATACATATATATGTATATAGTTTTGTATGTTCTGTTCTGCAAATGCTCTTCCATACATCCTTGAATCCCTCAGTGCCAGCTTGAGCACTGATATGCATACATGTATGCTGGCTTAGAAGCAAYTCATTGATTCAGTTTTCTCTCTTTCCTGTTTAAGCCACTTGTGAATAATGTTCACAAATGCACGCGAAGCTTTGTGATAGCTTAACCAAAATAATTTTGAGTAATTAGTAGCAATTTAACTACAAATGTTTCATATAAATAAGGCTGGAAGAAAGGATTCCAGCTCAACAGAGCTTGTGTTTTCTCACAGTGTAGTTACCTACTGAACATGGCAACTAGGGTGAACGCTCACCCTGATTCCTCCTCATTTGGTGGACTCTACAGTAATAATAATAATAATAATAATAATAAACCAGGCTGCAGTTGAGGCTTGAGCAGCATCAGTCAAGCCCTCTTGCTTGTCATCAGTTGCTGGCTTTAGCTGGTGTGGTTATTAACCGTCCGGATGGAGCGACGCTGGGAGTGTGGAAGCGGGACGTCACTTGACCCTCATTCTGGTTGGGTCTCCTCCGTTTCTCGCACGAAGCGACGGGCTCGTTAGCCCTGCAAGGGCAGTGCGGTGGCCGTGGGGTTTCTGGAGTGAAGGTGGTGGCACTCGGGCACCTGGTGACACTGGCAGAGTGCTGCATGTGGCATTGCCACCTGCAGACAGGGGCTTGGGGCTCATGGAGCCCCGTGAACCTGCAAGCCTAACTGGACAATCACGTAAAACTCTCTTAAAAAAAAAWAWATATATATATATATATATGTATATATTTAGAGACTGAGTATATTTCTTGTGGTATCATTGATGTGCAATGAAAGGACAACCAAACAGTGCTGCTTGAACAAAATTAAATTTTAAAGTAGATATAAAAACTTTCAGACATTTACTGTGGGAAAAGGAAAGAATTRTCTCTCGAGTGTGAAGTAAGCTTTTGATTTCAGCTAAGTACAGCACTTTGATAAATCAGCATTTTTAAGGAGGACAGAACAATAAATCTGGACTAACTAGTTGTAGAGTTTCACATTGAGTTTAATTGCATAGGTCAGCTTTTTCCCTGGTGGACTGGCATACRAATTTGTATGATAATCTTCTAAGCAACAGATTCCAGCCCTTTTCCCGAGGCATCCGTTTATTGTTGCTCTGTTACGGGGGTTTATAGAAGTCGTCGTAGCCATAGGCTGGGTTCCCACTGCGCTCGCTCTTGTCRTGCAACGTTTGCTTTCCATTATTCTCCACTGAGACTGAAAGCCTATAGGGAAGAAGGAAAAAAATTTATTCCCGAGGGTTTGTTCTAATGGGAATTAGAATCTAAAACAGCTAAACTGTGCGCATTATTTTTTCCASTTCTTTGGTATTTGCCAGGAATCATGAGCCATAATGACAAATGAGTAAGCGGTTTCATAGAGCAGAGCATCTAGCACTGATTAACAAAGGAGGAATTGATGCTTACGTGCCTGACCAACGGTGGYTTTTATTTAAGTCCTGCTTAAGTTTATCGAGCCCTGCTTTTGGAATGGGCTGTAAGAGCTACCTTGCAGGGGCATCCCTGGAAAAGGCCAACGASCAGTGGTGCCCCTGGGGAATGGCAGGCACGGGGAGAGCGTGTGGGGCCGCATGTAGCTGTTGTGGCCCTGCACACGGCAAGGAGGTGGCTTTGCCGAGAGAGCCACGATGTTCTGGGAGAGCCACGTGTCCTGCAGGTGAATGTGGCCGTGCTGGGGAGCGTCGAGTTGCTGCCAGTTGGTGTTTCTTCTGTAGTGAGAGACTGGATTTAGCACGTAACCAGCTGAGCTTAGGGGCCACTTAAAAATCCATTCCTTCGTGACAGTTATGGATTTATGGATGTTCTGTGGAGTGACTTGTTGAAACAAACCGGAGGAAAGACAGCGAGTGGCCTTTCTTGGAATTTGCTGCGCGTGTTTTATTTTCCTTTGGATCAGATTGTGCTGGAGTTGGCATTTCAAGGGAGTGCTGGCTGTCTTGATTGACAAGAAGTGCTGCTTCTGCGGTTGAACCATCTCCAAATTCCTTCCCCGAGCTGGCCGTCATGTCTCTTTCCACYCTTGGTTTCATAAATGCAAGTGCTTGGAATCTTTCATCCTATATCTAACCATCTGTCTCCATCCTATCTAGAATCCCTTTTTTCTCCCCATCTCATTCTCTTTCTGTCTCTTTGCAGCAGTTGTTTGGGATCCTCTTCACTCTCCTCTGCATGCAGGTTTGATGAGAACTCCCTCCCTTGTGCCTTGCCTTCTGTCCATAGCAAAGCTCGTTAAGAATATCCTTCCACGGGTCTGCTTCTCAGACCCCTAGAAAACCTGCTCTCATCCACCCATTGCCTTCATCTCACCTGGGAGCTGCGCTTCTTCCACACGCCTGTTTCCTCTCAGCTCATGAAAACTTGAGGGAAGCTTCCACAGCCATTCCCTACATCCAGAGTTTTGGGGTTCTGGAAATCTGAACATCATCCACAGGGGTGAAGTTTTGTTGGGGACTCATCAGCCCTACTATTGGGAGAATTTTCAGATTCTCCAAAAGACTTCAGTCAAACAGCTGTATCTTCCTGTTTCCACTTCTGCACGCGTGTGAGCCTGCTGAGAATCATCTCTTTTCTGTGGTGATACAGCTACTAACATTGTAGGGGAAAAAAAAGCATATATATATATATTATTTTCATATATTACATTATTTTATATATATTCTTATATCTTATATATATTGAATGTGTTATATATTATATATATTATTAGCAAGATAGGCAGTGACTATGGAAAGAAACAGGTAGTATTGTCATTACCTTGGCGTTTAGGGGAAGCCTGGCATTGAGGAGTCGCTCTGCAYTTCGCAGATGTGTGCAGACTAAAGGTACAAGGTAAAATTCAGATCCTAACAATGCTAATGAAGCACTGATGACCATGGGAGATTGTGACCAGTCCATTGGTGGGAAATCGTGACCCATCCATCCTTAGCAGCCTGCACACCGGGTTGGCAAACAGCCCTGAGGACMACAAAGCTGTAGCTGCTGCTGCCGAGGGGCCGAAGGCTGCTTGGGAATGGCCTTTCCAGGGTCCCACGTGGCCTTGCACCCACCGTGAYCATTCTGTAGCTGCTCTGCTTCCTTAGTATTTTATACTCTTTGCTTTGGGGCTTCTTTGAGATGAACTTCTGTTAGTTGTTAGGTGGATTAAATCATCCAAGGAGATGCAACCTTCACTCTAGTTAGACCTTTCTGTATCCAAAGTGTCAGCCAGAGGGAAGTCAATTCTACATGGAAACTAAATAGACACATTTTACAAGGATACCCTAAAAGTACTAAAGCAATTGGCTAAGCCTCGTTATCGGTCAGCTACCATAATTTCTCAGATCATTTCTTTTCTGAAATACCACTTAATCGAGATCATGAATCTCTAAAATAAGTTGTCTAACAAGCATTTCTTCTCCTGCTCTGGTATTTGTACCCATGCAGCYCTCAAGGAAACAATCACTGTTCTGACCAGGGGTGTCAAGATTTCTCARCAGTTTTTCTAAGCCTGTTCTTTCTGGTTTTGAATAGAAGTAGAATGGTAGCTATGACAGAGCAAGCAAGACTAAAGAGAGATTGTGGCTTTTCGTAGGTCAGCTGATACAGTGGGAATAAAGTAGATGAGCTAAGGCTTGAAAGCTGAAGTGGACCTTCAGCTTTGCCTTTTGGAGCTCTCCASCTACCTCTTGGTCTAATGGCATCTATTACTTGTGATAATCTTCATTTTCTTACAGAGTTCCCTGGTACATATTTTGCAAACTAGTGATTTCATACTCGGCAACAGAACTGACACGTTTTCAGCTTCATAAATCAGTAGGAAGCAGGAACATGAGACAGCTTCTGCTTTCTAAGGAACGCTGCCCATCAAAGATAGATTGAGGCAGAGTTCACATTGTCCCAGCTTTTTCRCGGCCCTTTGTGCATCTCTGTCCCGATGCAGTGCCAGCATAGGCTTGGTTACCCTTTGCATTTTACAATTTACCCTTGCATTTTACCCTTACAATTTTCTATAGTGCTGTTCCTAGATAACAAACTTGTACTTTGTTTAAGCTCTTAAAGGACTGGCAGATTGAAATCCTGCCTCTAAAAGAGGTTTAGCCCAAGTTTAAAATACTTGGATTGGGGAGTTTCAGTCGTGAACATACAGAATGAGGATATGGGCTTAAAAAAAGAGTTTTGCTTTTGTAGAGTCCCTAATAAATGGGACACCTGGGAGGTGGATAAAGCCAGAGCCCAGCTTGTCACGAGCCCCATATGTAGAAGCTTTCAGTGAACTCCATCCCTGGGAACAAATGCCATTTGTCCTTCCATGGGTCGATTCCGATGCTTCTTCCCTCGCCTGGCTCCCTGGGGCTCTGATCTTCATCCTGGCTCCTCTGGGGTTTCTGTTCTGTAGCTACGCTCAGTGCCCTGAAGTAGAGTTTGTCCTCCAGGATTAATGGAGCACTCAGGAACACAGGGGAGTCCCTCCACCAGAAAGCTGTCTATCCTGTCTTTGTTTTTCATTTTGACTCTCTTGTAGATCTCACTGAGTAACTGAACACTTAGTTTTCCTGTCAGCTTGACAACACGTAAATAACATCTACTGGTTTAAGAAAAATATATGCAAACTYCATTCCTTTCAAAGGAGGTTGAACTTTTTCTTTCAGAATTTGAGTTCAATTTTGCTTTCGTGTCCAGGGAGCTTTACATGGGGCCCCTCGAAACTGTGTCCTGGGGAGCACGTGCTGTGTTCGGGCAGCGKGTTTGGTCCACAGGAGCTCCCAGGGCAGGCGGTCTCATCTCGGCCAGCGTGCTGAGCGCTTCCCGGTGGAAGCAGSTATTAGAGGCAAGGGGGCTACTGAGGGAAGGACTATTTAGGAAAGCTGTGCTTCAGTGTATGGCATGCTGCTCTGCCACATGAGCAAAATCCTTCTTTTAAGAGTTCTTTGTTCTTTCCATAAACTTCCCCTATGGAAAATTCTATAGGGGGGAGAAAAGCAAATCCCCCAGCACGCCTTATATATGCGCTTCCAAGCAACACAGTAAATAAACTTCACAGAGCCCCCTGAAGTGCTCTCGGCAGCCTGTCCTGTTTGTGTGAGCGCCGTGTTTCCCCGAGCAGCCTGGGCGAAGTCGCTGGCCTGGCCGCGGGGCGGGGACATGTCGCGCTGTGAGCAGCTCTCCTGCACGGCGACCCGGCCGTTCACAAACGCCCAAATGACAGCGTGAGGTTACAGCAAACTGCACTTTTTTAGATCATAACCCACCAGCTACGTGCACTGAAGCAGGGGGCCTGTTGACGAACATTTACACGCAGTTTCAAGGAGGTGGTTGTGTGAATGCAAGGAGCCTTTCAGGCTTTTAAGGTTCCCTTCATCTTTTTTTCATAATTCTTTACAGAATTGCCATCCAGTCCTGTCTGCATATTAACATTCAGGGACTCTAAAAAGCTGGCAAACCCAACTAACTGTCTTATCTATGCTGATTTTGCAGTCCAAACAGGAATAAAAGCAAAAAACCTTTTTTAAATTTTTTTTAGTTGTAAGAAATCCTAAGGTAAGGGATGCACTTCAAGTCAGGGGTTGTTTCTGCTGCATTTATTTCCACTTCCCTGCTGTGGCTTCCCTGTGTGCATCTTCCAAAGTGAGGACTGGACCATGAACGTGTTACTGCAAAATGAAAAATCACAGGAAGCTCTTGCTTTGAGTGGCAGTGCAAATCCTACTCTGCTGGGTATAAAGTCATATTTTAAAGTGGAAGCTGTAACACTCATGAACACAGCAAGCTTGAATGAGGAAATTTGTCAAGAGAGTCGCCCATCCATATATTTAGACTGGAGCTTTAGCTCGCTCACCTATGTGAGGGAGGGAACTTGCTGTCCATCCTGGTAGCTTCACGCACTGCAGAGCTAGTGAACGCAGGGTTGTGCTGACTTGCAGTATAACTGCATTTAGAAGATGGACTTTGCATGTTAGGAGCTGGGWGAGCAAGTCTGCAACAACCCGAGTGATTTGTGTGGCTTGCTCCTGTACAGCAAATGAGCTGCTTAGCTGTCTGGATCTCCCTGGGGCTGTTGTATCCCCGTGTTCTTCATGTCCAGCCTGCATTTGCACAGAGGTAATACACTCCCAAATAGCCAGGCCTTCCTTGTTTGCCTAAAAAACACAGCTGCATTTCCCAGTGSGATAGCAGTGCCTGCTGCAAGTAATACTCTGGCTGTGTGTTTGTGCAGGCGCTTGTGTGAGCCCTTGGAAGAAGCACGGGGCGCTGGTCATCACAGACAGGCAGCAGGAATATGCTCACAGCGTGGGGGACCCAGGGGACAAACCTGGCCTGGCCCCGCGGGCCGGTAGGCGCAGCAGGGAGAGCAGCCCGGGTGGCCGCAGCCGCCGGCGGCTCCGCTCGGCGCAAGGCGGCAGCGCGGCGCCCGGGGCCGGCCCTTCCGAGCGGTGCTCCTGGGTGACGGGTGTCAAATCCGAATAGTCCTCGCATGGATCAACGGCCCGGCTTCTTCCCACGCTCCTTCATAATGCTCCTCTGGTCGTGCAGGAGGAGGCTAAAGGGAGCGAAGGGAGCGTTAGGCTGCGTTGCAGGGTCTGGAAGGCAAGGCAGAACGTGGTATTGTGGCCTCTCACTGGTGTGCCCTTCAGCTTGGGCTGTCTCGCAAAGGACACCCCAGAAACAGGCMGCTTAGGTTACTGGCATCGAGTGGACTTGGGAGTGAGGATTTGACCTGAAGAAAAGGTAGTATTTGGGAAATGAGAAAGGGCAACGGGGGGACTAATGAACTAGAAGTCCTAGCTRTGTGTTTCTGTTTCTCCTGTTGCTCTGAGGAGCAATACATGAAGAGGAAGCTGTAACAAAGAAKGTGTGCGTGAGGCAGGGTGTTACAGGATGCTTCCAAGGCAAGAGAAAAGAAAGTAAAGCCTAGATCTTGCCTCCGACCCACTCTTGTTCCCAGAAATCGCCACCTGCCTCTTGCAACATCAGTATTTACCCCCGCTGTGGAAGGTGAGCAGTTACAGCGAGCGCCTACCAGCAGGCTCCTGGGTTACCTAAAGCAGGAGGCTGCAGCACGCCTGGGCAGCCCCTCGCGCTGGATGCCCTGCTCGCTGCACCACACGGGCACGGCGGCTTTGCACAGCTCTGGGAGGGCGCTCAGAGGAGCCGGGAGCTCAGAGCTTCCCGCAAGCGCTAAGCAGCGCTAGCGTGGAGCCAATGCACCGGGCAGCCTGCTCCATCGCCCCGGAGCCTGCACGGCAGGAAAGGTTAAGCAGCCTGGCATTTGCGTGGAGGCAGAAGGAAGAGCCAGCGACACTTGATTCTTACCTCGCCGTTCGTGTGAACACGCGCCCGCTGGGATGGCTCCACCGCAGCTCGGGCCTGGGGTTGAAAGGACAGTGACCCCTTCACTGCAACGTGGTYGTCAGATGATCTCGTCTTTAATGGCACAGGACTCAGGGCCCCTGTTTCTTTTTACTTTTTTCTCTTCTTTCTTACTTTTTACTTACCTTACTTTTTTGATTGGTTTTTAATCCTTTTCACACAGGCTGTTTAAGCCCTGTCAGCACCGTTTAGAAACGGAAGATGTTTGGTAACTCAGCCTTGCTCTAGCAGGCAGCTCTCAACAGGGCGTCACTGCACCGGCCCTGGCACCTCCTTGGGGACTTCATTGTCCTCGTTAAATGACGTGTTAGCAGATACTGCTGCACAAGAAACAAACACTGTTCACACTGGTGGTTTACTGAGCTTCATCTAGCAAGGAGAAATAAAGGTGTCTGGGTTTTCTTTCTCAAATGATGGCCAGGTCCAGCTTGAAGACGCTATATAGTTATAAATATGTAAGGCTGCCTCTTGTAATAAGTTTGGGAGCAATGAAGTCTATAGAATGATACCAAAGACTGGCTTTTGTGCCACCGCTGCCGTATAAACACCCGCTGTAGCCAGCTGGAATTGCCCCAAGTCGGGGTAAGTGTTTGCCCGAGGTGAGGCAGGGGAAGGCAGTAGCTGCAGTGCAAGGAAAAGACAGGCTGCCTTTTTGTTTGCTTGACTTTTCTCTTGACGTGGGATTTGTGTGTTTCTGTGGATCTGCAGCACTGCTTCATAGTAAGATTCGAAAGTTCAGTTTTCAGAAACAAATCCAGACGCAGAGTGTATACAAGAAAGCTCTTAGGCCCTTGGGAGGGATTTAGTTGCAGCTTGGGCACACACTCAGCTTGGATAAAGTTAGGTTTTTCCATGAGGTACCTGTGTAGTCTTGAACTTGTGCTGTCTGAAATTCCAGTGAGATTGCTGGGTTTGGCGACACCAATCCTTCTTGCCCCATGTGCCCTCAAAACTGCCTCTGACCTGAGCACTRTGGCTTGTATATCACAGAGTCACAGRAKGGTTGAGGTTGGCAGGGACCTCTGGAGACCATCCAGTCCAACCCCTGCTCCAGCAGGGACACCCAGAGCACGGGRCACAGRGCGGCATCCAGGCRGGTTGGGAAGATCTCCAGAGAAGGAGACTCCACAGCCTCCCTGGGCAGCCTGTGCCAGGGCTCTGGCACCCTCACAGGAAAGAAGTTCCCCCTCACATTCAGAAATARCTTCCCGTGTTTCAACTTCTGTCCATATATGTTGCTGATGCTCAACGTACACATCAACGTAGGAAGCTGCAGTCCTGGGGAGGGGGGCATTTGCTGTCCCTGTGCTAGGAGACTGTCCATAAAGGCTGGATGAGGAGAGGGATCCTTCTTCCAAGCATGGTGCTCTGCTAAAGCCCCAATCCAGGCCTTCCAGCGCGTCCCACATCGGCTCCAGGAGCTGCTGCTTAGGACTTCACTTTCTCCTCCGCCCTTAATGCCAAGTGGATGCAGCTTTCTGCTTCTCAGTGTGCCTCACCTACAACATGAGTTTTAAACCTCTACCCTTAGAGTTGTTCTGAAGCGGAAAGAAGTCACGGCATGACACAAGGTGAATCTTTGCCTGGATTTAGCAGACTCGCTTGATTTTCAAGTTCCTAACAACATACTCCAATCCAGACAAGTTCTGCCAGCTCTTGTGCTTCYGGCGCCAGTTCAGACATCTTCAGTTTGTGAGTGGCTTCGACAAAGCCGCCAGCAAATAACCTTGCTTGTGTGGACCTAGAGACGTGAGGGCAGTAGCAGCAGGCGGTGCCAGAGCAGAAAGATTCACAGAATTCACAGATTCACAGAATATTTAAGGTTGGAAGGGACCTCTAGAGATCATCTAGTCCAACCTTCCTGCTCAAGCAGGCACACCTAGAGCATGAAAGCCGAGCCTCGCTCCTTTAAACGCAGCGTGGGCAGGCGGAGGGTCCTGCTGAGGTCACTTTGAACGTGCCCTCCGAGCCTGCCATCTGTGCATGGCTGGCCCGGGCGGTTTTCAGSAATGCCAAAGGACTAACTGGGAAAAAATACTTTCAAAGCGTGGAAAAAATGCATTCCCCCTTTGAAGGAGCGTTGTTTGGAAGCTGGTTGAAGTCCTGGGAGACGTTCTTCTCAGGTCTCTCCCCAGCCACTTTTCATGCAGCCACAACAACATTTATGTAATCCAGTTTTCCAGCTGGATGAGGGCATCTAAGCTGGGACCCTGTGCTTGGTGCAAGCTCTTGCTTGTAAGCAGCAGGCCGCAGAGTTTAGCGAAGTCCTGCTCCACAAACCGTATCCCATGCGGAGCAGTGCACACAGTATGGTTGTTTAGAGCTTGCTAGCAGACTCCAAATACGGGCTCTTCCTCCCAGCAGTTCCCTTAGATCTCCCCATTGAAGGTGCTGACTCCCCACTGCAGTTCTTTGTGCACCTTTCCCAACGTGCCGTAGTCAGAAGCTTGCTGAGCGGCTGCCCGCTCCCGGCATCCTCCGAGACAATAGGGAACATGATGGGATACGGGCTGGAGATGGGCTTCTCCAAAGTTTATGCCCRTGTCGAATGCAGCAGCGTGGCTGCTCCAACATTTGGGGAAGCTCTGTGTGCCGAGAGGAGGAAAAACATCAGGCAGAGGCTTGGCTAGTATGTTTTKGGGGGAAAAAAAAATGGATGCAGCTGTTTTCACTGTTTTCCTTCAAATCTCATAGCGACCGAAATAGCAGGATAAATGCCATTACTGTTTAGCTGATATCTTGTTAGTTGGCAGAGAAAACATGAAATAAATTTGCTTTTATAGAGGCTTTTATTTACTGTTTGGAAAGCACAACATAAAGTGTTCTTACTCTGTGCTGTCAGCAAGTCGTCCCGAAGAAAAAAAGCAAATCTCATAATATGCTTGTATTTTACAGGAAAAAATATTTTAACCATGTGTAGCTTAGTTAAAAATTTAGTAGGGATACTCAAAGGCAAAATCGAATTACTTTAAAATAGGCCATTAAGAGAGCCTGCTCTAAAGTGAAGCAGAGAAGGCCTGGCAAGAAAACCTGCCAGGTTCAGAGGTTGGTTTCTCCTACAGCACCGGATGATCCCCGTGAATTTTAAGCAGGAATCCTGGGCTGCAGCTCTTCCCAGGCTCTCGGAGCCTTGGAATTGAGCATTTCCCAGCTGGTGGGGACACAGAAGCATGAGCCGGGAGCTCTCAATGGGAAGCTGCCTGCCTGAAGTTTGGCTGGGGCACCTCCACGTCCAGCCTTCCCTACTGCTGTACTTTGAGGGGGGTTTTGCTCGCTGATCGGTGTGTGGGTTTTGTCTGTTGTAGCCACACAAATGTCACAAGGCTGCCTCACAAGGCAGCAGCGCGGGGCTTGCAGGGTAACCGYGTCCAGTACCCGTTGTCCTGCCTGTCCGCAGATGCCTCCTGTGCTTTTTGGGGGGAGTCCCGTCACACCTCCTTGCTCGAGCCTGGCCCATGCCAGCCCCATGGGCTGCTGCCCCTGGTGGGTGAGCATGCAGCAGGGCCTCTCACAGGGGGATGGGAAACAGGATCCCTATCCAGCATTTCCTTTCCCTCTGCCGTTCCTTTGGGACCAGCTCCCCTGCAGGCTCGCCCCTTGGCAGAGTTCGCGCGGTTGCTGTATCATGTGAGCGGGCGCAAAGTCCGCCCCGGCGAAGGTGTTTGCTCCCCGAGGTTACACRGGGGTTATCAGTCTTTCCTGTTTCGGTCGGCTCAGGTGTGGCCACAGCGCGAATTCGGACCGCTTGCGCTTCCCCGAGCCAGGGCGACGGGCTGCTGGCGGACGTGAAGCCTCGGCGCTTCCAGGAGAAAACGTTCCCTTCCAGGAACGTCCCGGTGCTATTGCAACACAAGAATTAACGCGCAACAGGATAGTTCTTAGCAACGCACACCTCTGGGTCCATAATGCAGCTTTGATAGCCTGAGAAGGATTTTGCTGCAGAAAATGTGTCCCTCGCACGTGTGAGGGGGAGCATGGATCAAATTGGAGTAGGAATTCAGATTTATGCACGTATATTCACAGAGCAGAGCTCTGAGCTATCATGCCTATCAGATGGGGGGCATGCCCACTAAAAAGAGTTGCTTGTTTTTAATGCTGCCTTGGCCCAAATCCCACCTGAGCCCAGGGACCTCTCATTTCCCACACTTAAACCTGCATTTCTGCATGCTGGTAGTGTGAGCTCTGAATTTCCCCTGCTGGCAGTGGGCATCTGACCCTAGTGAAACAACTGCCCTCAGGCTCATGTGGGAGCCTCAGGAGCCCCTTTCCCTCACGTTCTGCCCTAGCCGCCTTTGCTGGCCCAAGCCGTTAATGCGGACCCCGGTCTCACTGCGAGCCCCAGATCTGAGCCACCTAAAATGCCTCCTGGCCTGGGCGCAGCGTAGCTTCCCATAGCCATCTTGTGGCAGTCCCTGACAGCTCCACTCCTGACCTTTGCCAAGTAATTCCCTCTGTGCCCGTCCCCAATCCGTCCCCAATCCGGCGCGACAGCTGCGCCTAGCRAGAGCCCGAGGGGACGTCTCCAGCCCTTGCTGGCCGCGCTCCTAGCCCGGCCTTGGCTCGGCCCAGCCAGCCTCGCTCAAGTGGGACAGCGTGCGCAAAACTCTGCTCGGTGAAGTAGCTGTGAGTCACGTTTCAKGTTAGCCTTGTGGCATTCCCCTTGTGAGAGGGGGAGCAGATTCACGATAGTAAATGCAAATAATAGAGTCAGCCTTTTCCCTCGAAGGACGGGGTGCATGTTTTTTCACAGGACTGTCTCCCGAGGAGGAATTCTCAGGAAGATGACAAACATGCCAGATATGTGGTGTGGTGATGAGAAATCCCTGTTGTCAGCTCTGTGGGGACACCATCCTGGACTGAGCCAGGGCTCTGTGCCACTAAATTTGCAAGATTCAGCTGCAGYGAAAACGTGGTCCAGAGCTGCCCAAATTTCTACTTGCCTTTTACTGTGCTGCCTTGCAGCAAGTTSGGAAAACCAGGGAGGCGGGTGCAGATGTGTAGACAAAATGGCGAGGGCTTCTGAGCGTGACCCCTTCATGTGCCGGAGARCAGGTTTCTGAGTTCAATCCCCAGAGCCCTCTTTCAGCTTAAGGACATTTACTTAGTCAGCATTAGCACAGGGCACAGTATGTTCGTGCGGCTACGGGGCGCGCCCCTGTATCTGCTTGTGCACTGGGGAAAGAGCAAGGGCTCGCGGCCGTTAGGGACCGTTGGGGGCCGTTAGGGGCCGTTAGGATCCGCGCCGCAGGGCGCACGCGCGCCTCGCCTGGGGGCGTGGCCGGCGCGGCGGCGGCGGGCGGCCATTGGCCGGCGCTGTTGCCGGGCTGTGGCGCGGGGGGCGGGGCCCGGCCGGCGGGTGACGCGGTGCGTGGGGCAGCGCGCACGGGACATGGCGGGCGGGGGGCGCCGGGTGTCAGGCTGAGGAACCGCCCCCAGAGCGGGTCCCCGCGCGGGGAAACGCTGGCGGAAACGGCCTCGGCCGGCGAGGAGGCCACGCTTCTGAGGGGAGCCGAGGCGCCTGGGCAGCAGCCGCAGCGCGTCCCCCAGAAGCCGCCTCAGCGCCTGCCTGCGGCGAGTTAACGTGCCGAGGGCTGCGGGGCTGTGTGGCGTCGTCCCGCCTGGCTCCCTGCACCGCAGAAATGCGGAGAGAAACTCGCTCTTGAGGAGCTGAAAGCCTGGCCGTCAAAGCACGGCCTTTCAGGAGATGCAAAGATAGCACAGCTTTGTAGATGGTTGATTTTTAGTTTTAAAGAACCAGCTTGATCATTTTCAAATACAGTATTTTCTTTCCTAATATGTGCTGGCCTGAGTCACAGCCAGACTATAGAAACCGAAATTAAAATAACCTTTTTTTTTTTCTTTTTTCCCGTCTGCAGCTCAGTTCCTAAAAGCGACAAGAAGAAAGCCGCAAAACAGTTTGCCCAGACTGCAGTAGCAGACAGGAGGGTTTCTGAGGCTGTGGCGGTGCTTCCCGTGCGCGTTGAGCGCCGTTTCACTTGATTTTATCTTTTTGGTAAAAAGGCAGCCGTAGGAAGGTAGCGGAGTGTCTCCCCAGAGCGAGCTAAGTGATGCGCTCCTGCTGTGCTCCGTTCTTAGGGCCTGCCATCCACAGGGAAAGCGTTAAATTCACTGAAAAAAGAAAACGCCTCCCGCGCGTGTGTTTGCCGTCGCGCCCGATTTCGGTCAGGGGTTCAAGGACCTGCGTTGCGTGGCTGCCGCCCCCGTTTTCAGAAAAGGCCGCTCGCTCTCGGAGGTGACGTAAAAGGCTCTCTTGCTGCGCCGGCCCCTTGCCCTGGCCGCGCACGCCTGATCCGGGGCAGGGGTCTCGTGTGCGGCGGGTTGCCCAAAGTGAAGCGGGCCCCGCTGAGCAACAYGGGCAGGGCAGGAGGTGCCCAAGGGGACCAACCTACTCTGCCAGAGAGGGGTGTTTGTCCCTTCTCAATACCCATCTGTGGCAGGGGAGACCTGAGAGCAAAACAGGCTCTCAGAGCTGCCTCCTTGTCAAAGCGGATCTTCCCTTTTCCTAACGAGGACTGAGCACATGGGCCACCAAAGGACCCCAGCCCGAAGGAGCTGCGTTCCATGTGAAACAGAGGGTCAGAATTATGGAATGAGACAGTCCTTTAGTCAACTAAGCTTTAGAAATGCCTCGTTAATCCATTTAGAGTAGTCTTAGAAACCATAAGTCTGGTCCTTGCCATGAATAAYCTCAAGATTATAGAAGTCTTAGAAATCTCAAGATATAAGAAGTCTTGACTTCTTATAGCTCCATAAATTAAACTTCCAAGTACTTATCATACCTAATAATTGCAGACAGGCATGTGGGGATGTTAAATTTGGACAATTTTTTATTTTTCTTTAGCATGTCCACACACCAGCCAGCGGGTGGGCTTTAGAAAAGTCAGGCGAAGGCAGAAATTGCTGGGAGATCTGACAGAAAAACAGCTGTTACGGTGAAGCAAGAAGAACAAGACACCCTTGTGTCAAAGGGAAACGTTCAGGGAACGAAGGAATGACTGCAAAGGCATTGGAGGCACCTGGGATCAGCGAGTCACTGCCACTCTGCTGGGAGCCCAGCCCGGAGGTGGCAACTCAAGACATGCCTGTTAGGAAGGCAGCGTTCAAGTTGACACTGAAGAAGGCTTAAAAATGGAAAAACAAAAAGGTGTTTCCATTCAAGGTTCCAAGAAYGAATGATAAATCACTTAATATTCAAAAATTTTTAGTCTTGACTGGGCTTGCAATCCTAAAGACTGAAGTGGAAGCTTTTATATTTAGCGTTGAGTGTCTTTCCTGCTGTGGCCAGTTGTGAACGCTGTGTTTGGCCAAATAACTTGTTTTTTTTGTCACTACCATAGAAATACAGGATGCTCTGCCGTTCCTAAGCCTGGTGCTGTGTGGTGTGTGCAGTGAGAACACAGACTCTCAGCTCTGTGCAAAGCCCTCCCAAGAGCTAAGCACTCATTTTAATAACAGTTTTATTGRAGATTGAAATGAATTTGATCAATGAGTGGTACAGTTGCTGTGCCTCCCATATCGTTAGCAAAATGTTTTACAATTTTAGAAATAAATAAGAAAAGTTATAAGGAGATACATGCTAGAAAATGGTTATGAAGAGGGTACCGGCCCTGGAAAGCCAGGAAGGGGAGGAAGGGCGAAATGATGGAGGCGGCTCCTGTGGGACCGTTAGGTCGTTGCAGAAACACAGAGTGACTTGATGAAGGTGGCACTGCGTGTATTGACCCTGGTGCTGCTTCGCTGATGAAAGCTGCTGTCCCCTTTGATCTGTCCACGTTGGTGACGCCCAAGGCTGACGAGCCAAAAGGGGCCAAGCCAAAGCAGAGCGGGCGCCCRGACGCTGTTCCAAGGGAAAGCGGCTGGGCTCAGCGGGACACCTCTCCAGCGGCTGTGGGCAGATGGAGGCGCTCGGACCTCCTGGATGCTCCTGTGTTTCCCTGTGTTCTGCCAGACTTGCCGCGTCTTGCCAAGGTTGGCACTATCTCGTGAAACCAYGAGAGAGGAAAACACAGCTCTGAGAACTCGCACAAATCCGGTATTTGGAGCAGCACCGAGTTGTCCGTTTTTGCTGGTGAACGTTTCTGGGAAAGAACAGTCTGATGGTCCTCTGAGAAACTAATCCGAGGTGCAGGGTGCTGCAGGAAGAGGCATYGCAGGTGCTGGAGGCCCAGGCGTTGGTCGAGGTGCCGCGCGCTGCGCTGTGGCTTTGGTGCTGCCCGGCCCGAGGCCCCGGCAGCCCCCGCTGCTCTGCACCCGCACGGGGCCTTTGCCACCGCTGCAGCAGCCACGCTCCGTCTCCGTGCGCTCTTCCCAGCACCTTGCTGCCTTCGGCGTTCCTCACGACAGGGAATGCGGGGGAAGTCTGGCTTTGCATTTGCTGCCGGCTTGTCCATCCCAGGATAGACAGTGTCTGTGGGGTGACGTCCGAGAGGAGGCTCCGTCTACCAAGCGCCTTTCGATAGGAGCAAATGTTGATGTAAACAGGCCTGTCCGTGGCCGTGCAGGATCAACGCTGCGGGATCTGAGGGAAGGGGGGAGGGAGGGAGGGAGGGCTGCCAGGTTTTTCTTCAAAGGTGTTAACATATTAATTGAGTTCACTGAAAGACAGAATATCCAGGGAGACTTCTCATGGAGTCTGGCATTTGAGCTTTTCAGGTAGCAGTTTGCTTTTTTTTTTTCCCTCATCGGTATTTCTGAGCACAAGCCGGTGTTGCAAGAGGAGCCTGTTCCGTGTCTCAGTGTTATGCTTCTGTCTGGGGTAGGAGGGTAGTCGGTGGGAACCAAAGAGTATTCTCTCTTGGCGTGTTTTATCCGCTCGCAGGTGTAGCCCTGCTTGCCGGCACCGTGGTGTCCGCGCTCGCCGAGCTCCTCGTGAAGCGCACCCGGGCACTCGGCCTGGCTGCAGACGCTGGCAGGCCCTGTCCCCACGTAACGGGCAGCTCTGGAGCCGGCCCAGCTCTCCGTGGCCTAATGCCCTGTTGCTGCGAAACCCTGGGAAGCAGAAATTCCYGCTTGCCTCTTCAGAGCCCACTGCCGGGCACAGGAGCGGCAGCGGCATTTGGGAGCAGGGGTGGAAGGAGGCCCGCAAGGCAGGAGCAGCGCTGTCCTCGCGCCGTGCCGCGCTTGCCCGCGGCAGCCCCGGTGCTGTCCCACCGAGGGCTTTGCCTCCAGCGCGGGTGTCAGGCTCTGAGTCACRGAGTTTCCCTGCCTGGGTTTTGAATAGCTGGTTGGGATTCAGAGTCGGCTCTGTGGCTGCCCGGGTCTCCTCCAGACCCAAGTTCCCCCCGTGGGCTCCGTGACAGCTTGGGAGCGGTTTAACAGCTCAGCAGTGTGCGTGCATACCTGCGTGCGGGGAGACCCGGCGCGGCGGGCGCGGGGGCTGCGGGGCTGCTCCCTCCCGCGGGGCCGGCGCCGCTCGGCCCTGGGGCAGCGCGGAGCGGGATGCGCGGGAAGCGGGGAAGCAGGGAAGCGGGAAGGGAGGGCGTTCCCGGCGCCGCCCCGCCCCGGCGCCGCGGGGGGAGGTGCTGAGGGCGGTGCTGAGGCCCGGCCCGGCCAGGGCAGCGGCGCCGGCAGCAGCAGCAGCAGCAGCAGCAGCAGCAGCAGCAGCAGCAGCAGCAGCAGCAGCTAGAGCAGGAGCGACAGCAGCAGCAGCAGCTGCAGCTACAGCAGGAGCAGCAGGTACCGCTGTGGCCGGGGCCCTGCGCGGCCGCTCGGTCGGGCTCGGCGGCCCCTCCCGGGGCGCGCGGGTGCGGACCCCGGGCGGCAGAGGAGAGGTGGCCGCACCGGGGCCCCGGCTGCGCCCTCCCTGCTGCCTGCGGGAAGGGGCGCGGCGCCCGGCCGGCCTCTGCGCTCGGATAAGAACGGGTCTAGGGGCTGCTGCGAGTGCCGCTCTGAACGGTTTGAGGGGAGCGCGCTTCCTGGTGTGCGGACTGGAGTAGCTTGACCGCTGGAGTCACCGGAGGAGGAGCAGCGGAGGGGGAAGCTTTCGAGCTGGCTCCTTGCAGCGAGGAGCAGGGGCCGGGACATGCCCGTGCGTGCACAGCCACAGGCCCGCACCCGGATGCGTCGCGGTGAGCGCTGCGGCGTGCGCGTCGACCCGCTGAGCCGGGACAGCAGCGCGCCGGGGTAGCGCTCGGTGGTCACTGCTCCTCTGCTRAGGTGCTGCAGAAATCTCCTCCCGCTCACTTCCTTCCCCGAAGTGTTTCGCTGTCTGCTTTTAGGTGCGTTTTTSGCATTGCGTATGCGATTCTGCATCGCGTCTTGTGATTTTTATAAAATTTTATTTGGCTCCAGCTAAATATTAATGCTTAAGATGCTGACGATTCAGATGAAGATGGGGGGGATTCAGATGAAGGGAGGGTGGTTAATGCAGTAAATCGGTAASTAGCCCTTTGCCCAGGTGTTGGCCCCTTGTTTGGGAGCTTGCCCGTCTGTGAGGAAGTGTTGTGCTCTGCCGTGTGGAGGGGCTGGGCTGGGAGCCACGGAGTCTCCTTGGGAGGTGCAGCCTTGGGTCCTGGCAGGGGCAGCGCTGCAGGGAGCGAAGGGGCTGGCGGTGGTACCGCCTGGGGCTGGCGGCGCCCGGCTCCGGGAACTGGACCCAGCAACGCTCCTGCGTCCCAAAACTGCCCCCTTTGGCCAGCAGGGCAGCAATGGGAAGGGGCCTGTGGGCTCCCAATGGAGCTGCGGGCCCGGGACGGAGGAGAAGCCAGGCCTGCTGTTTTAAAGGCCCTTCCCTGTTCCCCTGCTGGCAGCTGAGCTGCCCTTGGGGATTCCAGGGTGGAATTCCAGGCATTGGGTGTCTCTTTAGAAACCATGCTCCCCCTCCTCACCCTCATTACGTTATAAAAGGATCAAACCTAAAGTAGATGGTGTTCAAGGTGCCAAGACATTTTTAAGGACATTGGTGAAAGAAGGRCTGGGTTGGCAGAGCCGAGTCGCAGAGGAGCAGCGCAGCAGGGGGAAGTTGCGCCTGCTTGCGGCTTGGCTCAGCGTGGAGGGGCCCCGTCCCACAGGCCGAGCGTGGGGACGGCCTGGTGGGGTGGCGTGGGGTGCCCGGGACCGAGGGGAGCCCGTGGGGCCGAGGGGAGCCCGTGGGGCCATGGTGTTCCTGCCGGTGGCCCCCACAAAAGCTGCCTCGTGAGGCGCCCGTTCGCGTGCACTGAACCCCTCTCGCTGAAGCCTCTCGGGGAGGCGACCGGGGCGACCCTGCCGACGTTAACCAGCCCACGGCCTCAGCGGTGCCGCCACAAGCCGCCCACCTTCCTTCAGCAGCCTGTGTTGGGTGCGGGATAAGAGCCTGGCTCTGCAGCACCGACCTTTAATGGGCGGCCGCGCTCCCTCCTCACGCGGCAGCAGCTGCGTGAACCACACGTGTCGAAGGCATGGGGGGCTCGGGGTCAGGGAGGAGCGCACCGAGGGGCGGAGATGGCACCTGTGTCTAGTGAATGTGGATCCCTGCAAGCAGTCACGGTGGCTGCGCCCAAACGTCATTATCCCGCGGGGAGGGAAGAGGCGGCTTCCCCGGCGTGGGGCCCGTGCCAGGGAGTTCCAGGCCGAGGTCCCAAKGCGGCAGCAAGCACAGCGAGGGAGCGGCCTGGAGGAGGGGAGGTGGGCGAAGCTGCTCCATGCCCACGCTCCCTGCTCCTGTGGCACTCTTCCATAGATGCGCTATGGCAAGGAGCACAAGTGTTGCTGAAAGGCTCTGGTCGAGCCACCACGTGCAGAACAGCCGGTGCAGAGGGTGTTCACTGGGTCTGGAGTCGCGCACGGCCCCCGTGCCTCTGGGGAGCGAGCGCCTTTCCCACCACAGCGTGTCTCTCTGGGAAGCTGGAGCGCAGAGAAGGGACGTGTTCCCAAACCCTGCACCACATCCCGCTTGGAGCAGCCCCGGACACTGCTTCTCCARCACCGGAGAGACATGCTAAGTGTATTCACGTATTCTAGAGTGTGGGACAGAACGTATTAGGAGGCTSTCAAGACTGGCAGAGTTGTGAGGGTTGTGGCTTCCTCTGTGTTTTCATCCTCCCTGGGACCGTTCCGGGAGGGGGCAAGGCGGGACCGCCGCCGCTCGGGGGTCGAGCTCCGAGGTGGGTCTCTTGGCGCAGACACCTGCTATGGCCGAGGCCACGCGCAGCCTCTCGGGGAGCGCCGAGCGGGCTCTGGCCGGCCCGAGGAAGCTGCAGGGAGCAGCAGCTACTTGATGGAATTGCTGCTTTTGCCCCGCGTGGGCACAAAGGCTCTCGCAGACTGGTGGCACTGCCTCAGCTCCGGGAGGAGCTGCTCTCCCGGGGAGCCCACGGGTGTGAGCAGGGCTGTGGGAGCCCCATCTTGGGTACTGAGAGTCCTGAGGCAACCCGGCCCCGAAGGAGGGACACTTTTCCTGCTTGCAGCCACAGCTGAGAAGTTGTTTATAACGAAATGCTGAGATGGTGTCATTTTCTCTTCTAGGAACTCGGAATAAGAATTCCTAGACCACTGGGACACGGACCAAGCAGATTCATCCCAGAGAAGGAGGTGCGGTGGTGTTTTCAAGTACACGGTGAACTTTATGCTTTTAAGGAACAGCCTTTTCGTAGTAACCCACATTTGGTTCAGGACAGCTGCTGAGCTGCAAAACACTTGCAGCAGCCATCGCGTTCAGCCCTGGCCAGGCTTTGGCCCCAGCTCTAAAGTACAAAAGCCAGGAGGTCCCGGGGGGACACGGGCAGGGTTATGACACCTCCTGCACCGCCTCCCTAGCATAAGAAACCCAATCCTGTTTCTGGAAAGGTGTCCGTTTGCACAGCCAACCTCCGGATGTAATTTCTTACTGGTCCACGCGGCCGCTGCCCCTCTGCTCGGGGGATACTTTGCCTCGAGCGCTCGCTGCTGCCGCAGATAGTCCGAGCGGCTGCAAGGAGCCGAGCGCRCCGGCGCTTCCGTCCGCGCGCAGCGGGAGCGGGCGAGAGCTCTGTGACCTGCCGCTGCCTGCCAGCAGCCGGGGAGCCTTCGCGCCAGCTCCCTTGGGGAAAATAATTACTCGGCTTGCCTGCTGCTGTAAGTAGAGAAGTCAGATCAGTCGGGGGCATTTGAGAAAGATAAAATGAAACAATTAGAAGTGAAAAGTGGGTGAGAAAGTGTAATGGTAAAATCAGCTTTTGCTGCTGTCCCCATTTGGGACCTCCAAAGGGGAGGCGTTACAGAGCACCTTACGTGTCTCACCGTATGGACGCTGGTCTAATGCCATTAATCCATTACGCAGTTTCTTGCTGGTGCGCGTTTAGCAGAGGCTCACAGGGGCTCGGGTTGCTGTGGACAATGTGTTTGCTGTATTTGATTTACTGGTACCTRTAGGCACCGTTGCCCATTGCTCTTTCTGTTCACCAGACCGTCGAGGTGGGGCGCGAGGACGCCGCCATGCACGCGCTCTTTGCAGACGCCTTCGCCACGCTGGGCCGCCTGGACAACGTCACCCTCGTGATGGTTTTCCACCCGCAGTACCTCGAAAGCTTCCTCAAAACCCAGCACTACCTGCTGCAGATGGACGGGCCGCTGCCCCTGCATTACCGACACTACATCGGCATTATGGTAGGTGGCACCCAGAGCTGCGCTCTGTGGTACTCGGTCTCTTGCACAAATTGCTTCCCAAGGCCAGGGCTTCAGGCTCGTAGTCTCAGTAGGAATGTGGGGAGGAGAGGAAAAGCTTTACTCTGCAGCCAGCGGCAGCACTGGGATTCGTACAAGTGACGGCGGTTCCTGCCGTGAGAGCGATGATCAGAACAAGCTGCTCTGTGGGCCACCTTCCTTACTGTTTCATTCTTTGAACACTACAAGTCTCGAATGCTTTGAGGAAATGATGACTCGTGGTATTTGTCATAAAGGACTCGCTTACTGTAATTGTTTTCTGGATCATCCATGTGCTTTCCTTCCTAGGCTGCAGCAAGACACCAGTGCTCTTACCTTGTTAATCTCCATGTGAATGACTTCCTTCACGTCGGTGGGGACCCTAAGTGGCTGAATGGCCTGGAAAACGCACCTCAAAAACTGCAAAACTTAGGAGAACTGAACAAAATGTTGGCTCACCGACCCTGGCTCATCACCAAAGAGCATATTGAGGTAAATCCTGTGCCACAGAACACCGAACGTGCCTTTGTTTTCCAGCAAAAGCAGTCGCAGACTTGTTGGGCCGGGAGGCAGGGACAGATGCTCCGTGTCGGTGGCTGCAGCGCCSTGTTGCAGGGGTGCAGCCTGCGTGCTTGACCCGGCTGCTTCCTGGCTGCAGTGCCTCCGCTGCTCCCCTTCAAGCTTAGCCYGGAGGCCGTGGGCGCTGGGCCCTGCCGGCAGGCCCTGAACCTCCCACACCTTCCTGCCCCAAGGGGAAGCTGCRTTTGAAACCTCTCAGCCCGAGCAGAGCATCCCACGCACAGGGACGGGATGGAGGGAGCCYGGCCCTAACGTGAGGCTTTTGCCCAAGCGATTGGCCAGTTGTTGCCCAGGGCTTTCTGGGACCGTAGGGAGCAGCTGGAGCAGGGAGCGATTGTTGCGGTTGCAGCCTCGCTGAGTGTGAAGTTTCGGCATGAGTGAGCCTGGCGTTAATGGAAACCGCAGGCACCGAGTGAAAACCACAGCAGAGGCAGGGGCTGCTGCGGGGTCGGGCTGGGGGCAGAGCCTCATAGCAGGACACTGACCCACCTGTGGGGCTGGAAAAATAACCTCCTGTGGCAAAGAGGCGGGTAGAGAAATTATTTCTGCTGTGCTGCAGTTGGTAATGGAATCGTTCGAGCTGCTTCTTAAGTGGGTGCTTTTGCCTTGCCTTCTTTTTAAAGCAACTTCTGAAGACGGAGGAGAACAGCTGGTCGCTGGCGGAGCTGATCCACGCCGTGGTCCTGCTCACGCACTACCACTCGCTCGCCTCCTTCACCTTCGGCTGCGGCATCAGCCCCGAGATCGACTGCGAGGGCGGCCACACGTTCAGGCCCCCGTCCGTCAGCAACTACTGCATATGTGACATCAGCAACGGCTACCACGGGGGCGACGAGCACCCCGGCAGCCCCGCCGCCAGCCTCCCGGTACGTGGGTGCCGCCGCAGCCCTCTCCTCCGCGCTGACAAGGTGCAGCGCGGGCCCCCGTCCCCACCTCCTTCTGTCCCGTGGGGGTGGGATCAGCATAAGCAAGGCGAGGGCTAAAATAAGCTGCGCTCGGGCGAAGCTGCGGTGTCGCCGGTGAGACGGAGGCAGCGGCAGAGATGCGGTCGCGCTGCCGCCACCGCACTCTTGTCACTCGCCACCCCACTGGCCTGGCTGCCTTGGGATACGTGTGGGCAGGGCCTTTCAGCATCCTTGTGCTGATGGGTTTGTCCGTGACTGGATACAGAATTCCTAGTGTGCTGTGATGGTGCTAAACCAGCTCTTGTGCAACAGGATCTGCTGGCACTTAGGAAGCCTCCTTTGAGGCTTCACCAAACCTGCGTTCACATTCGCTCTTCCTTTTTCCTTTGATATGTTTGTGAGCAGAGAAGGGGTAAAATACAGTTGGGTAGTAAATTGTGGTTACTTCCCCTATCAGAATTTCAGTTACCGCTCCTTGTTTTTCACTTGTTTAACATTTAGATTAATCAAGAGAAATAATTTTTTATTTCAGTCATTTTAGTGTGAGAACTACTTGTTCCAAAAAGCTGTGACTCTTGAAACACTCTAAAAATATCAGGGATCTAATTGAGAGAAGATGATGACTAAACGTGAACTGTTGGATTGGTACAGATTTCTTTCAAGAGCTGTTCTCTTAGAAAAGTCAGCATTTAAAGGAGGACRCAGCCGGAGTTGAAATTTTCTGGCTTTAAGATTTCTACTATAAAAGTCAGTTCTTGTTGCACAGGAGACTGACGTATTCGTCTCTCCTTCTCAAGACTACCCAGTCCTTGTGTGAAGTGGAAGCCCTTATGGAGAAGATGAAGCAGCTCCAGGAGTGCAGAGACGARGAAGAAGCCAGCCAGGAGGAGATGGCCACGCGCTTTGAGAGGGAGAAGAGAGAAAGCATGCTCGTGTGCTCCTCAGGTAGAGAGGCTCCGCCGGAGCAGAGCTGCTCTTTAGGCTCCTCCGGGTTACTTGGAGAAATGTTTTTTACCAGACAGGGGGGAGCAGGGGGAGGGAAGGGGCTATTAGAGGTTTCAAAGCCAGTACCGTTATCTTAGGAGGATGGAGATAAGAGGGTGCCTTGTTGTCCTCCAGAAATGCATGCCAGTGAAGCAGCACCAAGGTTTGGGGCATCTCTCAAACATGCCCTAACTCTCACTATATATATGTGCTAGAATGGCTATATGTGTGGCTATATGTGGCCAATATATATGTGCTAGAAACTTATCTCCAACAATGGAAGTGTGACCCATAAACCCCACAAGGCAGTGCTTTTCCAAAAAGAAGTCTTTTAAAACATGCAGCTGCTAAAGTTTKGAAGACACTAGGTTTGGGGTGACTCTGAAATGATAGTTTGTGTGTTACAAGCCAAGCTTTCGTGTAGGCTTTTCCAGTTTCTCTCCAAAAGAAACACAGCACAAGACTAGGTCTGTGCTTCAGGTCTGTGTGGTCATTTTAGAAGCACAGAGGCCCTCGTTTTTCTCTAGTGGTTCTGCCTGTGCCCTTCCAGGTTACATTCTGACCAAAATTTGTGCAATTGTGTTTGAAATCAACAGAAGATGAAGAATCGGCCCCAGCAAGAGACGTGTCTCGCCACTTTGAGGACACCAGCTACGGCTACAAGGACTTCTCCCGGCACGGGATGCATGTGCCCACCTTCCGCGCGCAGGTAACACGGGGCAGCCGCGGGAGCCGTCCCACCAAGGTGCTGCTGGCGCCGGGTGCCACGGCAAGAAACAGCTGCCACGGAATGTGCTGCCCCCTGTCCGGGGAGACTTCCAACCAGGCAGCCCAAACCTCTGCCCCGGGTTATTTCCCCCAAGGAAAATTACACTGAAGCACYGGCTAGGCCGTCAAGCGTTGATTTCTGATGTGCTGCATTCTGCGTTCTCCTTTCAGGATTACTCCTGGGAAGACCACGGCTATTCCTTGGTTAATCGCCTCTACCCGGACGTGGGACAACTACTTGATGAAAAGTTTCATATCGCTTATAATCTGACTTACAACACGATGGCCATGCACAAAGATGTGGATACCTCAATGCTCCGACGAGCCATCTGGAACTATATTCATTGCATGTTTGGAATAAGGTCAGTCTTGCCGCTGTGGTTCTGTACGTGCCACGTTTGTTCGTGTCGGCCGTGGGTTTTTTCCCCTATGGAAACACACCTCCGTGCATCTTTACTGATTTGCTGCCGCATGAGGGGGATGGGTCAGTGGAGGTACCAGTTACACAATAATATACTTTCCGTTAGGAACTTAGAAAACAAAAGTGTAAAAAGCAGTTCCTGAAAAGGAAAGTGTCTCTCTCTTTCAATTTTGCACAGATATGATGATTATGACTATGGTGAAATTAATCAGTTGCTGGACCGCAGCTTTAAAGTTTATATCAAGACTGTGGTTTGCACTCCTGAGAAGACCACAAAACGAATGTACGACAGCTTCTGGAGGCAGTTTGAACACTCTGAGAAGGTAGGTAGCAGCAGTGCCTCTCGAGCTGCAGCTGGGCTCTGCTGTYGCACTGCAGTAACTCCCACACGGACGTTACTGCTCCTCTCAGAGCCTTTGCTGGCTGAAGGCTGCAGCCCCCCAGCCCTCCTGGCTGAGTCTCAGCAGGCTTCGAGTCACTGCAGCTCTCCCTGAAGCTCTGTTTCCCATTAGACCCCGTGTGGAAATAGTTGAGAGAGACCCTGCTTTAAGAGGGGTGCTGTGGCTGTGAAGATTTAAGGGTGGAAATAAAATACTTCCTCTCGCAAGTAATGAATTTGACTGACAGACTGATAGAGGTGAGCTTTCAAGCACACAAACCMTTCTTGAAAGTCCAGAACTCTGCATCTCCAATCACCTCTATTCCATCTCCTCAACTAGCCGCAAGATAACAGTTTTACGGCATGTCATAATTTTTCTTGTGCTTCTCCTCAGCTAACCACTCATGTCGGTAAACACCTCTGTGTGTCTCTCTCTCTGTCCCACAGGGGCAAAAAACCTTTTCACCTCTTCCTTTGCTAACAGCCCCCTCCACTCCTCCGGTATCAACCACCCTTTTGCCTTTAATGATCTGGTTAAATTAATTAAGCTCGACTACAGCAGTCAGGTGCAGGCTGCTCCTAGTCCAGTGCTGCGGAAGGGTTTCTGTGCTCAAAAGCTTCTCGGTTTCCTCCAGCTTGACCAGTTGGTTGACTAGAGGACAGCACCTCTTCTCCCAAATCTGGCTCTGCTTAAACGTAGCCCACGCCCCGTTGCTGCAGTGCTGGTTAAATCTTCCCTTTTGCAGAAGCTAGACAGCCCGAGCCGGGGGGTGGCTGGCGCGGGTTGGGCTGCGCCGCTGCTCGCGCAAAGCCGCAGCCCCCCGCGCGTGCTCTCGCTCAAGGCGCTTGCCGGGTTCTCTAAAGCCACCTCCTGTCTGCTTTCCCCAAGGTGCACGTGAATTTGCTTCTGGTAGAAGCTCGGATGCAGGCCGAACTCCTTTACGCTCTGAGAGCTATCACTCGCTACATGACCTGATGCCTCCGGCCGCCCCTCGACGGTGGAGTTTGCGCAGCCGCAGCTGGCAGAGGATGCTGCGAAGCCTCAGGACCAACAGTAGCATCAACTCAGACGCCTATTGTGCCATAACTCCTTTAGTTTCAGCTCTTTCCGTGTTTGGAATATCACTGGTGCCCCCAGGGGCAGGCAGCGCTTGCCAGTTGAAAAGATGATAGGGTTGTGCAGAGGTGCTGCCCCATCATGGTATTTTGGCTTTAGGCAGCACGGGACCCTCTCTGAACTTGTGGCAATATAGCAAATGATAGATGATATATAAATCTTGTATTAAGGCAAATGCAACAGGAGTTGGAGCGTGGAAAGAAGTGGGACTTGCCGAAATTTGCTTTCCCTACAAGAATAATCCTAGAGAATCTTGATGCTGCTATTTGTGCTGGTGGAGTGAACAGACAGAGGCTGTTCCAGTTAAGCTAAAAGTGACAGTGAGCACTGCTGTTGTCTGAGCCTTTCTTGTGGGTGGTTTCCAAAAAGCCTTGTTATTGAGCTTTATTTTTTAATCAGAACTAAAACTCCTCTCTCCACACTGACACTTGGGAAGATAGCAGTCACTTCTCTGGAGTAGTCTAGCCTTAAAAATGCTCTAGGACCTTTGTCCGGCGGTGTTTGGGGAGCTCCAAAGTGCAATGGTCTTCCTCGGGAAAGGAGAGGAGTTCAGTCCTCAGAGCTTTTTAGACGTCCAGCTACATCRAGTGTCAAGTAGCTCCTTCTCCTGCTTTTCGAGGATGAACTGATACCTGTCCAGGAGCTAAAACAAAGTATGGGAATGTTTTTTTTCTAGACTGCCAACCAGGCCTACTGTATTACCTGCCCAATGCTGGTCTTACTGATTTTTGCAGTTGCTTAAATAACTAGGCTAAAAACATCTATTTTTAGTAAATCAAAACATGATTAAAATGCTGACATTCACTATACAGTGGTTTTGGAGAACACATGAATACTTTTGTATGAGTGTGAATTGCTTTTTAAATTTGTCAGTATTATTGGTATTTTTTAAATAAAGGGTAACAACTTTTCCTCTGGCTGTGTTTGTGTTGCTCAACGTGACCCTTGTAGCTTTACAAGGCTGGCTTGGAAGGCCAGATRCTGCCTTATTCAGGCATCTGCTATATGCTAAGGTCTGTTCAAAAGAGGCGAGATAGTAACCGACCTGACATTCTTAATGACCGACTGCAAATTTTTCAAGAATGTCTAAAAGAGGGCAGAAAAACACTGTAAAAAGGCTCTTTGCTGGAACTACAGCAGGTTCTCCTGCATAGCCTCCTCCTTTTCATCATCCTCCACCCTGCGGTCAAGCAGCTGCTGCTGTGCAGGTTCTCTCTTTTCAATAACCAGCCTTAAATTTTGTTTGCAGAATTCAGCTGGCTTTGAAACCCTCTAGTAGCAAACCTGTAGTTGCAGCTGAGGCTGCTACTTGCCCTGGGTTAGTGCCAGAACAGCTGGTGTCGGGAGGGCTGGCGAGAGACACGGTCAGACAGGAACATAGGGCAAAGGGTGCTGGGGGGAAGAGCTTGTTGCAAGTGACTGACAAAGGGGAGGGACRTGTTCCTAGAGCTGGGTGTGCAGTGGGGCTGCAGGACACCCGAGTGTCATAGAATCCCCTGCCTGCTTCCACAAGGGGAGGTGGGCACTGCGCCAGCCTTAGCTGCAAGGCTGGAGAGAAAGGCACCCACCCGAAGCACGTGCAGAATTAAATTCTAAATCCCCAGGTGAGGGAACAAAAYGGTTGCTCTTGCAAGTAAGAGAGAACAGCTGCCCGTTCCTGGAGGATGGCACTGGCTGCAAACAGAACACGTACAAAAGGAACGAGAAAAAGGTGCAGCTCTGACAGACGTGGTGCCCACGTCGTGAGGCCACATGGTTGCTTCAGAGCTGGGTGAGGGCCGGCCCACACTGTGGCACACGAGGAGCTGGCCCTGCTGCGGCCCCCCAAGCTGAGACGGGTGCACCGGCCCTTCCTACTCCTCCCCGGGAGCCCGTGCCAACACTGCTCAAAAACTAAAGCCCAGGCTCATGGCAGGACCTTCTGAGAACGGCTTCATGCTTGCGGCCCAAACCCCAAAATACCTAAAATGATCTAGTGGAGAACGATTAATAAACCGTCACAGAGATGTGACTAACAGGAAGCATCTGCTATTTCCTCTTAACTAAAAATACAGGATTTTTAAAGTTCCAAAATACAGAAGAAAACTTTCCTGTTTAAGGGGAAAAAAATCATAAAATTAAAGCTGTGTCTGAAGACATACCAAAAGTATATTCCTAATCTGTAAATGAAGCTTCTGCTTGTTTTGTTCTTTGCTTTGTCTTTAAAACGGAGTTGGACTTGGCACCTGTCGAGCAGGGTGGCTCGTCCCCTCCCTTCCCAAGCAGGTCCCGTCCCCCCTGCAGCTGCGAGTGGCTGGAGCCACATCGTTTTAAGAACTAGTAATGATTTAAGACCAGATCATGGGACTGCACTCTTTTAAAGTGACTGACTGACAGTGACCTACCTTATTTAAGGGAAGTGCTGCAAGGCTCTGAGGCCTTACCTGGAGAAGTCCTTTAAGGAGCTCTGATAACCCTGCTGCACAAACCTCTGGTATCAGCCCCATTTTTCTTCCTCCCAGTTTAGGATTATCTTGTGCTAGCRCCTTATTCAAGCAAGCAGATGCTTCTCTGCATTTCCTGAAAAGCAGCTCCTGCTTGAACACACACACACTAAATTCAGAGTGTTTCTGTTACTGCATTGCTTAAAGGATTTCAAGTGGTACCTAGTGATTTTGGAGAGCCCTCCCTCTCGCGGCAGGGCTAACCAATACCCCAGGGGCCTCTGCTGCCCTCTCTGCCTCGCCTCAATGAGCTGTTGGTGGGGCTGCCCCTGGTCAAACACTGTGGCTGTCCCGTTCTTCTCCCCGCTGTGGAATATCCATATTTTGCCTGTGCTAGAGGACCCTTCTCCCAGTTCTCTGAGCCTTTCTTTGGAGCATTTGGAACTGACCAAAACAGCCAACCTTTTCCGTAACAGATTTTAAATGCCTACATTACTGCCACCTCATGGACTTGAGCAAAAAGTCAGTCCCAGGCTGCCCTCGGCACCTGCAGCGTTTGCCTGCGCAGCGCGTGGCCACAGGGCCCTCTCCCTGCGTCCCCCGGTGCTCTGCAGCACGGTGCTTGTGCCACAGAATCACAGAATCCTTGTGCCACAGAATCACAGAATGCCCAAGGTTGGAAGGGATTTCAGAGGTCATCAAGTCCAACCCCCCTGCACACACAGGGTCACCTAGAGCACGTGGCACAGGGCKGCRTCCARGCGGGTTTTGAAGATCTCCAGAGAAGGAGACTCCACAACCTCTCTGGGCAGCCATCASACGGAGGCCATGAACAAGTGCCTCCAGCCTCCTCCCTACCCCTCAGAAGCAAATCCAGGCTCTTCTCCAGGAGGCAAACGTGGCACTTCAGCTAAACTCGCGGAAGAAAGAATTACCCCGGAGATTTTGTAAGGCACCCAGCAGAGCTGCTGTTGGCAGCCGGGTGGCCTCCTGCCCAGGCTGCCGCCGCGCGCTGCCACCGCTTCCCGCCTCTCCCGCCTCTCCCGGGAGGGAGCCCGGGCGCCGCTCAAACACCCTGCAACGCCCCACTCGCGCTATGGCTATCCAGGTGCAGGCTTTTATACCAAAATATAGATGCAAATAGGTAAGACAAAGTTTGCGGGTACACGTGGCTTGTATCGCGTAGCGTTCCGTTATAGCACATAGCCCTCTGGTACCACGGAGACCCTGGGATCCAAGGGTATTTTACACTTTAAAATCGGAAACTTTGTTTCATTTTAGTAGCAAAGAAACCATGTAGTTAYTAGATCAACCACATTCAAAAGCTGCTTGATAAGCTCAAATATACTGTAAAAAGTAATTATGCACACAGAAATTTCACACAAGTTTCCTCCCAAATAATATCTGGTATATAAATGTCGAGTTCTTCTCTTTCAAAAATCAGATTCCCTGAGCTCTCCAACAYGCCTACCAGTGATAACGTACAGGTACCTTAGAAATACATACCTGTACAATCTACATCATAAAAATATTTTGTAACTGTTTTCAATATGTTATTATAGATTATTTGTGTCTATCACTATGCCATTGCCTACAAATATTTCAGCTATTTTAAATACTCCTTAGCAAACCTCTGATTCAAATGGAGTAACAATCATAGTTGGGAGGAGTGATGGCTCTGAATTCTATCAAGGAGCTTTTCTGCCACAGGTTTGAATTCTGTTTCCCAGTATATTTTGTGGTAGTTTCTTATGTCTCTGTCGAGGCTGTAATCCAATGATAGCTCCTCATCTGTAATCAAGGAAAATATCATGACTAGTTTTAAATAAAATAAACATAACTATTTATTTTATGACCACAACACATGCAGTTTATCAGTTGCGTATGTTCTTGGCTTAAAAGCAGCTCTATTGAAGTATCTCTCTCTGAGGTATTAAGCTTTAACTGAACTAAAGCATGCAAGAGTCAAACAACAAAAAACAAACAAACAAACAAACAAAAAACATGAAAATTGGTGTTGTGGGTTCCTCACTTCAAAGCGAATAGCAGAGCTGCATGTCCCAGGTCACATTTATTGTGACTGTCTGGCTGGAAACTACTGGAGTTTGAACATTGCCCACTGAGCTTTTGCCAAGGTTCGTCACTAATCCAATGAATCTAGCTGCAGCCATGCTTTTTTTTTTCCTGTCCCAGATTCCTTTCTTAACATGGCTTGTACAGTCTGCTTCCACATACCTCAAGCACCCRGGCCACGTTGGCTAGGATGATCCTGGTGTCCTCCCTTCCTCACATACTTCACAAATAAAGATATTAGGACAGTGAGAGGAAGGAAACATTAGGAATGAAAGGGAGCAGTCTYGCTTTATGCTTTATGTTCTTCCTCCTCCATTTTTCCTGGTGTTAGACATGGCAAGGAAGCAAACCCTTCCAGACGGAAGGAACCAGTCTGCAAATGGAAGCAGGCTCCTGAATTGGGAATCCACATTACAAATACAGCTGATAAAGGTGAGCAAACGTTTTAAAGACAGGAGCTTGGCACAGGTCAAGAGAAAGGATATTCGACGGTCCCCAGGCCCCAGCCTGACCTTCACCCAATGGGCAGTGCTCTGCTCCAGGACTGAGCTCTGCTCCAGACCATGGAAGAGCACTAGACTTGCTAAATCCGTAACTCTAACAGAACTTACTGCGCAGCCATAGCAAGTATGGGACACAACTGAAGCTGGAGAGAGACTTAGTCACCTMCTTTGTTAGTTTGATTTGTCAGCAAGTTTTATTACGAAACTTTACTTAGAAGAGCAACTATTTGCATTAAAAGAATGAAACGGTCCTAAAGTAGAGGATATTGTGGAGTCTCCTACTCTGGAGGTCTTCAAAACCCGCCTGGATGCCACCCTGTGCCACATGCTCTAGGTGTGCCTGCTTGAGCAGGAAGGTTGGACTAGATGATCTGTAGAGGTCCCTTCCAACCTTAAATATTCTGAAATATTCTGAAATATAGCCTGAGCTGTGACAGCTATAAAGGAAGGAAAACACACCACATCTCTGCAGGAAGAACCTTGTAGCCAGAGCCACATCTAGCCCACAACATGAGATCCATATTCAACAAAATCAAGGGATAATTTAGGTTGGAATGGACCTCTGGAGGACAGCAGAGCCAGCCCATGCCCAAAGCAGAGTCCACTTAGATGAAGTTGCTCTGGTCCGGGTCCAGTTGAGTTTTGAGCATCTCCAAAGAAGAACCCATAGCCTCTCTGGGCAACCTGATCCAGTGCTTAACCACACACATGGGAAATATTTTTTTCCCCTGATATTTAATAGGAATTGTTTCAACTTGCAACTTGTGCCCGCTGGCTCCTGCCCTATCAATGTCACTGTGGCCCAACACATGCAAATTTAATCTCAGCAGCAAAGAAATGAGCAATAGACCCCTGAAGAGGAAGATAAGGGATTAACATTTTTGTTTTCAGRCAGAATTGCTTTGCCTACTCCTGGAATGGTTTTCATATCCAAATTCATTATTTTCTAACACACAGGAAGAACTATTTCTCCTTTTTATTAGACAGCTGTGACTCACCAATGTTGACAAGGGTGCCTATAAGCCAAAAATATGGAATCTCTGGGGCTGGTAATACCCACCAACAAGAACAGGATGCAGAACCAGTTCAAAAGCTGAAATGTTGAATCAAAAGAGTCCATCTCCCAAAGCAACTCTGGCTTTCCCACACAGATGCTGTGCTTCTTTGGACAATTACTCGGGATTCTCCTCCAAACTAGCAGAATTGGATGCTGGTCAAACAGCATATGGACAAGCCAAGCACAGTGGGTCTGCATGCTATGGGGAAACCTGAAATCCAGAGCTCAGGCTGTATGTAGTCTGCAAGGACTTCCCAACTAAGAGTGAAGGGGCAAGTGAAGGGAAGTCTGGAAAGAGAGAAGGAAGGAGACAGAAGTGTGTCCTGCGCACCATGCAACACTTAATGCCCATGCTCAAAGATGTTTCCAAGACTGAGGCTGATCTTTGCTGAAGGAACGGGTCAAAGCAGAGCTGCTGTGCAGGACAGGGAAACATCAGCCTCAGGGAGCTCAGATCCAATGAAGGGATAGGAGGCTCAGGAGCAGCTGAAATCCCTCTCCCTGAGAGGAACCAGTGACAGGGTGGTGGGAAAGCAGCCTGCTGCTGTGATCAGGTAGGGCAAGAGAGAAATACTACCACCTCTTATCCAGGCTTCCTTGGTCCTAGGAACAGCCTTGTTTGGCTGTTTCCTCTCCCCATCATTATATCTCATGTCGTCTATGCTCATTTTATCTTCTGTCATTTGGTTCCAGGCAGGAAAAAGAAAAAAAGAGGGAAGAGAGGAGCCCTAAGGAGAGCAGGTGACCTGGGTTTGCAGTCCCATGCTCCGTTTCTGCAGCTCCTCCCCTCTCTGTTGGCTTTTAGCTCACAGAGGAAGCAGATCCAATGTGTAAGAGGTGCCTTCCCTACAGTTWCTCTTCTGACTACAGTTCAGAGGAAGATGAGTTTTCTGATACAATTCTGGTGTATTTTTAATTAAGTATCATTACCAGGAAGGGACTGGAATACTCCAATTCCYGAGTCAAACAAATTAACAAAGTTTTAATTATTGCCCAGCCTGGACCCTGCAGTCACATTAATTGATGGAAGAAYCAGTGTTAAATGTAAAGGAAAAAGACAGAAACATTAAGAATTCTCTCTCTATATAAAAAACTCACCCAGGAGTGATGTGAGCAGYCCTAGAAGCGTGTCAGTATSTTCTCCAAAGCACGAGGCTGTACTTGGGAWGTTCTCACTGTAGTTCCACAGGGTTTTGCATATCAGACATGCCAGCTGCCAGTCTGCAGGCCCAAAATCTTGTAAACAGTCAATTAATCTGTCAATACCAAACAAAACCACCATTTTTGTTCAATGCTGTCATCTCCAGTAACTTCTGAACCCAACTGGCCAATTTCAATCATTGTTCTATTTAACCATCTCGTAATACTAAACAGTATCAAGTAAAAAAAGAAGTTTAGTATCTTGAAGACAATAAATTTCAACAAGTTCCACTATAATCTGTGACTGGCCCTAGTCACGACCCCTAGAAGAGAAGCTGCAGTCAGCTGCACCACACTAGGCGTCCCCCCAGGAATCAGATGAAGAGTTAAAAAAAAGCTTCAGGCAGAACTTTCAGCCCAGTACACATCAGAGAATGCAACCACAAGAAATAAATCCAAAAGAAAAGTGTTTTTACTGCTATTTCCATGGCTCAGAATTACATGTTACATTCAATGAAGTCTGTCCCATTTTGCACATCTCCTTCCTTCTTCTGTTGTAATCCTTCAATGTGCATTCCCACTGGGTTCCTCTCAAAAGTGCCAGTTTTATCAAGGTCCATTAAGTTCCTAACCTTTCTCCCAATGTACCATTTTCCTTGCAGACATCCAATTCAGCCTACAGCACAAGGAAGACTCTGGAATTCAGCCACCTACATCAGCTTACATAAAAGTGTTCCCGTTACCAACTGGCAGTATTTTTACGAGTCCTGGGGCAGCACAAGCAAACATTATTCTTCACCTGCTGTCTCTCATGATCTCAAGTGTAATCTGCTCATTGCTGTTCTCCTCACCCCAGCGCCCCTGCATCCTCTCCCTCCCTAACTTTCCTGGGAAGTTGATAAAATGATGACTAACAAAGGGAACACAAGTGATACTTATCACATTCAGGTATTCAAAAATATCAGCAACTGAAAGGCGATCAAAAAAGAGGCCAAATGCCTCTTCTCTCCAAAGACAGTCACTGTTGAAGACTGGGAGGCATCCGGTCAAAAGCAAAAGGGGCTTRCTCTATTTTTTCAGAAGTTTAATTCTCTGATGAGACTAATGATGAAGACTCTAATTCCATGCAATATCAGGGCCACTACATATTTGTACAATAACCTCATTTCTAAATATCCACAGAGTTGGTTTGGGGCAGTCAGGATGACCTCCTTAACAGTCAYGTTTGTATACTCTAGATTTATTCCATATTGTTGCTATGTTTCCTTTCTTCTTCCAAATTTTTCAGAAAGTATACAGGAAATCCTATTATAGAAATTACTAACACTTATTTTTAATTAGCCTGTAATTTATTTTTACTCTTGTTTTTCAGCTTTCAAATTCTGCAATATAACTAGAACCTAGGAGGGAAAGATGAGCAGACTATGCCCTGTTTACACTGCATAAAAGAAATAACCGTATGGTGTAGGAACCTGAACGTATTTCAAAGTCAGATATATTGTTTCATAAATGGTTTCATCAAAATGATGCTTTGCAAACATCAGAACAAGATCTTTCATGTTGCTCCAATTAAAGCGTATCCACTATTATCTGAACATCAAACCACAAGCGTTGCAGCCTCAGTGGTTTTTCARGGTCTAATACCACTTACACCAGCAGCAAGCTTTACACCTGAACTCGCAGAGAGAGGAGACCCAGAAGCTCTTCTGTGCTGAACATGCCCATATCCCACAGCTCCAACTTAGCAGTTATAAAATTTGCTAGAGATCATATAGAGTAAAGCAGTTCCTGAAGTAATCTTTACAACACACACAGAGCAATGGTGTCTTCCTAACTGCACATTTATCTTGCAAGGATTTGGTTGGGTTGAGCACAGCAGGAGCAGCTCCTGCAAAGTCATGCCCCAGTTACTGTACCCTATGGTACTCTCCTCTGAGRTAGGTATCATGAGGATCTTTGGACCCTTATTTCTTTGTCAGTGGGGATGAAGGAGCTCAGCCACTCTGTAATGCTTTCCCCAGAAAAGGCTGCAAGAATATTTAAGGCTCTTGAAGACTTAGATCCTGAGTATTTATACAGTATATATCCCCTTTACAAGCCTGGCCCCAATGAAATAAAATCCATCTAAAACCCCTAGTCCACACTTTCACAGCTTGTCTTTTTTTGTGAAAACACTCAGGGACTTACTTTTCAATTCCTCCTTCTTCCTTCAGCAGAGCTCTTCTGTCCTTATCTACAGTGAGATTGAGGAGAACTCCACAAGCGGAATAGCAGACGTGTTGATTCTTGGCATCGAGTAAAGCGATCATGAACTTGTAAACTGGATTTTAAAGAAGGAAACAAAATTACTGAAAAAAACAGATTTATGATACAAGTGGCATTACAACACACTGACTAAACATGTATRCACAGAAAGCAGTCAAATGTGCTTCACTGAGGCAGGACATACTGCCCAAATACATAACGCAGTGGCCTACTGCTACGAAGATGCGGGAAGAGGCACAAGAAGCAGTGCTAACCATTATGCCACGCTCAACGCCCATTTCTTCAACTCAACAACTGCAAAATTCAAGAAGGAGATGCTGGACTTGCCAARTGTTGTGGCATTTCCTGAACTCTGCAGTCAGTAGGAGGTAAAAGACAGGCCCAGCGAGGGAGTCAGTCTTACCTAGGGGAGAGGCAGCCTCTCAGCTCTTACCGAGCTCAGGGTCCCTACGCCCTGATCTCTCCACATCAGAAGACTCTCCCCTCCATTGGRGGCAGCTCTTCAACAACCAGCTTCCAAGCATGAGCTCTTCCTGAGAGCTGGGATTTTCTCCTCCCAAAGCAGCAATATGTCCACGCTTAAAAGAATAGGGTCTATATTCTGGCATATCCTCTCACTTGGAGCACAGTCAGATAAAAGCAAAACATGTATTTGAGTGAATTGTTGTTTAAGTAAACTTTTTAATACATCACTTCTGAAAAGCTAGGAGCTGTCATGTTACCCAAAGCTCTTCAGACCCCAAAAGGAAAAGCACTTGAGAAGGCTTGGGTACTACTCAGAGGCAAACAGGAGGTCCCCCTTGGCTAAGGGAGCCAATCATCTTAAGTACATGTTACAAAGTGCTAGAAGCTATCAAATGTTGTAATCAAAATCCTTTAATTCTGAAACTAAACGAGAATTAAGGTGGATTTTCATTTTATATCAAACCACTACTAACCCACAGGACTTGAGGAATAAAGTGAACAAAAACTTCAAAATTATTTTTTTTAGGAAATTTCTTTTTGTTATTATTTACCTTCATAAAGGCATATGCTAGAGACATTTATCCTACTCCAATAATTTTCATTTTTGATGAAGCTGAAATAAAATTGTGTTTATAATGACTGCTATTTGAGTCTAAGATTTGCATCATTTACAAAACACAAGATAACATTGCTTCTACCCTTCAAGTGAGACAGCTTATTAGCAACTTTTCATTTTTAGAACAACTATGGACATTTTAAAAGCATTCCTTCAAGTGCAAAAGTAACTCACTCTTTTTCTGTACGATGAAGTCACATATCTCATGATACTGGGAAAGATTCCCAAAGACTCTTACAGCCTCCACAACTCCATCCATACTGTTGCTCATTAACAGCTTTAAAAGCACTATTGGATTGTAGAGAAACAAAATAGAAACAGTTACTGCTATATCACAAACACATACTTGTTTTTTATCATTAATAAACACCAGAWCACAAGCAGCAACAGATAAATGTAATAAATGTGAACATCTATCTCTGGTTGCARTGAAGGGGGTTAGCAGATGGTAGAACAACAGCTAAATTGTGTGAAGCTTTGAAGATGAGACAAAGAGCTCCAATGAGAAGGCTACGTGAGAAGGAACAGAGGAGGACTTGTGAAGAGAGCCTAGGCACAGTTGGATTCATGGAGAACACTTGTGCTGTACAATTTTGAGGGGGCTCATGTGAAAATCCAGGACAGAAAGAAGAAAAAAGAAGTCATAGTGCAYGAGAGAAACAACTAGACCCAGAACAGAAGGTTTTATGGTAATACGGTTCCTTAAATCATCTGCTGACATTAGCTGTACTTTCTCCCAGTGCTACTGTAACAAGTAAATATATTTTTTTCTGAACAGCTACTTAATATTGCCCCGGTCCAAAACATTCACTTTGCTGCTTTGTTGTTCAGCAGTTTCACATATAAGTAGTGTTCAACAGAGACTTCAGCTTCCCCTTCGAAAGGCCACCATCACACAGGTTTTTGGTACGTGGCCCAGAAACCACATTTACCAGTCTTCAGCGATGAAGAAGGGAACCACTGAAAACAAACACGTAAACAACTCAGAGTTAATCCATAGCCTTTCCACCACAGAAGAGAGAGAAGAAACTGGCTTCATTCCCATCACTTCCTTCTTTGAATGCTGCAATACTGAACATGCCCTGAATTTGTCTTAGGCAGATATCTGGAATGATKATTTTTTTGTCTTTGAGAACCACTCATTTTCAAGTATTCACAAAACGTCTCCTGGAGGAAGAAATCTGTTGGTTTTCTGACAAAAGGTTTTCTCTATCCTTTCAGTTTAGACAGTGGGAAGGTGATGGGAGGGGCACCACATGCTAACAATAAGAATGGGAGGACAGCAGAAGGGAGAGGACTAAGACATTTGTCTATGATAAAGTTCTTCATTCTTCTGCAGCTGGCAGCAAGAGAACATTATCCCTGGGGAATAAAATAACTCACAAGACAACAGCAGAACTGTTAGCTAGAGATGAAGTGACATCTAGCAGTCGGTCCGCGCTAGGTTGAGAGACAGAATGCCTGTCTCTCCCCACATCTCACCTAGTTAGGGACATGTTCTTCAGAAGTATTCAAGGCAGAGTCCTTTTATCTTCTGAACAMCATTAATGCACAGGATACAGAACTCAGGGGCAGCTCCCATACCTCACTAAGATACGACTACTGCACATATTGAGAGGGGAGGAACTCGCACCATACCTACATGGGCAATGGATTCAGCAGGCAGAAACAAAATTAGAATTTGCAGGTCTAGAAGGCAGTAAGAAGAAGAAGGAAAAAAAAGCTGTCATATTTGAAGTAGCTCCAAGTAGATGTGAAAAGCAATGCAATTACTATGGTTGAGGCATATRGATTTTGAGCAGGTCTAGCAAAAGCTGCTACACCAAAAACAGCACGGTACATTGCCTGGGGAGAAAATGAAGGGTTTTGTTCAACAGTGCAAGCACATCCACACAAGTCATGGAGCTGTAGGCCCCAAGAACCAGAAAGTGCTAGAAAAAATTGTAAAACTCATATTCCTGCACTACAATACCACAAAATACTATCAGTGTTTTTATTAGCTGTCAAACTCAAGCACATAACTTCCACTTTCAGAAAGCTATGCAAGGACTCTGCAATCAAAGTCCTTACTTTCTGCAATATGCAGCTTCTTGTCTTCAATTGCAGAACTCCTCACTTGGTAGTAGGATAAATTGTTGATCGCTGCCGCAGCATTGAGAACCAGCTCCTCGCAGTCATCTATAGGCTTGTATTCTGATATTAAAAAAAATATATATTATATATATTATATATATGTATGTATATAGGACACGAGTCAAACTTAGAAGGGCATCACAGCTGAGGAGCAAACAAAATCACAGGTTGCAGKACTACAGAATGAGGACAGTTAGACTCTTCCCAATCTGCTGGACCCAGGGTTATAAAAGGTTATATAAAGGGTTATAGCTACGGCACGGCAGCACCGATCAGCTGGATCAGTGCTCTTAGAATCAACCTCAGTCAAATCCTCTCTCAYGGTCTTTCAAACTTTCACTTCAGGATAAAGCCACCAAAAAAGAAATGCCAAAAATGTCGGACACTATGACACATTAAAAAAAAGAAATRTAACTTCAATATTATTTGAAATATTCTCTCTCTTATAAGAGTTCCTGACAGAAGGAATTTTAATCAATGTARAATTTCCTGATACACTGACAAAGTCTAAGAAATGGTTATACTGATCCATCTCATTCAGGTGAAAGAATTAAAAGAGAGGTTTTCTTCATGAGGAAAGAGAACATTTGGTAGGAAACTAACTGAAATGATGCTCAGGGAGCAAGGAGGGAGCCAGAGATGAGCTYTGAGACTTATATCCTTATAATAGTTTAAGGTCCTGCTGACCAAGGAAGCTCTCACAGGGTATAAAAAAGAACCTATGGACTTGAGTGTCTGTGTCTGAAATCCCACATACCTGGTGGGCAACACAGCTAAACGAGCATACAAGTGGGCTGGCTGTTTTCACATAGTATTTAAAGTTCTCATCACACACTAAAAAATACAGAGTCCTCTGAAAGATCTCAGCACTGAGGACCTCTGTTACTGGGAGAACAGGCTCCCCAGCCCTGGCCTATAATTAAATTTATAAAGGGAACAGTGAGCAATAAGGAACTGCAGTCCTAAACCCCAGGTTGGAGGGAAAGGGAGACTACCTCCCACTCAAAAAGATATCAGGGTTGGAAACCTCAAAAACAAACAAACAAACAACAAACACACAAAAAGAGGAAGGTTTAGGAGGAGGCTTAACAGTTAAGGTGAAAGGGGCTGGGGAAGACAATTCCAAAAATAATTTGGAATTGTCACAAAAATGCAAGTCTAAAAAAATAACAATTAAAAATTATATACATTTGATAAGGATACCTCATAGTATGAGTGAGACATATTTAAACTAAAATTCTAGTTTGCTTCTCCTTAATGATCATATTTAAAATTTGTACCACTGCATGAAACATCCTCTTCCCCCTAGACAGTAAGAAGTTGCACCAAAGCAGCAACAATTTCCCTGTCTCCACATAGCACCATTTATGTGGCCCAGCAGCAGCACCGTTATTTTAAMAGGAGGACCAAGTTATTAACCTTCTAAGAAAGAAGGTTAAGGAATGAAATCCTGAACTTTCCTTATAGGCTGCACAAAAAAGACCACACAGCATGCAGGCTTTATTACCTAGTACTGTAGCAAGTAATTCTACAACAGGATGGGTGGCTGCCAGGGCTGCTCCTACACTGGGATGAATGGACAGGTTGGCCAGCACTCGGACCAGCTTCATAAGGACATCTTCAGCTTCTGAGGGATGCTTTGGGTTTTTCTTTTCTTCGCCTTTTTCACGGTTCCTTTTTTCTGCATTCAAATCAAGTTTGTGGTAGGTTTGGAATAATGATATCAGCGTGTTAACACTTCCTTTTTCTTTAAAAAATTGCTGGCGGGCCTGGTTACTCTCTGCCATTAAATTCCCAAGAATGAAGAAAATGCGGACAACCAAATCCTGCAAAAACAGGAATAAACCACGTTACAAGGAAAACAATTAGAAGCTATTAGCTGCTTAAGAAGCAGATAATATTCCATTTGCTTCACAATTCAGTTAGCGGCAAGCCCAGATAACTGAAAGAATGCTAAATAAAAAAAACTAGAAATAATTTTTAATATTTTTTTGTAACCCTGGTTAGAGAAGAAATTGAAGATATTTGACAGACAACATAGCACAACACCAGAGTTTGGACCTAATGGTACTAAACTAATGAGATATTTGGCACAGGTGATCTATTTTTATCCACAGTAATCTTAAAACAGCACTTTATATAGCTAGAATAATCATATGAGCGAGAGCTTACTAATCTTTCAAGTAAGTAAATGTCAACTGTGATGTCTATAGARCATCTTCCCCCTTTCTCTAAGCTGCGTTAGTATTTAAAGGTTCGAGCGATCTTAAGCACTGAGACTCACTAACCCTGTTACCCCTTGCAGAAGATAAACTACTCCTTGATTTGTTACTGTTAAATCCACGTTAGCTCTTACTCAGCTCCTTGCCGAGTCCAATTGTTTATATATATAGCTGAAGTACATGCTCTAGAATTTTAGCAGAAATTAAATCTACACTGTTTTACTTGCCCAATTCCTCCTCTTTCTCCTCTTCCAGGGAGGTGACATCCAACCACGCCATCCTACATAACTTCTCAAGTTTCAACATTAGCCTCTCAAGCCCTTTTTTAAGCACCAAAAGGTACATTTCATTAAGCCCAGGTGTTTTGCAGACACTTAGGTACACACTCTATAAACACTCTAGCCCATTCTTTAGTGATAAAAGAACTCRGGCTGGAATATGGGTCAGTCACTGGATCATACTCAACCCTTCCAGAAAATAGAAGAGAAAAAAAAAGGCCTTACACTCTTCCATACTCACAGTATTATCCTTCAATAATTTTCACCCTCTTCTGAACCCTCCAGCAATTACTTCCTTAWTGTCTTCTTACTATTAATATAGCATAGACACTTATCCCACTCTTTTTTATGTCCCTTTCTAGTTGCATCTCATATTGTCATTTTCTGCTTTGCTTATTGCTACCCTTTAATTCTTAYGGGAAATGACACCTGCTTTCTCATTTTATATCTTATCTTGAGATTGAATGATTTAAGCAAGCTGATCTTTTGAAGCACTCCTATCTTTGCCCTTCAGCAAAACATTGCTCTCTTATTGCTTCATTTTGGACATACTGAGATAGAACAGGGTTTTATTTTTTGGCAACAGAAGCCATTCTTAATTGAACTGGYCTTCATCAACATCCCATCTTTTTGTTACCCATTTCTATGAAAGGAAAAAAAAATCTTAAAGTTTGAATGCATCCTAGTCTGAACAAATTAAAATATTTCCCTCTTTTCATTTGCATCAAAATCTACTCAGTTCCAAAGAGAAAAGTCCACAGGCTTTATCTGAATAGCACTATTGAGGAAATGTTGTTTCTTCAAGTACAGCACAGCAGTCTCTCCCTGGCTGCTAAACTGCTGTTCTTGCACTAACCCAGGATTTTGGTAAACAACTTACTCRGTGTCTTTCTTCAAATACAACCATAATATTCACAGCTGTTCTAATCCTACATGGCAACATACATTAACCAGGCACAATCCCATTTGTTTATATATATATATAAACACATATATATATACACACACACATATATACACACACACAGACACACACACACTGAAAGTAGTCAGTGATTTTGTCTGATTTGTCTGCATTTCCACACATAACTTCACCAATAAGTCTCCGGTCTCRAGTCTCTGCCACAAGAGACAACACGCTGGCACTAAATAACACCCACTTTAGGCCAAGAAGGTGGACGCTATCCCTGAATTTGTGAAGCAGGCTTAAGTGAAGTAAGGCCTCTGTGAAGTCTCCTAAGTGAAGGATAGGTCCTTTCAGCTGTGTGTTTAATACAATCATTCCATAGGACCCTTTAAAAAAACAAATGAAAAATAAGCATCATTATTTTGCCAGCTGCTAAATGTCATCAAGACAAATTTTTTATGCCCGTTCCTACTGACTAACCACTGGGCGCTCTCACCTTTGCTGGCACGAGCCCCAATTCACACAGGCTGTAAGAATTTGAAACAAACAACTGGTGAATCAGAAGAGAGAAGTGAAAAAAAAGCAGGCAGGCTCGTTCGACTCGTTTATATTGACTTTCTAATTTTGGTCAAAACAATATCAGCCCAGCAACGGCTCTRCCCAATCAGCAGACAGACAAACAGCTACTGTACAGCAATCAACTGGTATTTTGAGCCGTGTGAGCTCAACTGTTCTTTCCACCTACAGGCTATCAAAATAAACTTATAAAATACAGCTTCTTTTTAGCTAGGCACATCCGGTTTTAATAGCACATTACCAAAGGCTCATTACCTCCCAGCGACAGCTTAACTAGTGGAGTCAAGAAAAAAAGAAAGCTGAGACAACTTCTGAGCAGTATARTGCTCTAAGGTTTATATACTCATTTTTGGCTTTTTTTTTTTTAATGCTCCTTAGTTAAGTGCAGCAAGAGTGACAAACACCAACTTAAAATTGCTGTGTAAAGAAATATATGAATGGCATCTTCACACTRCCTGTGAGAACAACCTGTACAAACCTACAAACCCTTCTGCACATAAAGCAAATATGAGTGTAAGAGATCATGATACGTCTCCAAATACTCCAAATCCATGGCAAAGATCATACATGGAAKCTCAGACATTCCTGCACCCATACATAAAAAAATTACATACTGGTTATTTAGTGCATTAACTTACATAAGATGTAGGTTTTAATATGCATGGCACTAAAGACAGGAATTGCCCTTGTTTTTTTCATCTTCCCACAGAGGGATTCATGTGAGATGTGCTGTCCACAGCGTGCAGCCACACATGGTTGGAAAGGGCGACACGAGACCCCCCAACTTCCAAGAAACATGTCAAGAAAAGCTCCAGAAGGAGCTGATTTTTATCTTTTCTTCTAATTTSTCCAGAAACTCCAATATTTTGTTTTTAAAGTGGTAATGACACCACATATACTGTCAACTCTTAAGACAATTTTCTGACAACCAGAGTCGCACATAYTTCATTGTGGGTTTGGAAGTGTTTTTCCTTTAGCTGATTCTAAAAACCTGCTCCTTGCACTGGGCGAAGTGCAATGTACTCAAAGCAGAGGTACTCAGTGTGCTTGCTGAGTCATGGAACAGCAATTTAGCTCAGCAATTAAAATATATTTGCCCTTTTCCATAAGTCACAATGAACATAGCTACAAACAGGACGAGTTTATCTACCAGAGATAAAGTAAAGCCAATTAAGCAGGTAATTCCTAACTCCAGCAAGATAAACAAGGGAGGAAGGGAAGAGCACTCTAAAGTTTGCACGTTAGTCGAATCTCTGGGCTTAGTCTGTCTGCCACCTCTAACTGCCTCTGGTGAGAAGAGAAAATCTGAAAACAAAAGTTGAGCTTGAATCTCTAGCTGCAAGTGAAATGTGCTTTCCAGGCTAACACATTAAACAGAAGCAGTTGTATCTCYACCAGGTGCCCAGCAAGATGAATTACTTTTAGGCCTCGTTTGGATCAATTTTACACTTAATTTTCAAATTCATCTTTCTGCTTTAGTACTCTTTGAAAGCAAAAATGAACCTTTTCTTTGCAGGACCCAGCTAGTAGCCCACTTACAAGACAAATTAACAGCAACTGCACCATCATCTTCTAAACACAGTAACGATGCAACTTGAAGAGTGAAAATTCGAGATCAAACCTAGAAATAACAACCGACCCCAAACGAAACTTGATTTAAGGTGGTGGAAAAACCCCAAAGGGGTGGGGAGACAGGAGAGAGACCAGCCTGGAAGTATCAAAACAAGCTGTCAAATGAAGAACGTCAAAAGAAATGAAGAAACTGTCAAGCTTTCAGAGGACCATCAAAATTTTGGATGTTCTTGAAGCATTTTGACAGTGAAGAGGGAACTCCCCACAGATGTAAATGTATTTGAAGGTAAGGAGAGGACATCAGAGCAACTTTGTTCTATTTCTGCGCAACACAGGCCACAGGGCCACAACCAGGAATTTCTCCATTAAGAAAACTGTCTACGTATATGTTTTCAGAAACAGGCACACATTTACTTAATGTGTGTCAGCAACTAAGAGCTCAGGTCCTCAGGTCAGTGAACACCAGGGGCTCAGGGAAAGGTAGTAAGGAGAGGTAAGGATGTTGTCCARAGACCAGCATTTGGTGAAGAGCAGGGCACACGCTCTCCTGAGAAGCATTTCAAGATCTCACAAACTGAAAAAAAATTGAACTTGTCCTCCATGGAATTGCCCCAATGACTATTGATCTGCCTGGTTAAAACGTCCACTCTTATTTCTAGTTGGAATTTGCACAGCTTCAGCCACTACTGTTTTTTTTTTTTCTTCTTCTTCTTCTTCCTTAGAACAAAGGACAGTCAGAAATCCAAAATCATAAATCTCTAAATCTTTCTTACATGGATTCTAAATAGTCGACTTGTTCACGGTGTAACCTATGTCTTTAACAAATCAAACTGCTTCATCTTGTTTCTGAGAAATCTTTGTCTTTGATAAATCAATTTGCTTAAACTTGTTTTTTGTGAAATTCGGATCATTCTTGCAGCTCTTTTCAGAGCCATTCAGAGCAACYTTTGTAGCATGCAAATACCAGAAACAAGGTAAAATATTTTTACTAACAGTGTCAGTAGCAGAGAGCAGTACTACCTTGTTGTTTTTCTCATATGATATTCTAGTGTTTACTTATTCTAATATTACTTTCGGTAATGACATGTACCAAAGATACTTCAGTTTCTTCTAGTACACCAGAACAGCAGGTTTTATGTGATATCTGCCAACAACGGTTGCATGACTAAAATCTTWCAGTTTTACATTCCCTGGCTCTTTTTAATGTTAAGAGCATACATTTTACATTTTTCTTACTTCAAACAAGAACAACAACAACAAAAGGGGAAAAAAMCCATAGAGTATTAGGAAGATGACATATATTGTCAGGAATACTGTCAGAAAATATACTGTAGAAAAAGAATGATCTTCTGTGGTTATTTAGATTAATCAGCAGGGAAATCCTTTCCAGCTGTCAGTATATTTATCCTAAGATGGATTTCTTCTTCTCRAAAAAGTCTTAATTCAGGATAGAATGATTGATCACTTACGATTATGCATGTGCACATCCAAAACCCAAGAGAAAAACCTCGTACTTTGGTCCTTTAATGGCCAGTTACCACATCTCTTTCATAGTTTTTTAATTGCCCGTGGCACTATGGCATTTGGGATATATTGCTGGGCTAGAGAGAGGAGGAATAGAAGCTGCATGTTTTATACATTATGTGTTTCTTTTTTTCCTACTTCTATCAAGTTTGTAAGGTACAGAGGTCTACAAACCTTAACAAGCATTTCCTTCATCAGAAATGTTGCCATTTCTGGCAACRGCCAGCACCCATTCTCCTTTCCATTCACTGTTTGGTTCCCAACCCATGTTGCATCTTCAATGCTTGTGAAAGAGAATGTATTAATTTGTATTATTTGTATGGCTGTCCAACTAGAAAGGCTGGGCAATGATGCAGGTCATCTCAATCTAGCAAAAGGCAGGGAGTTTTTCTGGTTTTAAAAGTTATTGGAAACCAGGTCACTTCCCTGACCTGATGTGGCCACAGACCACACGACTGTGGCCACGCAGCCCCATAAACTCCTCACTCCTCAGCCCCAGTGAGGAGATGGYACAGCCAGAGGGTGGTGAAAAGTGAGTCACAGACGCACAGAGAACACTTGGGTCATCGCTCTTGAGTTCTTTAGGGGCGAGCTATGAATATAGACATGCAAACACCAGCAAAAGAAAAAGTATATATATTTTTCTAAATTAAAAAAAAAAACAATAATCTTCATTATCTCTTAAGACTATGATGCCACCAAGCACACTGCCAATAACACTCTCAGAACATTTAAGAGGCAAACACCTAAATCTGATCTAAACATAGCTGCAGCGCTGGAATCTACTGTTAAGAGCCTGTGGCTGCTTCGGGTTATTAAATGACTTACGTGATACGACTGCCTGACTGAAAGGGCCAGATAGCAAGTTCCTGGCAGCTCATCACACAATTCCCCGTAAGCCAGCCAGGAAAACAGCCAGGAATGCCAGTCCCTGCACGCAGATAAGCCTTCACCTAATAAGTAAAGCCAGAGACAAAGCGGGAGACGTTTTGTGCATTTACGGACCCCACCTGGTCCTTCTCTGCTGCAACAATCCTAAGAACAAAAAGGACATTCAGGAGTCTTGAAAAAGGAGACTTTCTTAGAGGGAGAGAAGAAKAATTCTCACCAGAAGAGACCTGCTGGCTCACACAAGGCCATAAACCAAGCTGGGACTTGGTGCTTGAAAGCTGCATCTGGAATGAAAGCCAAGCAGATTCAGAGACAGCAATCCAGTAAACAAGGGCATGTGCTTACAGAGGATGACAAAGTAATTTCAGTCTGTTCTTCATTTAATAAATTGGTTTTCTTTTTACAAGCATTGTTAAATTAAACAGGTAAAACAGCATGCAAAAAATTATCATTGCAAATTAATGCAGTTCTGGCTGATGCAAGAGATGCAAAACTAATAACAAATCTTTTCAAACACATCAGGAGCAGACAGTCTCTCAGCATCTGCAGGACGAACTGATAATCAGGATAAAAGAGAGGCACTGAGAGAAGAAAACATCACTGCAGAGAAGCTAAATGAGTCCTTTGCATTGATTCATGCTCACTGTGAAAGAGACCAGGAAGATTATAGCCCTTCTCTAGGGAAGGCTCATCAGACGATCTGTCCAAAATTGAAGCAATCATAAACAATTTTAAGGAACAAACTGACAAAAACAAACAGTAACAAATCATTAGGACCAGATGATAATCTCTCAAGAGTTCTTTTAGAACTCATTAATTAAGCAGCTTAATTACTAACAGTGATGTGCAACCTCTCAAAACTGCCTTGATGCCTGAGGACTGCAAGAATAACAAGAATGACATCTATTATTAGTAAAGAATCCAAGAGAGATTGAAGCCTGATGTCTATACCAGATAAATGAGAAGAAAACATTAAAAAAGTGGACAGTTGGTTGAAGACAAACTTCTTGAAGACTCATGTAAAGTCAAGTCTTGACTTATCATACTCTTCCATGCGATCAACAAGTCTGTGCCTAAAGACGACCCAGGTGATTTTTTCTACATGCGTTTCCAGGAGACTTTTTTTTTGACAAACCCAATCCTAACTAAACCAAGCAGTCACGCCATAAGGGGGAATGTTCTGGTACAGGTTATGATGAGAAGATGGAGAAGCAGAATAGATTATTTATTCCTACAAGGGAGGAAGTCTGTGGAGTTACACAGACTTCTGTCCCGGGACTTGTCCTGCTCAACATGTTCATAAACAACTTGGAAAAGTCRGTGAGCAGCAATATGGCAGAGTCTGCTGATGACACTAGGATATTCAAAGCAGTCAAGATGAATAAGGACTGAAGAACAGAAAAAGGACATGTAGCAACTGGTAATAAAGAGGGAAATGAAATTTAAATGCAGAGAGACACAAAATGAAAAGAAAGAAAGCAGTCCTACCTCCACACATAAATTTACAGCCTTTGAACCAACCCTAAGAACTCTGAAGAATGATCTTGGCTTAATGACAGACTATTCTTCATGGGGATTCCACGAAAGGCTAGCTTAAATGCTCACAGGACAGCAAAAAGAKCAATCCAATTTTGGGAATTACTGGGAAAGAGAGAAACATGCAAGTATACAGTCTATAATGTGACCGCCTCTTAACTGCCATGTGCAGGTCTTGTTCATGGCATGTTGTAAGATGTTGAGAGCAAAGCAGCAAGGAGGCACCATCGTATGAAAGAGCCTCCACATCAGAAACAACTAAGGAAAAAAGGGCTTTAGTAAACAAGCATTCTTCAGCCTGGGAGAGGGAACCTGAAAGGAATCTGATAAAGTTTTAGAAATTCTAGAGTGGTGTGGAGTGAGTGGCTATCAAATAACAACTATTCAACAATTTATTTCAGTACTAGAACCAGAAGTTATCAGAGAAATCTAGTAGAAGCTAAATTTGAAACAAGCCAAAGGAATTATTTGTGCAATGCACAGTTGCTATGGGAACGTGTTGAGTATGTTAAAAACTTGCATGGGGTAAAGGAGAGTCTGGAGGAGCTCATGGAAAGGAAGGCCATAGGGGTTTGTTAGGTACACAGGCAACCACATCTGGCTGAGGAAGACTTCAAACTGAAAATAGGGGATTTGGAAAGCATAGATGATAAATATCACATATGCTTGCCTAGTTTTAAACTCTTCTCTAGGCATTCCATTTTTAACGTAAGGATAGATGGGCCTTTGCAGTGACCCAATATGGTTATTTTGTTTAACAGGCAAGTGCTGTATTCAGTGACTCAGATATTTAAAAAAATATTTTCTAATTAAATCCTGCTTAGACTGAAGTACAAAGAGCCTCTGTGGCTCTACAGCAGGCACAAGATTTCATCTACACAGCTATTAGTCTCACACCCTGTATCTGTGCACAGTCAGATTGAAAATAGCCTCTCGCCTGTACGCTGATCAAAGATTACATGGATTCTGGCAGGGCCCCAGAAGGCCACCTAAGCTCGAGTGACTGATAGAAGGTACTGCCCTATTTCTGCAACCGTCCTGCTCCAAAAAGCATGGCCTCCTTGTGGCTTCTGACACTAACCACAGCCTGAGAAAGTCATGCTTTATAGAGCTTATCTGAAGAGTTCAGAAGATGATGATCTGGAAGGAGCAGCAGCAGCTTGCTCAAAGATTTCTAGAGGGGGGTAAAACAGACTACACAGCTCTACAAGGCCTCTCCYGACACCTCTGTGTCAGGTGGCAGCCAGCGAGGGCTGTTTTCTATTTCCCCTAAGTACACTCAGACTTGGTGTTGGAGCTAAGTCAAGTAGAACATGCACTCCAGATGCTTGCAAAAGTGCCGCTGAATTCCTCAGTTCTACCTTGCAGTTCCAGCTGTCCCAATCCTGCGTATTCCTTACCTAGCAGTATGACACATGAAATTAAGGTCTTTCCAACTCAGTTTCCTCCCAAATCTTTCTCACTGAGTTCCTTTACCGCTCTTCCATTCCTTCTGCTCCTCTAAACAGGAGACAAAATGAGCTGGGAAAAGAAAGAGTTGAAGCTGCACCATGGTGAAAAGGGCAGAGACTRGCTGGGGTCAGCTGTGGCATTCACAGTGGGTGTGGTAGCACAGTATTAGTCACATTGCCAGTCCTCACTCATTCCACTTTTATTTTCACAATATTTAATTGTGCTTATTTTTAAAGTAATCATTCTGAAAGTACTTGAGAAATTCTTGGATACTGTTGTTTTATTAATATATTTTCCATTTTTATGGAAATTATTAATATATYTTCCAATATGTTTTTAGGTGTCACAACTGCCGATTAAAATAAAAATGATCCCATGACCTTTGTGACCTGAAAATTCACAAGACATATCCACTATTTCCTTCTTTACATGTCAGTTCTGAGCCCTATGGATTTTGAATRTTTTGCTTTAGTAATACTGATTTATCTTCCTTCCCGTTGCTTCTTTTCCCAACAGACAACTTTATTTACTCTGCGGTTGGTTGTGTTCTGTCCAGCAGGTATCAACTCCCTCTAAGTCACCAGCTGTCAGCACATGGGCAGGAGAGGGAAGATGAGCAATGCTGACTGCACCTCAGGAAAAATGCTCCACTCCTCACAGCTCAAGGGTTTATTGTATTTATTGTGCACAGGGCAGAAAAGAAGGTAGTTGCATTAGCCATGTCCCTCTTCCTGCTTCTGCAGGGCTTCAATAAGCTGACACCTGCATGTTTGTTTAAAATACACAGCAAAAAATATTCCGAAAACATTGCATGTATAATCATCACAACATAACCATTTRTTCTAATATAAATTATTTTCGTACTAGTTAAGATTTTGATAAGACAGTGGCAGTATTTGACATAAAAAAAAATGTGATGGTGTAGTAAAAAAAGAGATGTTCTAGAAACACGTAATAAGTAGACAAAAGAGAAGCTGATTTCTCCATATTACCCTCAGCAAACATTTGGAACTCAAATGGGAGCTTAGAATTCCTTGTGGCACAAACCCAAAAGCCTGGAAAAGTTTCCCCTAAAATTAGAAATTAAGATTGAGAGAAAATTGTTACTCAATTTAAGCTCCATATTTTCAGTCATGTAATCTGTCCCTTCATGTTTAGCTTTTACACAATCCTCACAAAGAAAAATATCTGGGAATCTAGTAAAATACCAGACATTGGGTATTTCTCCTATTATTTACATAGTATTCTACTGAAGTGTTTTTGAAGACTATACAGTGCAAGAACAGCCTGGAACAAAAAAATGCGAGTTATGCTACAGAAATGTTAATCAACAGACATTTAGAAGAAGAGAAATAATGTAACCTCTCTTCTCCTTTGAAGAGCACTATCACAGAAAACAAGGAGGCAAGGAAACAGGAAAGGGAGAAAACATTTTTATATTTGACTAGAGAAGTGATRTAGATTGTGCTGCACAGCTGGTATTACTGCTCTCGATTGCCTTGAAAAATAGCAGCACAAAAGATCTGCTCCTAACAATTGCCCAGGATAAATTGTGCAGGGTAACTAGATGTCCTTCAGCTAGCTGAGATTCTGAAGCAGCTAAGTAAGTTCCCTCCTTTTAAGGATAATCTTAGTGTGATTTAACATTCTGTGTTTCAAGACCTTCTTCTTCCACCTCTGAACRCTGGTGCTTTATGCAAAAATTTTCTTCTTCTTAAATTTTACCAGGCAATAAAACTGAGTAATTTGCTATACACAGAGCACTCCACTCTTACCCATGCAGCAACATTTTGAGCTGTGATCCTGGACCAAAATCACAAAGTCTGGTGCAGGAGGAGGAAGGAGGAAAGGAGGAAACACAGAGGAAAGAAACAGTGACAGTCAGTCTAAAACCAGCCCCTAGGATTGCCTAAGAGGTAGATAGCAAGTAATCTCTTGTAACTTTACCTAGCAATTTTGAGGTATTGTGGACAAAAATCTATCTACTTATTTCTAAGGTGCAAGTTCCAGATGTAGTGTCCTGCATGGTTTTCCTCAGCAGAAGACATCATGTACTTCTCATGTATATGCTGAAGTCATTGCCTTACAGTTTAATCAAGGAACAAATGTTCCCTTGCTTTCAAACTGCTTTGCTCTGAAAAGTTTACACTTTTGCACAGCAGAGGGCAGGAGAAATTCCTATCATTTTCTATCATTAAATATTCAAATAAAGGATTTATGAAAAAATGTATTTTTAAACCTAAGAAAAGTGATCAAGTACCGAGAGGAGTGTTTCTATATATGCAAGGATTGACAAGTTAATCAACTGTCTGTTCTCTGTATTGCTTTGAGTTTTAAAGCAAAATGATTTCATTTCAATTATTTACTACTTAAAAACACTATCAACCATTAAAAAAATTATTTGTTAAATGTGCATAGAAGTAGGTCACTGAAAACAGGCTTATACCCAATAATACACAGACACATCAGAGGATTAATATATAAAATCAAGAGATAAAAAAAAACTGACCTGCTTCTTCTGGTGCTTGTTTAGTAGGGCTAAAAATAAGACGTAACATCTGGAGCAGTCTGCCAAAGCTGCACAGAAGTCATTGTAGGAAGAAAGTTTGCTATAAACGTACAAAAATAAAGTACAAATGAATGTGATCTTTTCCTTGATTTTTTTTTTTTTTAAGTCACTTTGCTTTTGCCTCTCAGAACCATATTTTCCAACAAATGAAATGAGGGCAAATATTTTTCTTCTACTACAGGCACAGAGCTRCATAAGAACGTAACAAAAGTCTAGTTATGCCTGACACAGTGAAGGGAAGAGGGGAACATAAGTTGCTTCCCAAGCTACTTGCCATATGGGCTCAGCAGCCTAACTCTAACATGTCTCAGCATTAAACAGGACATGCTCATACTAAACATGGTCATACTAAAAATACTGCAGTAAGAGTGAAGTAGATAACCTTTTACGCTGGTGTAGCCAAACCAGCAAATATCCACATTGTGGTCCAACGACAACAGATTATAATAATACTTACAGACTCTGAGACACAAATAATTTGAACAGATTTAGGTATCTTTGCTATAAAGGAGATTCCTAGAAGTTACTCGCTGAGAGAAAAGAATCATCATTCTGTATTTACAGACAAGCAGCAATCTTCAAGTCTCTGTTCTATTCTGCACAGCACAAATTCTCATTTTTTCCGCAACTGCAATTTCMATGAAGCTAATTAAATTGATTTTATGGTTAATTTGTATCTTTGGAGCATACAGTTCACCAAACTTAGGAAAAATACCTGAAGCAGCAGGAAACTTTAAATAAGACAAATTACCTTATTCTACAGTGAATTCTAGATGAAGTAAAYGTCCTTCTAAGAAGTACAGCAGAAGTATTGATTATAATTATAGAATTATTACATAACTAGACACGCTTTTCATGGCATTTTACCAAGTAAGAAAAACACTCTCCTCAGAAGTAAATACCCTTAAACTGCAGTGGTCATTGCTAGAATTTGACATATTTAGAAACAAACAAACAAAAAAGCACCCAGAATTTGTCTCCTCAAACACTGAGATGGCTCAAGCCAACGAACCCGCTTTTGTGTTTCCATGAACATGAAGTTCACCGGTGGTTCACATGAATGTATCAGATGAATCACATTTTCTCTCGCATACTTAATTTTTTTTATTCACAGCCCCCACTATGACTGTAAGCTTGGGCATTTTTTTCCTCATTTGTATTAAATACGCTCTAAAAGTAAGATTAATAAATATGGCATGGTGAAGTTAATTAATAGTTACATTTTAGTGCTTTATGCTGCCCTCTTTGAAGCCGCTCGAGGCGGCAGCGCTGCCCTGGCAGCACGCTGGCACAGAGAGGCTCGCGGTCTATACGTACCTGAGTATCCGGACGATATAGGTGCACACGTCGGCGTCGCTGGCGCGCTGCTCTAGCGCCACGCAGAGCTCGGCGACTGCGCCCTCGCAGACGAGCTGGCACCTTGCCCGGGGTACATCGGCCAGGTTGCGCAAAGTAGCTGTCAGCTTCCCAGAGAGGAGTTCAAGAYGGATAAATCAGAGCTGTTTACTCGGGCGTCCATGCCGTCTTGAAAATTTAATAGGGCTGAGATCTGATTTGTAACATCTAAGGCAGCCTGAATGCTCTGTTAATGTGCTGCACATATGTATCTAGTGGTGAAACCCTAGCAGGAAATGTGCAAGCAACAAAATTGGGTAGAAGGAAGCAATTGTCTGAAAATGAAAGATTGCTATTTGCTTTTGCCTGCATGCAGCTTTGAGGAGAATATGATCTTGCACAAGTTTTTAAATTTTGTATGCATTCCAATGGAAACGTAAGTGAAATGCTATGAGCAGTTATTATTTATGTAATAAGTAATTTTTTTGCATAATGTCCAATTTTGCAAATCTGCATTTGAGTCCTGCAAATCAACAGAGACATTTAATATATTTTAATAATAACTGTAAGCACTATCTGGAGGTGCAAACTAAGATGAATTGTTATTAAAAGACAGCATAGTTTATTTTCTTTGATTGAAAAATTTGGAAGATAAACAAGATCAAGAGAAAGCTGGTATTCAAACAGTATAAAAATGAAACAGATTTAGTCCTCCGGTTTATTTCGGAGAAAGCAAAATATTTTCAGCAAATATTGTTCCATTTCAGGGAGTTTAAAGTAAAAAAAAAAAAAAAACTACCACTTGTGGACAGGCAAAATGAACAATCCACTGCATACCCAGAGAATCTCTATTTCTCTTGCAAGATAAGAATATTCAAATGCAAAGGTTAGACTGGCAATGAAATAAAGTAGTAGCTGATCTAAACCAGAAACATACTATAAAATTAAAGTGAGTTWATTTAATCTAAAGTGAAATTGAGGAATCTTCAGATTTTCATTATTGCAAAAATAATGTATTAATATTCAATATGAGATTAAATGTAGTTTGATAAGGCACAAAGACTATCGACATACAATGTTTTTAATCACAAGAATGGCTAGAAATAAAGCGCTGTACCATTAAGTTGGACTGCTTATGCAGTGATATGGAATTGCTAATTTTAAAGGAAGAGTAGATAATAAATCTTGCCCTGCCAAAGAGCAAGTTAAGCTGATGCCTTTGAGCAGCTTTTGCTCAGAGGATGAAATTACATACAGCATTTGCAAATTGCTTTCTTAAAAATATATGAGGTCTGGGCACTACTCTGTCCRTTCCCCAACACTTCGGAATTGGCTGCCCAATTTCAATACATTTGACAAAGGAGAGCAGGTCTGCGGCTAYTACTGATTTTAGGAAAAATGTGGTTGGAGAGGAGAAAGAGCCCGAATTAGTGTTTCGGTCATGGGAGAGCAACAAGGAGCAGCCTCCTCGCTGCTCGAGCTGTGCGGCACCAAACCGGCCGAATTCCACAATCCACAAAGCCAGCAGTGCCTGAGGGTGGCTAAAACATGATCGTGTTGAGCACCAGAGTGGAAGCACTCACTGCCACATGTAAGAAACAGGTAAGAAACATATATGTTCAAATCAAACGTGCTCACAGACCACCTAGTTTCCTTCAAATCCCTCGGGCCTTGTTTGTTTACGCTAGTACAGGGCAAAGATTAAAGTAATAAGCTTTCAAAAGAGAAGGCATCACAAACTGTAGTCTGTGATTATTTTTGTTATGCTAAAGCTTTTGCATCTACACATCTGCAATGTTTAATTGTTTAGAGTTATAATAATGGAAAAAATTACCAGAGGAAATGCAYTAATACTGGATTTCTGCAAAATGGAAATGTTACAGGGGAATCTAAAAGCCTGGGAAATGGACCCAGGTTGTAGGAAATCTCCGACTGACTCTCAAACGAACCTGAGAGATCTTTACAAAAATACATACTGCATTCACCCCTTGCTGCCTCCCAGTCCTGCTGGACTGCTGCTCCTTAGAGCMGCATGAATTCCAGGAGAGTTTTCCTGCATCATTTCTCACCATTCTCACCTTCCACTAYTTCTTCCTTCACTCTCCCTCTCATGTGCACTATCTAATAAAGCAATCTTTTTTTTGCTATCAAATGAATACTTTGCTTCATATCACTCTCCAAACAAGGTATTCCTTAAGCCCTACAAATATCCAAAATATTCTGGTGGCAATAGTCAGAGGACACTTCCCATATGAGCCCATACTGAACCCTTCTGAAAGCAGCTGTCCTCAGACTCACTGCCTACAGAACAGCCAGTTTTCAGGCTGCACTGATAACACTTTTCCAATATATCACCTTATTTTTGATGCTATAGAAAATAAGTTATTGTGTCTCCTTTTATATTTACAAAATATTGAACCTTATGACCACACTCAAATTGTTAAGGATTTTACTATTACAGACCAGTGTCATACAACCTCCAAAGGACTTAGGCTAAGAAATAAACTACTGAAACACTGAAAGACAGTATGTGCATGCAGCTGGTAATTAACTTGCACCTCCCTTTATAMTAAATATCAGAGTTAATCAGATAGTTCTGATGGATTGACCATCACAGAGAGAACAGTTATAGTCACTCAGAAACACTCTGTGTACAGACTATACAGAGTGTGTGTGTACATATATATATATATACACACACACACACACACCCCTGTATAGAAAATGTGGTTTCTGAATTCAATGAGTACTAAGAAAAGCTCTTTATGCTTTTCAATTCCATTCCCTTTTGAGGCTTTCTAGTTCTATAAAAGTTAACAACTTACTAAATAATTGTTCTTCTGTTCTTACAGAACAGCATTCACCTGTTTTTTTTCTATCTGCCAGTTAAAACTTGAAAGATCAAGTATGTMATAAAAACTTTGATATTATATCACTGATAATAGAGCAATTCCCACTTCTGTCTATACTGCCTGAACAATTAGCCCACATGGCARAAATTAAGGTAAACTGTTATGTGACAAGAGAAAGTCACATAATAGCAGGAATCACTACTTTTTTCCCCATAAGGAGAAGGAATACGAAGCGTCTTTATCACTCTAGAAGAGCTACAAAAAAGCAAAACTTCAGTACTAACACTATTTTACAGAGAAGAGACAGGTTTCAGTATTGACTTTTCTCCAAGACAATCCCCAAGGCCTTCTTTAAAAAAACCAGACTATTCAAACCATACATAAGTACCTTTTGCTACACTTCAAATCATACCGACAGCAGCAGATTATATAGACCAAAACAAAAAACATGTAATATTACCATTTCCTATGGCACATTTGCAAACTAATTCTTGGATTTTAAAACCAAACTCACCCCTCACAGACTGGGGCAGTGGGGAAGGAAGAGCATTCTTAAAAGGCACCAGGGAGATTCACCTATACAAATACTCCCATTCATCTCTTTGCTGCTTGGACACAGCTTTGCATTTTTAAAGGCTATACCTAGCAATTAATTCCCTTTGCATTTAACACACATTTCCACCTCTTTTTGCTCACCAGGAGTCCTGTTCATTGCTTAACACCAGCAGCAGCCAGCAAGCTTCATTCATTAGCATGTTCCAACCTTCCAAAAGCTGCTCTGCTCTGGCTTTTTTAACTCTGTCTTCCTTAAGTCATATTTCAATTTCAAACAACTGTATTTTCCTTCACTTTTTGAAATGCATTTCTCTTGTGAGAAAAGTTTATTCTAATCTTGTGCATTACAGAACTGATTTGTATTGACTATTTCAGTTTAAAGAAATTAGGAAAGGCACACATTTTAAGTTTAGTATAATAYACAGCACTCTTAGCAATATAAAGCGATAACAGAAAACAGTTTTATTCGGCTCCTAAAAACATTCTACTGATTTCAGGATTTCAAAAGGCTCTAAAATTAACCACACAAAAACCTACCACAATTAAACTTTGTTCTTGACAACTTCATACAATTTTTTAAAAAGTCCATTCAGAAAGCAATCTCTGTCAGTGATACAGAGTTAGATTTTTAGAAATAAAAATAAATGCTAACCTGTACTAATAGGTGGCCCAGGTTGGAAAAATGTGTGTCATTTTCTTTTATATTATTAATCTGCTTCATTAACTGTAGCAATGTTTCAACAGCTTGTTTGTTGACCATTTCATTAAGGAGAACTGCATTTCCAGACATGAATTTTACAGCTCCCATGCAATACAGGAGAGCTTCGCTGTTCTTTTGTAGATCTTCAGTTCTCAGGACCTCCAGCAAACAATCTAAAATGAAAAAAAAAAAAACAGTATTCATAAAGTCTAAGATTAATATTTTATATGTTGTAGAGTCCARTCCTTGAAGAGAATAACAGCTTGGGGAGGGGAGTGGAACTCTGACTCAGCTCTTTATAATACATTTTTAACAAGTGGGCCAGAAAAATTGGTTCTTTGGATTGCAACCAAGGGCYACTTACTGATGAATAACAGAAGGGCTAGAATTTATTTTCCCAGGCTTCAGGAACCACCACGAGCTGCAAATAYACATTGCTAACAGTTAAATTTTCAATCAAGATATGTGAATGTGATCATTTGTACCTGGAATTTCATGTATTAAGCCTGACACATTCCAAAGAGGCTTATTTTCRGGATTGGGCTTTCACCTCCCCCCGCCTTGGTACTTCCTGAAAAATCAAGTGTTTTAAACATCCAAATAGGCAGAGATGCCTGTGCTTTCAAATATTTTTGAAAAGCCTTTCTGTAGCCTTCTTAGCTTTACTATTTATGTTGTTCAAGCATCGTAACATTTTTGCTTTATGCCAACCACTGTCAGACACCTGAAGTTTTAAAATTAACATTTGCTTTCATAAGCCAAACATGTATTTCACAGTCAAAATGTGTTACAGATTATTAAGCAATCCTAGCCAGTTTTACACTTTTAAATTTCGAGCCAGCTAACTGCAGCGTGCATTCACCTCTGCTTGGACACCTTCCATAGAGGTACGTAAAGCCATTTTCCCCATCTCATTAAASCTGAGGACACTGAGCAGTCTGATTTGTTCTCTTGTCTCTGAGTCCCTTCCAGGTGATCTTACAACTGAGGAGGTCTTCATTCCTGCCACCATACACATACCAAATTTTAACGCTATGAGCATTCTCACTGATTAAATAGGCTGCCCACATTTTACCTGATGCAGATGAAATAAATGCTTTCAAGGTARTAAGGTAGCAAGACAAAGTTTCAATGAAAAACAAAGGAATGAATATCAATATAGAATTTAGTTCCCACACCTTCATTCTTTTCATATTTCTCATATTTGAAAAGTGGTAACACTTTGAAAAGTGAGACACTTGATAATAGTGTCTCTTGGCAAGAAATTCTTGATAGGAGAAACAGCTAAAACCCAGGAAAGAGMCATTTTTGACAGTTCTCTGAAACCGTTGGCTGAGTTTCTACAGTAGCAGACAAGAAAAGTCAACAATTGTTCTCAATACCCTGCTTGATGATGGCCAACAAGACAGAGGGCATTATCTTCCTTCTATAAAACCTTGGCACAGCCACATCTCGACTACCAGGGGCAGTCTCTGCATTTCAAGAAAGAGCCAGTACAGTCGGAGGAGCCAAAGAAAAATACTACTAAAACAGGAGAATCAAGAAATTTCTTTGAAGAGAGACCCAAAAGAGAGACTCCAAAAGGGCTCAGGGTAAGYCTTAGTATGAAAAAAAGGCAATCTGCAATATATGTGACTGAGGTTTACAACATCATGAAGGCAGAGGGTAAGCTGAGAGCTGAAACTCAAATTCTGCAATACTAGAACATGGAATACTTGATGAAAATAGCAGGCTTAAAACAACATATAGAAAACTTTTGGAAAGTGCTTTTCTATGAGACTGTTCACACAGTCAGAACAGAATTAGAAAGATCAGAAAGGAATCAGACAAATTAATGGATAAAAGATGCCACAATAGATATTAAAGTGATAGGCAGAAAGTACCATCTAACACCCTTAATATAATAATTCTGATGGTGGAATATGGGGAAAACAGCAGAAAATACACGTGCTTTGTGTGTGTATTTTCTCCTATAAGCCTGTATGTTCTCCCCAGACAGAATCTCCTACAGCCATCCTCTGACACAGGATATGGGACGAGACGGACCATTAGTTTGATCTAGTAGTGAGCATTACCAGGCAAACATCAACTCAGAATTTTTCTGGCTTGTGAGAGGATTAATCTAACTCTTGTATTTCAACATCTTATTTACAAAAAGAGAGTACATACCCAGTAATCTATCATTTTGGACAATGTAATCATTTTTTTCATTTCTGCAAATTTTAAATGCAAGCTTGCAGATGCTCAGAAGGTTTTTTCCATTCACTTTCATCTGCAAAGAGCATAAGAGACAAGAATCAGAACTAAAGTCAATATATAAAAATACATTGTAACGTTTAGAAGTTAAKATATCGTGGCAATCTTTGATTTTCACATAAGAACTCTCAAATATTTCAACCGAAACCTTAAGAATATAGAGGAAGCAAACTGAAAAGCTTGCAGAATTCAAGGACTCAACTATCTACCTGGTTTAAGCTCTATCAAACATACTGTGCCAGGTGATTTAAAATAGCCGGTGATACATGATGTACATGCTTTTATATATTTTACACAGGTAGGATACCAGTACTTTTTCTTTTTTCTTCTTCTTTAATTTACTCTTACAAAAGATATTCTGCACAAGATTCACTGGTTAGGCATCTGTGGCCATACAAAGATACTTAGATAAAGGTAAAAAGCAGTGTTTAATGAGCTAAAGATTTTTTTTTTTTCAAAAACTAAAATTCATCTCCACATTCAGATTTTATACAATTTTTATATTTTTAATATAGATTTTTATTTTATTACATATTATTTATTTCTTGTATATTTGTTTAAATCCCTGCATGTGGATCTCAGTTATAGGACACTGTCTCTTTTACTCCTTCCTCCTCCAGATGTAATTTCCATGCAAAAAATATCCTCCCACAGATGCCCATCTGGATGAAAGGGAGACAACAGTGTCTTGCTAAATGGTTACTTATTAATGAACATTTAATTTATATGAAGTCTAAAAGTATGAAGTGAAAAATCAAATGCAAGCAGTGATTTACAACATTTACAATTCTACCATATTACAAAAGAGCATTTTAAAAGACTTACAGACAGAATAATCTTTGCCAGTTTTAGGCAAAGTGGATCTGAATCTATGTCTACAAGTTTATATAGTGTCTTCAGAAGCACACTTTTCCTTTTAAATCTCTTCCCAAACATATTTCCTTCATTCAAGGTTTGATGGAGTTTGGTGCAAGCCAGGCAAAGACTTTCTATATTCTCTTCTACTTGAAATGGGCAGAAAGACAAAAAATGTAGAAATTAATGAAAAGTACTGTCCTCTCCAGATTTACCCAATAGATACAGACACAGGAGAAAAAAAATAAAGAGTAGCTTGCATGACAAAAACATCAGGCACCTAATCATTCTCTTAAAATGCTTACTCTTCAGAACAGTTTTATGTCGGTCTTCCTAAAAGAGAGGCTTGAAACTAAAGCAATCCCAGAGTAATGGAGCCAAAATGAAACACTTCTTCAAAATGTTTAATAATCAGATTGACCATATGTCCAGCAGGAATCTGTGAATCTGAATATATATATATAATATATATATAAATAAATTTATAAAAAAGCTGTCCTACCAAAAATTACACATAAGAAGCAGCACAGAGTTAAAGAATACTTTTCTGCCTATATATTCTACCCAGAAGTTGATGCACCAACTGCTGCTGCAATTGAGAGAGACTGAATGCAAAAACTCTTTAGAATATTTTGGTAGTAGATGAGTAAGATGCATTTGGATAGACAGTTGGTCTGCGGATGAAAATTTCCTCCATCTTCTAATCTGAGTGCCTTCAACATATATGTTAAAAGATATAAAAACAATACAATGAAACCACAAACTCATCATGAGATCATAAATCATACTTCAGAGGTAAAAAGCAAAGTGTTGCTCGCCTATTTTTAAAAATCAAATATTTTAGTTTTTCATTGTTTTTCCTGTAAAGTGACTTTGACAAAGGACAGAACAAACCTACTTAAGCTTCCTGTAAAAACTCTGCATTTGCTCAGGCTGCAACTCAATGTCAAAAATAGCCATAATCAAGTAGGCAAAAAACATTTGGCACAAACTAACTTATTAATAAAATTTAAAGCAGCCYGAGTTATTTCAAGGTTCAATCTTTTGAGATATAGTTAATTTACTCAATATTGTTTCAATATTCTAAGTCATTATATATTTTCGTGAGATATCCAACACCTCTTACACAAGAGGTTGGAAAGGAATTTTAAGACTTCTGTAAATTTAATTCAGATTTTCAATACAATCTAAACTTAAAGCACTGAGTCTATGCAGTATATTTTTCTTGAAGTGATTACTGCATCATTGACTACTAAATTGATAGACTCATAAACTCTAAGATAAGCTAATTTAATTACACAGGAACTTGTTTAAAACAATATTTTTCACACTATTAAGCCACTGAACACATGAAAGCATAATGAATTAAGTAGTTTAATTACTGCTAATTCTTTTACAGTAAACATAGATGATTTCTTCATGCCTGTTGCTGAAAGTAGTAAAGAAAATCCACACTTTCAAGAATCGTACCCACCATTCTCCATTTCACTCAGAATTGGCAGGATCTTTGTGCGCCAAAAGTTTTCTTCCTCTTCCGATTCTTTTACTCTTGTGTCCTCTTCCAAGCCTTCAAAATACATTCAAAACAAGAGCCCACATTTACTGAAGGTTTCCACTTCTACATAAATAGATTGTTTTATTTTGTAAGTCAAAAAAGAAACCCTCAAAATGTCTACATTGTTAGTTGATCCATCCAATTTTTTTAATTAATTTTCTTTGAAAGAAAAGTTTCAAACACAACTAGGTTGGACGAATTTTTTTTATATAAAGCTGTACCATAAATCAAGATATGCCATTTTTTGACATTACTGTTTCATTTGATCACTGAATTGGAAGACTATATTGACATCAACATGTCATACTAYCTCTCAGCTGACCTTCAGTTTTCAAGCACGCTAAAACTGTGCTCATGTGACAGCTGTATTAAGAAGATCCTCACTGCAGGCAATCCTCTGGGGTTAACAGTTTTAYCTAGTAAACGTGTACAGTTTATTACACTAAGCATGGTTAATTAGTGTAACCTAATTAATTAACACTTTGGATTTAACCAGGAAGCACGAGGAAACAAGTCTTAATCGTTATTACATCCTCTTAGTGGTCCTAACCGCTTCATACAATGAATCCCAAGGACTTCCTAAGTAAATTTATGCAAGATACATATTTCCTTCTTATTCTTTGTTACATGTTAAATTATTTGATACATGTTTTCCAGATTGCTATGTAGGAAACTACATGTTTCTGAAAGATTTTTCTCTTAAAAAAAAAAAAAAAAAAAAAAAAAAGATTTCAATGCAACAAATTTCCAGCTTTCCTGGCTACTCTCAACAAATTTACTCCATAATGAATGAGGAAAAAAAAATGCTTCTTCCTTTCAGACAACTTAAGAGTCTACACAGAGAAGGTTTTTTACACTTTGGATGTTCTTAGTCTGCTTTGAATATGAGAAACAAGGAGAAAATGTCCTTCAGGAAATACAAAGCTAAAAACTGGCAGACCAATCAACAGCTGTCTGGGAATCTTGAAACAAAAGTGAGAACTTRAGAATTTCTTTCCTGTGAGGGTGCCAGAGCCCTGGCACAGGCTGCCCAGGGAGGCTGTKGAGCCTCCATCCTGGGAGATGCTCAAAAGCCATCTGGGCAAGGACCTGCGCAGCCTGCTCTAGGTGACAGGGGTTGTGCAGCAGGGGTTGGACTAGCTGATCTTCTCAGGTTCCTTCCAACTTCAAGCACTTGCTGATTTTGTGATTTTTTTTTTTTTAAATGATTTGCAAGTAGGCATTTTTCATAGTTCTGGAATAGGCAACTAAAGGTTTTGTTATAATATTGAGGCTTAGGGTCTTTTTTAAAAACAATTTTTAATACGAAAAGTCACATGCGATTCCACTGAATAACACAAACAAAGCCATTAAAACTAAAGTACATATGTTTTGAAGTGATATCTGTCAAAGTATATCCCTCTGCTTAGTAYAAGCTCTTGCATTTAAGTGACCATGTAAATTTTTACTTATTCCACGCACAGCACTACCAAATACAAAGTACTCTACGATATGAAWCTGCTATCAAGAAACTTTCACTGTGAGAACTTCAAATTAATTACCTCAGACTTTAAATTAATGACAGTGTGCTAAGCATTACTTAGCACACAGCAAAACAATTAAATCCTCCTGACTGCTTTTAAAGGCCGCTGCTCTTAAAAGATGTTCATTTTTTAAATACTGCACATTTGTATTAACCATGACTCTCTATGTGTATTTTATATACCGAGTAAATCTAACAGTGATATTTATTTCAACAGAAAATACGGAAATGCTGCTGTTTCAYAGATAAGCAAGCATATATTGTTAGTGTGAGCATACACATATATTAGTATATATTATTGCATAAGTGGGTTATAAGAACTGTTATAATATTACTCCTTTTGCAGATTTCTCCCCCACCCCCCAAAAAAAAATAAGCTGATCCTCTTAGATTTCTAATGACCTGTAGCTTATTTAATAAAACACTGCACAGCATTTTCATGAAGTGTAAGTTGTCCTCTGGACAACACGGGCCACAGCTCAAACTAGGACACAAGAAGAGCTTGCACTGAACTTTCCTGCCACAAAAGCCACGTATTGATTCAGGTATTTCCTTCCCTCCTAATTTGTAGCTCTATTTCCTAAATTGAGAGGGGCGACTGACTTTTTAATCATATCATGCATGTACATAATGTTAGGAAGCAATATACAGGATAGTTCATACATGTATTACAGACACAACCAAGCTTCTCACTTGGAAAAAAAAATAATAAAAAAAGACAAAAGCTTTCAATATTTAGCTCAGAACAAACCAGACTACCACTTTTTTTCCCCCTAAATGTGATATATGACTTCTAGCTTTATACAATTTTTTTTTTCTGGCAAATATATTCTTTATATATGACATAATTCTTTTAAGCTAGTATCTCTTGTAACTGAGAAAAGAATTATAATCAACTTCAAACTAAGAGTATTAATCCTAGCAATAAGAACTAGCAGGAAATATTTGATTATAAAGAAGAGAAACAACAGTGAGTTGTAAACTTGCAAGTCTCTCAGTTCTGGTAGATTTTAAAGGTGCCAATGAAAAGTATTAGAACAAGTGGTATTTAAAATATTTTAGGAACCATCCTGAAGCTTCTAGCTGAGGAAATTACAATGCAACAGGAAAAATACTTGAGCAAAAAGTTCAGCAACTTGCAGATTCTGCTGTCTCAGTTTTTCACAGGTCTTAACCACAGCTTTGCATTCTGGTCAGGGGAAAAAAAAAGTCACTAATCGGTCTACATTTATTGGTTGCTGTTTTTAGCATGTACATACAAGAGCCTTAGCAACACTGAGCTTTCAAAAGCCGTGTACTGCCTGACTTATCGTGTTTAGCCTTTTCACAGAATACTGAGTGGCTACAAATACAGCAGTGCTAAAACAGTCTAGCTCCTCGCTAAAATGTGAGAGTATAAACATGATCATATTTCAACACAGAAATAAGCGGTACATGAATACTGTCTCTCAGTAGAGGGGAGAAATGATTGTAAAGCTCCTGTGCTTGCCCGATATTTATTCTCTGGTTAAGGATGAGCTAAGTATGAACAAAGGAAACAACACAAATGTTAAAAAAAAAAACACTAAAAAAAAATAAGCAAAGGATTATTTTTTATAACTAGCACAAATAATGATGAGGTCTATAATTAGGGAAAATACAATCCCACAGAGTACTCCATAACATGTTAAAATAGTCCCAGCTCCTTCTTAAGACAATGAAGGCACGGTTCATCACAGCCTATGCCACAGTTACCCAGAACTAGGCCTATGCTTAGCACTGGAAAAATAGTAACAAAGCAACAGCAGAGTAGAAACTTCAGGTTTACATACTAGACTCACTGGATATAAAGTATAGTATAGAATACATATACATATAGTATGTAAACCTGAAGTTTCTACTCTTATCTCTAGTTTCTATTATGTGGAAGAAATCTATTTGCTATGTATGAAATGACTCAGCTAATAGGAAATATTATTTAAAATCTGTTACGTAAAAATACCAAAATGCATTCCTACAAGGGAATACAAGATGTGTATCTCCAGCTAACATAGCTTGGCAAAGCTTTATCAGTTTTGGGGCAACTATGCCAGTTTACACAAACTGATGGGCCAACCAAGTATTAGCAGTTGGCAGGTTCTTAAGCCTGCACATGGGAAAACTAGCATTTCCACATGAGAAAATACCAAGACATTTTCACTCTAAAAATCTGTTAGGTCCTTAACGACCTGGATGAAGGGCTGGAGTGCTCCCTCAGCAAGTTTGCCGACGATACCAAACTGGGTGGAGTAGCTGATAGCCCTGAGGGCTGTGCTGCCATCCAGAGGGACCTGGACAGACTGGAGGACTGGGCGGCGAGAAACCTCATGAGGTTCAACAGGGGCAAGTGCAGGGTCCTGCACTTGGGGAGGAATAACCCTGGACACTAGTACAGATTAGGGGTGGACCTGCTGGAGAGCAGYCCCMCAGAGAGGGACCTGGGTGTCATGGTGGACGACAAGTTGACCATGAGGCAGCAGTGTGCCCTGGTGGCCAAGAAGGCCAACGGGATCCTGGGGTGCATTAAGAAAAGCGTCTCCAGCAGGTTGAGGGAAGTGATCATCCCCCTCTACTCAGCCCTGGTGAGGCCACATCTGGAGACTGTGTCCAGTTCTGGGCTCCCCAGTACAAGAGCCCAGAGCTCTTGTGGAGCTGCTGGAGAGAGTCCAGCGCAGGGCTACCAGGATGATCAGAGGCCTGGAACATCTGCCCTATGAGCAAAGGCTGAGAGAGCTGGGCCTGTTCAGCCTGGAGAAGAGGAGGCTGAGGGGGGACCTGATCAGCGTGTATAAATACCTCAAGGGAGGCAGTGAGGAGGAGGGGGGCGGCCTCTTTTCAGTGGTGGGCAGGGATAGGACTAGAGGAAATGGCTTCAAACTGAAGCATCGGAAGTTCCACAGGAACTTAAGGAAGCATTTCTTCACTGTGAGGGTGACAAAGCACTGGAACAGGCTGCCCAGAGAGGTTGTGGAGTCTCCTTCTTTGGAGATCTTTAAAACCCGCTTGGATGCAGCCCTGTGCCACGTGCTCTAGGTGACCCTGCGTGAGCAGGGGGGTTGGATTCGACGACCTCTGAGGTCCCTTTCAACCTTCGGCATTCTATGATTCTATGATTATTTTTCTACACCAAAAACACTAAAAAAGCATTGTATTTAGAAAACCAAAAATATTGTTCAGTGAAAAAAAAAAGATCTTTAAATCACAAAAGTTAAGATTATTTCCAATCGATTGTATTTTGTATCTGCGAATGTACGGAAAAAAATATAACAATGAAAAAGAACAACTATTCTGACTAGAGACTGAAATGCTTTATCAAGTACCTGTTAGTCTTCTTTTCCCGCTCATATTTCTTGTACATGATGAACTCGTGTCCAGCTTTTTCATCTGGTCACTAAAGGATGCAATGTAGATAGACACAAAATATATCAGAATGGGATGCTTAAATGTTTCCTCTTCAAAGGCACGGAATAGGACATCAGCATTTCAGTAGTTCATTGGAAAAGATGAAAGCTGAAGAAGCCAAGGTATTAGGTTATTCACTCAGAAAAAAAAAGACACTTGAATATAACTTGCTCCATAATATATTACAAAAGTAATGTATTACAAAAAGATCCTTCAGAAACACTGACATATTTATACCACAAGAGGTCACCATTATAGAATAGAAAATGCAAAAGCACTTCCAGCTGCACAATAAAATTTAAGGCTGAAATAAATCATGCTCAAAATTACCCATTTTTTCTCATCAATTTCATTAGCTGAATATAAACTCAAATAGTTTAAAACTGTAAATTCATCCATTCACAAGGACAGTCATTTCTTCCGACAGAATTACCACTTCGGGAAGATCTAATGAATAGCATTTTCCAAGATAGAAATAACCTAATAACCTTTAATCTACAGAGTAGAATTCCCAGCTTTGCATGTGATCTATTGCTAACTGCAGCGATTACTGTAGTTCGTTAAAAAACAGGCTATGCTGTCATTTCTTTGTAAAGGTAGGTAATGCCCCGATTCCTCATGCTTGTATGACTAGCCCTTGTTTGGCCAAACAAAACTATTACATACACATATGATAAATCTGTTACACTACCTGCATTTTCAAGCTGCATTGATCCAAAAAAAAAAAAAAAAAAAAAAAGGCTATAGACTTCCATTATTATTATTAAAACAGGAATCTTTCCCTCCCTTAAAATCCTGTACTTAAAGTCTTGGTCTATTGTTTTCTACTCTCGGTTTCTAATTTAACAGCTCTTATTCCATTTATAGCTCATGTACCAATATAACCTAATCTCCTAAATTTCCTTTTACAGATAAGAGCAGTGTGCCAGCAATATTATTGGAATTTTTTTTAACCTGTTAATTTGGTTGCTATGAGGCTTAAAGCTAAACTCTTGTTTAAGTGGTTTGCTGGATTGGCGCCTAAATCCTGTCTGCCAGTCCAGACAGGAGATGTAAGTCGTCCTATCAACAGATGGAGACAGAATAAAAGACAAAGCTCTTGTAAGGTCACTTCCCTACAAGAGAGGGACTACAGAGCTGATTGCCATCGGTCACAAATTTCCCAAGCAATTACACGACAGAGGAACACTTGCTTCATTATGGTTAACAGTGAATAATGCTTTCTTTTTAAAGCATGGGGATTTAAGTGCTCTATGATCCAAATCACAGCTTATACAAACTGTCTCTAAATTATTTCAGCTCATACGTGGCAATTTCTACGTTTCTGGGGAAGCAACGCAGAAACAAAACCAAAAGAAAGCAAACCACAAAGAATAAAAGAAAATTTGCACCTCTAAAACTGACCACTGTCTGTGGACACATAGATTAGAAACGACAGTCACCACAGCACATGATAACTACCGATAGCAGTTCAGTGTATTAACACAAATAAAACCTGGTTTCATTTATATCTTGTCCTGTAGACTTCAAAATTTCAAGAACTGAAACCATAAGGTTCAGTTATGCTTGACACCAAACCCACAGACCCCACAGAGGTGGCTGGGCAGACAAGAGCATAACTATTTCAGTTGCCCAAGATACAGACACCTATCTTCACTCCTAAGAATGACATGTACGTACAATGAAACTGTCTGCTTATATTAATAAGGATTTTGAGCGTACTTTCCTTACCAAAATAATCATGTATCTCATGTCTCTACCCCCATCCCAAAAATATAAATCCATAGGATGAATCCAAGAAAACTCAACAGACAATCCTAGAAGTTCTGTAGGAAACAAACTGCTGAACAGAAGAGACCCTGAAGCAAAGGACGTGGTAACCTGAACACTTATCAGAGAGATACCACACGCAAGGGACCACAAGAAAGTTTGAAAAAAGGAAGAGAAACAAAGAAAAAAAAAGTTCCCTCAGAGCCTCGTCTTTCTTGAGCACCAAGATCAATCAGCTGAGAGATGCAAGTGCGTAGGAAACCAGACTGCTGTAGCACTGCTAATCACAGACTTGTCTCTACTTCAGGGGAAATATGTCCCCATACCTTCAACAGCTACCGGGAGCTGTCATTAGATCCTGGCCCAGAACACGTCGAGTATGCATATAAGCGAGACCGACTGCAATGCATACTGATCTTTAGGAAGAATACACAATTCACGGATTTTGAGAGATTATAAAATCCCTTTAGGTATCTTTACCATGCTGCCAACTGCATTTTAGAAAGAGGCTTGTGATTTTTCTTTTCACTTTCTTATACAACTGAAACTCTAAGCAGCACTCTCTCATTAAGAGCCATCCAGTTAAAATGTAATCAACTTATTCTTAAAAGAACGTTACCTCCTCTTGAGGGGAACTGGCTTGTCAAGAGAAGGGTTGCCTTGGAAACACAGGGAATTGGCAGAAATCTGATCATCCGATAMAAACTCATCAAGGAACAAACTGACAGGGGTACTGAGGATTTATAAAGGAAAAAATGAACTTGGCAACTGGATCATCTCTACCTTCAGCAGCTCAGGTAAGGGAGATCAGAGGAGCCCCTATGGAAGATGCTGCTCTCTTGAGTGTACAGAGACCAGGTGAAGATTTCCAAAGAGTCCAAGATAGAACAGCAAGATTCCTGATCCTGGAATCAGGATTTTTCCTCAGGGGGAAGAAAGGGGGGAAAAAAAGTTAAGCAAAAGGAACATTCAGAAACACAAAAAGTGTTTTTTTTTTTTTTTTTTCCCATTTATATTTCCTTGTATTAACATGGACTGTGCAGTGTCATACGGTCACAAAGCCAGAAAATCACTATATTTATTATTATTAATTTCCTTGTTAGTAGCAAGCACTTAGTGTCCTACCCTTTATTATCTAGTTCCAGCTAAGAGGGACTGCACAGGTAAATGTTAGCACAAATTAATGCTTCTGTACAGAACTAATAAGCAGTCAAAGCCCAGGATCCCACACAAATTAAGACCAGTGGGAACATCCTCTCCAGCCTCAGTAAAAGTGCTGGAAAATATACCTAAGTTCTTTTTCTTCAAAGAGTAGTTAATTTAGAACTCAAAAATATAGCTCAAATTCTTACAAAGGCCAGTTTTATCCTGGGTCCTTTGCATGATGACCTTTTGAGGTCTTAAAACATTCTGCAGCAGTCTCTGTCTTTTTACAAGACTCTGAAATGAACCTGTTCACCACAAAAAAGTTGCAAACTGTTTATACACAAAGAGAACCACTGAATCTCAGCTTTTATAAACATATGCTGTGTGCACTGGGAAGACAGATGTGATGCATATGCACCAAAACACACAAAAAACCCTCTCTCCTCCCTAACACACGAAGTCTTACTTACTAGTGAGAAGAATAGATCCGCAGCACTGCTAAGCAGCTCCTGGGGACCTGCCAGGGCAAACCATAAGCATAAGGACTATTAGGTACAAAGYGGTTCCTGCCCAACCTAGGCCAGAGTTCAGTCCTCCCTGACTGTTGGTAATCCTGCAACAGGCAAGCCATTTAACAGCAGCGTTGCCTATAGTAATGTATATTGGAGATATACATTATAAATGTATGTGTTTGGAGTGTGATTATGTCTACCCTATAACCTGGGTTTATTTTTAATGCCAGCAATATGCAAGATGGCATGCATTCTACGTAGTCTAATGTGCAACAAGTTCTGTCTTTCTATTTTACTCTGACATTCCCAAATTCCAGACGAGCTAGAAAGGGAAAGTTGCAAGATATTGTGGAAGTATATACACAACAAGGAAGTTGTAGATAACAGGAGTCACACGTAAATAATGAGTTTTTCTTCCTTTGAGTGCCTGTCATGCAATATGTGATTTCAAAACTGAGTCATACTGTGATGATTTTCACAACTCCACAGAAAAATATTACCTGGAAAAGAATCTCAGAGCTCCTTTGGGTCTTGATTCAGCGGGTCAACATCATGCTGTGAATCCTCAGAAAGAGCACTGTGCTTAATAAGGTATGAACAGAATTTCATAATAACCCTGCAGAACTCATCTAGAGGCCCATGGTTGCTTGTGCTTTGGCCAAGTGAGCCTTAACTAACATGGGGAGGTAAAAGGGAGAGGGAAGAGTTCTTGTCATACAATTCAGAGCAGGGGTGGGTAAAAAAATCTCCTGGTTGGAAACACACATTTTTTTAAGATAACTCAGCAGCAGTCAGAGTCCTTYCAAGAAGAGGCTTTGCTTCTGTGACCTTAGAAACACATGAGGCCCAAAAAATAAACAGCCCTGGAAATAAATTGTCCAGATCAAGCTAAACTCAAGCATGACAAGTATGCCTTACTATATCTGACTTTAAAAGAGGAATCAGGAATCAGGTTGGCACAGAAAACATGTATTAATTTCCCTACTATGAAACCAAGGTGCTCTAGAAAACAAACAAGAAAAAAATGGCTTTTTTTTTGACGACATGTATGACAAACAGAATATCAGGATACTCCTGTTGGGAAGAAATACTGTAGTGTCACTGTATACTTGCCATGGGTGATCCATCAACTTTAGATGCCCAAAGTCATTCACCAGACAGCGTATAAATCCCTGAAAGCCAAGTTGGTGAAAGGTGAATTCTTCATTGTAGTTCCCAAGGCTGAGCATTTCTCTCCATCACACAGCCTATTTGGTTATGTGAAGTGTGGAGCTTATTCATCATTATTAGAACATGTTGTCCTCAAAAATGAGGCAATAAAGCACATTCAACATAATTCCCTACTCATCATCTGCAGTACATTGACAGAAGAAACAAGCTTTTCCATCCATTAATAATCTCAAGCCTTTAAAAGAGCAAAAAGTTTCTGCTCCCCTAGGGGAAGGGCAACTTTGATAAAGCTTCTGGASAGAAGGAAAACGGGAAAAGCCATTGCTCCACAGAATGTTAAACCAAGAGTTGCTCTTTTCTTGGAAGAGATGCTACACAGTCAATGGAGCAAATATAGAGAGAATAARCAAATCAAAACTACCTTTGGGCATGCTGCATTTGTAGCTTGCATATGCCTAAGAGCCAGACAATCTATAGTCAAGCTTATCCATACATGGTAGAATATTTGTTAGAATCTAAAATTGTTCTTGAGGGAGAAAAGCCTTAAGTAACCAAGTAACCCTGTTCTTAAGAGCTTTTAAAACTATAAAGAAGCTGGATTTGATTCCTGAATGTTTTCCCTGAGATTCATTAAATACACTGCACTTCAAGCAAGACCAAACATCTAACTCCCTTCAAGGTAATTATTCTTTRCAGATCAGGTATCCAAGAACAGCTATCCCAGATCACTACCCTTCATCTCTCAGATAAGCAAGCAAAGAAGCCAGAAATGTTATTTGCCATAAGACATAYAAAACATAGATGCTTATGGCGTGAACACTTCATCAAGGTGGCAGTAACTGCCTTAACAACATGTAAATCAATTTTCCTCCTATAGCAATGGAATTATTGCTGCTAAAATTCTACATTTTGGATTTGAAACAATACCATTCAAATCACTTGAACAGAAAAGCCATAACTTTTAGTCCTAGCCCTTGCCGACTATTTAAGAGCAYTTATGTGGATATTCAGTACTCCACAGACAGAGCAACAGTGAATGTTGCTCAGCATTGCTCAGCTTAAATTCCATACTTGGTGGCACACAATTTGACCTTAAACATGTGTCCCCCACCACACACACACACACACACCATTCTTATTTTTTCTTAATTAAAATTTTTCTCTTATAGGCACTACTCGAGGCCTTCCAATATTAATAGTTATACAACAGACTCAATTATCCAAAGGATGTGAGTGTTACAGAAAAACTTGAAAACTCCAACATGCCTCCTCTTGAAATAAGGATCTTTGCAGTTGTTAGGAGGTCTGCAAAATGGAGTCAACAGAAAGCTGACTGATGGCCTGTTATGAGACTAACTCATGATGCTGAGTTAAGGTACTATGTACTGGTACTGAAGCACTCAAGAAGCTTTGAAAAGGCAAAAAAAAWCACTTTTTAGAAAACATTATTGTAAGAGAAGCTTACGTAAATATAAAATTATCATGAAACAGACAGGTAGAAAGAAGATGGGCACACTGGATCTACATGAGAATGTAATTTACTACCCCCTGCAGAGAGGATGAGGAATAGTGTGGTTAAAGAAAATAGAAGTTCGAAGATCATCTAGGGAAAATTTCAAACAAAAAGAACCCAAGAGTCCCTATCTATCAGACCTCTCCATACAATGTGTTGCTTTTACTACCAATATAGGCACAGCTGCTTTTCTGAATTACTCAGAACTGTGGCCTCTATCTCAAAAGACCCGCAGTGCAGGTCTTCCAGGTGCAGAGATACCTGAGGCTCCAGATGAAATCATCAGGGCATAGTCACAGGCAGCAGCTTTGTCTCAAAAGGAAGGTTGACAGCCCCAGGGAAGGTTAAAAGGACGTAATGGTGGCACTAGGAATCAGGAAGAAGGATGAAGGGGTATTCGCTGGGTCAGCAGTAAGGAACAAGGCAAGAACCCCAAGACAAAGCAGAAGGGGTAGTCAGATGTGGGGCTGTGCCTGGGACTAATCTTCTCAAATGACATTCAGCTACACGATGCTCAGGAACCAATGCTTTAGAATTAAGCCCTCCACATTTGTGATTCTTCCATCTTAAATGTTTAGTGATCAGGAAATCACAGTTACTGATTATCAAGCTACTGTTTTAAAGAGTTTAAAGGGATATGCAAAAACTTAGCAGTATACTTGGTAAAAATAAGGAATATTATCTGCCTTAAAGATAATCAAATTACTACAACAGTGTAACTTTTAAAGAGTGTTTTCCTTTCAGAAAACAAAGCAGATATGGCAAGTAACTTGCACACAGCTAAAATAAGTATAAGTTAAAGTATTAAAGTAATTACACAAACCTACAATCAGTCTTCTTTCTCACCTACTAAGATTTTCAAAAACATGCAAATAATTGAAAAGGATAACTGATGATGCAGATGTCCTGTAATTACTTCAGGAATTATAGAGGATTATATCATAAGCAACACCACCAGAAGTGACAAAAACATAAAAGGAATGAAGACTATAATGGAAGCTACAACTGAGACCACCAGCTTGAGAAAGGATAAATAACAGAAAGACAGCATAATTTGCAAAATATGTCAACAAGAAGGCCAACTACATTCTGAGTCATTCTAAAGATGAGCAAAAACAATTCCTCTGTAAGCACAAGTCCATTATTTATGACAGCTCTAGCAATAAAAAGCACACTGTTTAGATGGGCTATTGATCAGGAACTCTGTGTGCATGTTAAATAGTATGGCTTAAAAGAATAATAAAGGTTGATAAAAGATGTGCATCCTGAACCTTTTTATTCTTTATAGTCTTTGTATTTTCTATTAATACATAAAATTTTATTGACCCTATCTACTTGTGGCAAGCTACCTTTAAGCAAGCAGATAATGATTAATGATTAAAATTACAATCAGTTAAAAAATAAAACACGAAAGTACTAGCCCAAACACATTGGGCTCTGAAGACTCAAGGTGCTGCAACACTTTCTTTTTTTTCCAACTTGAATCCCATATAAGCCCCTTCTTCAATTYTTATTCTGAACAAAATTCAATCTAAATTCATTCCTATAATAGCCCTACCTAGACCACAGAACGATATTTCTTCTTTACCATTCCACACTTTTCCATTTCTGCAAATGGGTCTCAACTGATCATAAAAAGATTCAAGACCTGGATTTCCCAGATTTGGAGAACAATGATCTTATACTGAACCTGACGACTACAGTGGAAAGATTCTATTTGGACTAGGTTGTAAAAATGAGCCTAACCACCATTCTCAGTTTCATAAGCAAATAGACCACAGATAGACCACAGCTGTCAGAGGTTTTTTGTTTGTTTGATGACTTTAAAAATTCTGTTCTGAAACAGTTCTTCATTCCTGTTTTTTCCACCAGTATCTCCTAATTCCATATAAAAAACAGGCTCCTGGGGAGGAAAGGTATCACTTCTTCCGTTACTTGATGGCCTCCTCCTTAAATAATTATCTTAACAGCTACTGGGGCAGGGGCAGAAAGAGAGAGAAATACTATAGTCAGAGCAGGCTGATTTCTTGCAGCCCTGTGTTAATAAGAAGTCCAGAGGCTGTGAATAAAAATAATGAGGTAAGATAAATCCCGAGGAAATCTGATCAGAAATAATACCAGCTAAAATAAATAACAAACTAGCATCTGAACCATGACATTGGTTTCAAAAAATTCAGCCAGAGCAAATTAGAATGAGTATTCCATTCAGGAAGAAATCTATCCCTTTTGTAGGAATCATTTTCTTTGAGGAGACAAGAAATGACTCTTGGGCACAGGGATTAAAAAAGTTTAAATTGTCAGGTAGAAATTACTTCCTATATTCATTTGCCTCCTGATTTATGGGTTTCTATACAAGTATTGCAAAACTATGAAAAGCACAGGAAAGAAACCAGTCTTACGCAATCAGCTGATGCATATTTCTCAAAGATTCTGTCAGACAGGTATTTGCCAAAAGACAGCAGTAGTGTCAAAAAGCAAGGCACAGTTTATCTTCTTTTCAGCACCATCTTATTTTCTTAAAGCAATTCATAGAAAGCATTAATTAAAAAAATAAAATAAATGGGCAGAGCCACCAGGGAGTTAACTGCTTGCCACCAAGCATTTCCTCTTTGAAGGCACCTATATTTCTAAGGAGCCCAGGGATGATGTTCAAGCTTTCAGAATATTGAGAAATTGGAGGAGCTAAAAAATAAATAAATAAATAAATAAATAAAAATCATCTTTTCTCACCAGGGAAACTGTTGCTCTTTATCAGCAAGTCTGCCATCACTGCTGACATTTCTCTTGAAATATATGAACGTAGAAACCATTTTAAAATTTTCATTTCTATAGCAATCACAATAGATGGCAAGGCACAATGACTGGATGAAGATGTAAACAAAACTAGGCTTCTTTATGATTGTCAGAAACTGCGCCTTCCTTACATGAGGAAATGTCAATGATTTCAATCTGCTTCAATATAATTAGTTGGTTATTTGAAAAACAGGAAAAACAGAACAGCAAGTCAAATGACAAAACTCTTCCCCCAAGCAGGTTCTATTTTTTTAGCACCTTTGTAAAACAGTAGATTTCACAAACACACACACACACACAAAAAAAAAAAACACCCAACACCCCCTGCCCCCCAAAACACATGCTTTTCATCAGTCCTTGGACAATAAGAGAAAAAAAATTGAGATGGAAAGCAAGCTTCTAGCTGGAATAAGATACTTCCCTCCTGCTCTCTTTGAAAGAAATGTAATAGCATTAATGGCAGGAATCTGTCATGCTATTTTGGCATGCACTACAGTTCCATCACTAACAGAAAAACAGCTTTGTTAAAACAAAATTCTTCTCTAACATATGCAGGATCAGGAGAGAAAGGGGAGCAAGGAGTCCCATACACTTTCTCTTGTAGGAATTACACTATCTGTACAATCCTCTTGCTTAGTTCCTGAAAGATTTTTAAGTCATTGGGTTATTGAATTAAGGCTTACACAACTGCTTCACATGAAGAATGACAGGTCTCTGGATAACAGAAATATTCACATTCTTTTAGGTCCTCATGCTATTATTCCTGAGCACAATGTACTTTAAATAGAAAAGATCTCTAACCCTGCACAGGATGCTTCAAGTATGCATGACATAGTAATTTTTGTGCTTGGATCACAGCTGCTGCTTAGTACATGTAAACATGTTCTGTGGAGAAAGAATGACAATCTGCTCCTGCAAGGATCTCCRTAAAATATAACTCCTATCAAGATCAAACTCAAATAAATATTTTGGAGGATAGGTTTGTAATACATTTCAATTGCCCTGTGAATCAGAGGAAGAATGGCTTCCCTGAACTCAGAAAAGGATATWGATCAAGGCCTGCTTGGCTCATGTAGCATCAAATATGAATAGTGAACTCATGTGCTCACAGCTTTAAGTCCTAGCAATGAGTCAGAGCTGTTTGAGAGCAGTCTAGAGTCATTTCATCAGGTAACAACATGAATGGAGCTGATACGGATTGGAAAGCTCCTTCAACTATCCATGTCCTTTACTAAAGTGAAAGCATTTTGTACTGTTCTTATGCCCATGGCAGGTATGTCTGATACTCTAAGCGTAAGATCCCGTAAGTGTTGTTAAGTGATCCTTGGCACAAAGACCTGCACAGGCAGATCTTGGGCAACACTGGCAAAAATTATCTCCGCAGCAAGCACAGAGGCAGCACATACAGTGCACAGAAGGTAAAGACATTTACAAACATGGATCTTGCAGCATTCAACATGGAAAGAGGCAGCAGTTTTCCACTACACTGGTTTTGGAAAAGCTACTCTGAGCAAGAATGGAAAACATTCTCCCATGTTAAGTTCAGTATTTTGAAAACTAATTCAAGATAGTTATGTGTTGATAAGGTTCATCACCTCTAGATTTTTTTACTAGTTCACCAAGATATCTGCGTTAAATGTCTACCAGTTACAGTCAGAATCAGTGTATTGAAAGAGGTCATAAAAAATTAAGAAGGCAAACTTTATGAAAAAATGAACCTTGACTCTCCACATATGCATAATGGTATTTGAAGAACGCAATATTGAAGGTATGCATTTTTCCCTTTGAATTTCTGTTTTCTAACATTCCTCTTGCACATTCTGAAAGAAAAATTGAACTTGATAGATTAGAATATAAAAAGTGTGAACCACAGGATGCTCTGAAACTGATTATACAATCCAATACAAATATTCATTCTAGAAACCTCTAAAATTGACAGTCTGATCTCATATCATTTACTAGCTGCAAACAATAAAAAGTATTTTTGCTTTTGCTACCTTCAATCTATGATTTTATGACTGGTTAAAGATGCATTTTTCAAGGCTATCCAAAATATGCATCATATAATATACATCACCACAGAGGAAGTATATGTAACACATTTAGTATTCAGCTACTCTTTATACTACAGCAATTAGGTTCTCTCTCCTAATTTAAGCTTCCTGGTGGTCAGTCTGTCTTGTCTATTTATCTACTGCTTATCGGTTCAGACTATGCTTGGAGCAATTCACCATACAGGTAACAGCACAGCTGCCAGACTATTTTAGATTTAGATTTTGTTTTAATAGTTTATAGATAATTTATAGGCATTGCAGTGGAAAAAAAAAAAAAAATCACAGAAAAAAATCAGAGTCAGAACCAGAATACAATATATTAGAATGACTGACGAGCCCGAGAAAAAGGCATCTCGGTCTGTTCTTCACACTTGCTGGGTTATTTAAAAAAAAAAAAAAAACCACCACAACCACCACTACTTTTCTGCCTCWATGGCCAAGGAGTTCATAAAGGAAGAAGGGGTTTTTTTTGGGTGTGTTTAAGCGTGGATTAGTTCTGCTTTTGTCAGTAGGAGCACAGAGAATCCCCTTCCCTGCCTCCAAACAAATGAAAACTTTGTTTTAAGGTACTAACTGTTCTTGTTTTAGTTCCACAGGTAAGTAAAACAAGCTTGAATTATAAAGACAATTACACTGATTTTAAACTTCATCATTTTATACGCAATTAGTAGAATTGGCCTGAAAAGGTTAATTATCAAAACAAATAAACAAACAAAAATCCACACCAAATAACATTCAACCTTCATATTTTGGGGGCAATTTAGAGTGGGTTATTCCTGAAAACTGAAGTATTAAGCTATTGTTGCCTAACGAGCTAAATTTGTCTTAATGAATTAATACTCYGCCTGCAAATACTGCTGCCTTCAAATTCCATCAATGCTAATCTAAATAGATTGATACTTGCTGGAATAAACAACTACGAAAAGGCTGTGCCAAAGTTACACAATTACCATACTCAAGCATTACTGACCTTTCACCTCTCAGTTGAAATAAAAAATTTCCTGCTGTCCCTTTCAGGATGTCTTCCCCCTCTGATTTGCTGATGTGCTCATTATAAATTAATTGACTCTTTCCACTGTTAAATGGTGTGTGCACCCTTTGTTCTGCTAAGCAGTTTTCATTACTTCTGCAAAGATTATTCATCATAACTGGCTCTTCACAATTCACTTTTTCTTCATCTGAAACAGCCAAAGAATATATTTTGTGGAAGTGTTCTCACACAATAAAACAAAGAGGAAGGAATTCAAAATTAAGTAGTTAATTTTTTATGTTATAAGATCAGAATTTGCTCATATCRGTTTAAAAAGAAAGCTTAAAAACACTAAAGCTTTTAGAGCAAAGTGTTCTGCTTTGCATACAAGTCTTTACAGACATCCTGCTGCAAGTCACCTTAAAACTTCTTTCAACTAGCATTTTGATTTTATTTCCTTTTTACAAATAGGCCGATTGTATCTTGCCAAAAAAAGATTATTTTTCAGTATTGGAATCATGAGGCTAAAGCAAAAGGTAGCTGTTAATCTTGTACCTCGGGATGTATCTGCCAGCAACCTGCACAAAAAGCTTATGTGAACATCTGCATGACAATGAGGGAGGAAAGCAAAGTGCCTCCTGTAAAACAAAGGCTACAGCTACTCAGCTTGTCGACTAATAACATCAATGTATAAGGGTAATGGATTAATTAGACTATGCATATGAGAACACGATAAAAATATATATTTACTAAAGAGCTACTGAAGAGGTAGTAAAATCTCATACATTTTAAGGCCAATTACCTTATTCTGTAATAAGCGGGGATTTTTTTTAAAAAAAGCAAGATATTCAGTGCATCATGTAAAGTATCAGCCTCATGCAATGAAAGAACTGGAGTTATTACAAATGAGTCTTTGTTAAAGATGGAGTTCCAGTCTGTTTTATAATGAGCCAGTTTTCTGGAAAGCAAGACATCAAGTCATTTCCCATCYGTGAGAAAATTACTTCCAAATCCCATGTTTCAGTGACTTTTATTAAATCTCCACTAATGAAACTCTTAACAAAGTACGCTGAGCAAATACAATGTACTTGGAGGCCTGTCAAGGCATATCACTCCTCTTTACCCTTCCTTTTATACTCAAGAATCCATCAAACAATCTCCTTAGATGATGCCATCTCATTATCTCTTTAAACACTTCAGCATTTAATGCTAATTTTACCCACTAAAGCAAACATTCAGAAGAAATCGCCTTAAAAATGTCAAAGGCATCGGAGTAGCTCAGGAACCTCCAGCCCATTATCAGAAGTCACTATCACTTTTGGAAATCATCTTTGCAAAACTGTCTTTAAGCCATGTAAAGCTCTTTAAAGCTTACTCTGAAAGGATTTGGAAATCTGTATTATGTTAATATAATGACATCTGTAATTAAGAAAAAAAGAACAAAAAAATGCTCTTTGCTGTAACGTCTGTGAAAGCATTCTTACTCTGATCAGAGGGAAATATTTTACCATGAAGGGAATTTTCCCGAGAAGTTCTTTGAAATAAGTCTGCTCGAGCATTGCTAACTCTTCTAACCTCCTCAGGATCCACAGGAGTTTTTGAAAAGGAAATGGAAGAATCTTCATCTTTTGCTGAATAGATTAGTTGTGGTTTCTGTCACAAAGATAAAACAGCTCTTAGAAAAGTATAGACAACTTCTTTTCACATGGAAACATTTTTTCCCCACTATTTTTCATATAAATAATTTCTTCAACTTTAGAAAAGCATACATGGGAATAAGTAGCAGCAGTTTAATAACCGTAAGTTTCCTCATTAAGAAAACAAAACCAAATTGTAATAAAACTATTCCACTGAACAAGCTACATCACTCATCCCAACATCACTAGAGAAAGCTATTTAAAAGCAAGCATTCAGGGGTATAAACACAAAAAGAACTAACCTTGAAAGAGCAACTGAAACTTAAAAAGATGTATCTCCTTCATACATACTCATTTAGCATTATCTTATTTATGCCTATTTATCATAAAAATAGTGCAGAGACATGCACTAATAATTCTAAAGGCAGATCTATTCTAAGATTCTCGACTAATTTCTTTATAATAACGAAGGGTCTATTAGAAAGTCCCCAGCGTGATCTTTTGAGTTCTCCTGGGCATGAAGACAGACAAGACAGGAGATCCATCCCCGACACTCTGACTAGTGTAAGTCCTAAATTGACTTATTTGCCTCTATTGGCTGAAAGTTTTTGCACTAGTCTTAACAAGAGATAAGCTTGTTCTGTTTTTCTTCCACTTCCCTACATAAGAGTTAATTGAAGAAAATCTAACATCAGGATGTAAACATATTTCATATAGACATATGCATGCTTAGATTTTATTTGATCCTTAAATACACTGTTTTATCAAGATTACTGAGTTCTAGCATTTCTTGGATTGTTTTTCCCTACTTTTCCCAAAGAGTACTGTTCTGGATTAAAGAAATTGTACACAGCATTAACAAATGTTAATGTTCTAGTGTGCTCTGCTTTACAAAACATTAAATAAATGACTATGACATAACCTTATGTTTAATAAGATTAAATTTAAAAAAAACACACAGTACATATGTGCTTACAACATGAAAATACTTCAAAATTCTAGTCATCTTATATGATAAAACCAACTGTTGTTTTCATCCGATTCGTGTTAATGTCATTTAGAAATTTAATGCAATGATATTTTAACAGTTTAACGATTTTATTTTTTGGAAAAATATTTGACAACATTGATTTTACAAGTCTCTGATTAGCATTATAACAGGATTTCATTTTTCCCAAACTATTTCATCCCAAACTATTTCTACAGCACCCTTTCTGTAACACTATGGTGCACCATTCACTTATACGTTATATAAAGGATATCAGTTACTTAATAACGTGTAGTGCTATTTCAGAGAGTACTCACATGATCCAGTGGGCTGAGACGAATGCCAGAAACTGGTCTTGATTCAGCCAAATCAAAACTGGAAGCATGAAGACTAACAGAAAAATTAAATGTAACATGAATCAAGCATACTCCCTTTCCCCCGCCCCCTTAATTGCATGCTTCCTCCCTCTACCAATAACTATGGAAAAAAAMCAAAGAGGAAAGGAAGCGTAACAGTGTATGGCATATATATCTTTACATCCCAGTCTTCTTTCCATGAATGCTGTTTACCTTCGATACCTGGCAAGACAGCAGTGTCAAGGAAGAAGAATCCTGAGCCCAGCTGCACCTCTGCCCTGATACTGCTTATTTTACACGTKTACAACAGTTCTCCACTGCAAGCCTAAATCCATGCACACACCCAAGGGTGTTTAGCACCCAAGCCCTCYGACACAAGCTCCAGAACACTGCAGGGGAGAAAGCTCCTATTTGTGCAAGCTTGTTCCTTCCCACAGCATGTGCAGAACAAGTAATTCTCAGACTCCTTCCTTCTATAAGRGCACAACACTGTAACCAGTAAGGAATATAACATAAGCAGAGTGCCTGAAGTCACATTGCCATGAAAAGAGCACGGCCACCAACTCATTTTTTGGCCAGGCAAGCACATTTTGGCATGCCTTGTGTCATGCTAGAGAATTTCTAGATTATCTTAAGAAAAATATTGTTTACAGACATTTTTCCCCTTGTTCCCCACTACTCTTCATGCACAAGAGCCATGACTGCCTCTGGAGGAGGCAGAGGATCCAGAGGAACTTCCTGGATATGGAGATTRACACTAACAGCAAGCATCATTAGAAGAGGGCAGAGAATGTGATTAGGTAGAGATAATCCAGAAAGAACCATCATAAACAATTACAGAAACAAATCCCTTGTTACTAAAGGGTATTTGAAAATCTTAAAGCCAAGTACCTAAAAACTGAAGGGGGTCTGTTTTCAGGAGTTCGTGAGGATCCAGATCCAAAAAGTTTCCTTTGATCCTCTGTAGGTGTAAATGGCCTCCGAGTTCTTAGTGTTCGTAGGACGCTTCTTGCTTCATTTATAATCTCAGAACTGCTCTTCTGCCTTGGCATGGAAAGCCTGTAGAATGGTTCTGGCTTTTCTACACTTTTATTCTTGAAAGCCTGCATTCCTCTGCAAAGCTGTTCACAGAAGAACACACTACATTTATGTAGAAGGATATGCACAGAATATAATACTAACGTTTACGCTTCATCAATGTAGTATTAAGGGAAAAAAAAAGGATATTATAACAATATCCAAGTACTTAAGTGGTGGAAAATATTCATCAACACTGTGTTGCTGTGTCTGTTTCTCAGTTGCATGGCAGAATATTCAGAAACAGTAGAAAGCATATGACATGGAGATCCTYTAGTTTTTCAGTGGACCCAGAAAGCATCCTGATCAATGCAAAAGTACTTTCATGACTTTCACAGACAAGTGCACTCTACTCCCTGATACTGCAGAAAAACACTCGAGTACTTCTATGATAATCAAATCAGGAATTCAATAAAACGCTGCATAGAGATACTTTCCTTCCAACAAACTTAGAAGGTATTGATCTTACCAAGTGCAGCTTCCTAATAAGCCAAAAGACACTGTTATCAGCAATTGCAAAAGAGATGCAAGGAAGAACAGGCAGTAAGTTCTTTTCTCTGCAGGGAACTGCTCTGCAAGGCAGACAGACAACATTAACACAAGGTAAGTCATCAACCCAAGCTTTTGCTCAGTGCACTGTCCTGCTGCATCTTGTGGCAAATGCCTTGAGCAGTGAAAGACTTGCTTCATAAATCTATCAAGCTTCCCCTTCCACTCCCCCAAAAAATTTTTWAAAAAATACATAAATTATCACTTTGGTATAGTACATTGTAGATACCATCCTTTCATTTGTCAGCAAACTCCTTAGCCTTACACCAGCCCAAATTACCCCTCTGCTTTTCAAATTTATCTAAGCAGAAAAAGATATGTTTCAGCACTGTCTTCGAGCCAGGCTGGCCTGTGGTAACTTCTATTCTCTCCTACAGTTGATGACAATGAGCCAACATTAGATCAGACACTGCCAGTTTGGATATTTCTGAACTCTGAGGCAAAATTATGCGCGCACACACACACACTCCCACACCACTCACTTCTCCAGTTTTAGTTCGTTTCTTCCTGTTTTGTAGTTTTAAAACTTCTATCTGCTCTTTCTCTGCTTTCTTTCAGAGYCCCACACACTGGCACTGGCACATACACAACCCAAACTCTCCAGCTGAACTAGAGAAAACTGGATGCTGAAGAGTAGTGCATCAACCTCATCCACTTCAACATGCAGAAACAAGAATGAATCAAGAGCCAAAGTCTATCAATGCTCCCAGTACCTCTCATTACCAGTAATACATTACTTTTCTTCCTTATAACTGAATTTGGCTTCGTATTCTTTCCTCTATTACAATGYAATTCAAAAGAATTAAGCAAGCAGCTTCGCGGTAGAAGTATGTTTTGAGCAACTGTATTTCCTGCTGAATAGGAAAAAGTGGATTATCATTCCCTCTTCTCCCAAATAGCTGGGGCCAAGACTTTGACCTTTAAGTGGAAGGTCTTTTTTTGTAGACCATATGTGCAGCATACTAATTTAGTGTACATGGAAACAATAGCTATAAATAAATAAGAAAGCACAGTGATCAATACRATCCTACTATTCAAGCTAATTCACATTTCTTCTTTTCTGATCCATCTATTTATAGTCACCTGGTGAAATTATTATATAAATCTTTGAGTATTATAGTGTCTTACATTTAATATCTGAAGACTTTTGTTCTCTTTGATTTTTGGAATCTCTCCGCCCTGCCATTGAATGTCTATTTTGTAGGATTTAAGTGTTTGTTCTTATAGTCAAGGCAAGAAGCAACCAGAGGTATCYATTTCTGTGAAACAGCACCACCTTTGAATGCCTTCAATTTTTGCTACATTTTGTCAAATCTACTTTCAATCGCAAACTGTCTGTTCTAGAAGTCATTTATTAAACCAGCACAATTGAGATAAAACTTCCAACAGAAATAGAAAAACTCCAAAGTTTCACATCTTACCTATTTAACTGACAAAGGAACTTTTCCACTATAAGCTTAATTAATAAATTCTATTTCAAACCGTCTTTCAACTCATTAAAAATAAAGTTTTAATAATTAATATTGCAAAAAAGACCTGCAAGGGAGCTGGAAGCTCAGAGGACAAAAGCAGAGAGACACGGGAATCAGCACCAGGTGGCAGCACTGAGCAAAGCCCAAGACTATTTCCACTGACCCTGACATAGCRTTCATATTTAATAATAATGCCATCATTGAGTGTTAAGTCAATGTTTCAGCCACTGATAGCCAGACAGAAAATGTAACCGAGCACAGACAAACAAGTAAGCAGGGTCAAAAAGAAATATGAGAATATATATATAGGATAAGAAAATCTAACTCTTGCAAGAAAGTACAAGAAATAACACAACTGAAAAAGTTTGCTCTACTATCACAGCTCCTCTACTGTTTTTTAATCTTCACATCAAAAGAAAGATTCATATTCTTCATTTTAAATGCTTCAGCATTTGCTCTGCTGCAGCAAAATGAATGAAGTTTCATACTTGATCCTCTTGTAAGGATTTCTATCGAAACTATTTTCAAACTTTTACTTCAAAGTATTTTAGTTGAAAATAAGACATCATCTAGTTATCAGTGCTTCTTCCTGAAAATCCTGCAATAATCCCATTTGGCTACCCAATACCACTCCTTCACAGCAGGAGACTGAAAACAGGGACAGAGGCTGGGAGAGGTGCATCTTGTCCCTCACGACTGTCACCATTTCCCCTGGGAGCCTTTAACTTGCACAGATGAAGAGTTCTCCTCAGCCTCCACACTGCAAGGCTTACAGCAGTCTCTGAAAAGTTGTACTTGGTCTCTTGCCATATTCTATTCCCCCTCAGGGTTAACTCCAGAGGTCTCATCATGCTGTACAGTATGATGAAAGTAGGAGGTGTCAGTTCAGTACCCCTGCTCAAGAGGGCAAGCTCTGACAGGTAGCAGAGCCCTCCTGTCCTCCAAAGTGAAGTGGCTGCCCTCCTGCAGCATCCACCCTGAGCAAATGAGCACAGCGATCCCATCAGATACTGGGATACAGCATGTGCTAGTGGTACTCTCCTACCTCAGATCCCAGAGCAGCACCATGGGATCACACTACAACACACAGAGTGGGTATCTCTCCATGAACACTAAACACAGCACTGCATTTCATGGGACAAATGYGAGTGGAATACAGGAGGAGGATGCCTAAGTCACTGTAGGAAAGAAATAAACTTGAGCTAGATATTAGTCTAACATGAATGGAAAGATTAAAAATTGTTCAAAAGCCCATTAAACCTTTTCRATAAAAACTTGAGTACTACAGCAGGTGTTACCATATAAATTTTAAAGGCAACAAACTGACTGTTTAGCCAAACTAGTGAGGAGAAAGCTTGTGCTCAGGCTGTAAAAAACTCTGCTTGCTGACAGCCCAAGTCTCTAAAGTGTTAATATCCAAAAGTAGATTTAAGAGTTACTGTATGGCAGATTCAGTTATCAGATACAACAATATTTAAACAGTAACTCTGAAACAAACTTGCAGCACATCAGTCACCACTGAGATAAATTGAGATTCACAAAGGTTTGCAGTAAAGAACTCCATACCAATAAAAGAAATAAAATAGTGATAAATCAAAATAATAGTAATAAAAAAATACACAGTGATAAATCAAAATAATAGTAATAAAAAAATACACCTGCAGTTCATCAGAGATCCTGACTTTCAGTGTGGCCAGACGACACCACATCCAAGATGGATCCAACTGGACATGGCAGCACCTGTGGAATAAAAAATAAAGCTAAAACGCACCCAGCACTACAGGACAACAGAGCCAAACCCAGCACAACCAGGCGGCTCCCGACACCCGCTGAGCACCAGCCACCGCCCGCGGCCCCAGCGCGAAACGGCCGCGGCCGTTAAAGCCCAACGGCCGGGCGGGGAGGGGGGACTCCGCGCCGTGGCGCCCGCCGTTCCCATGGCAACCGTACACGCTATGGCCGCCCGGCCGCGAGCGGGAAGCCGCAGGACAGGGCGCCAGGGCCAGGCGGGAGCCTCGCTCACCCGCGGCGAGGGAAAAACGCTCCCGGTGGTGCCGCCGGTCCCAGTGCCCCCGGTCCCAGTGCCGTTAGGGCGACATGCCAGGCTCGGGCGCACCTGCCGGCGGCGGGGCGGGAGGGGAGCGCGGCGACGCAGGGCGCCTGCGCGGGCGGGTCGCTCAGGCGCATGCGCGGCTGTGCTGCCGCGTCGGCCGCTCGCGGCGGAGCCGCCGCCATGGCGGCGGGGGCGCCATTGCGCCTTGGCCCCGCGGCGCCTCGGCCGGCCCCGCGAGCGTCTCCCCGCACCGCGGCCGCCACCGGCCACCTCGGAGCGGCGGGTGCCGTGGGCAGAGCCCCCGCTCGCTGGCTGCTGCGGACTGTGTCCTCAGCCCCGTCCAAACTCACGGCGGAGCTGTCATCGCGAAATGACGGCCGTTTTTTGAGCACTTCTGCCAATCAACCAACAACACCAAAAAAAAAAAAAAAAAAAACACCACTATTATGTGAAATTTATTTAAACTTTTTTTTTTTTTTTTTTAGATTTTAAAATCGTGAAAGACTTTGGTGCTGGTATCCAAACTAATTCTCAATTTCGCGAACTTAAACCTCAGTAGAAATGAGGTCTATCCAGATGTCCAAGCATACGGAGCATGTATTTCAGTGCCATTCAGAATTCTTTAACAGTAGACACTGCTCGCCAAATGATCATCRATCATACTTGGGTTCATCCTGTCGCTGATCTGTAACAGCAGCCTCTGACATCATTCTAGCAAAACAAACAGAGATGTCATCTCCAGTTTCCCCTATTTCTTTCCTCTTTTTTCAAACAAAACCAAAAACAACAGTCCTRCCTGTAATCTGCACAAGAATCTTCCTGCCATATTCAATTTTTCAATTTCCATTTCACAGACCATCTGGTACATGCTGCAAAATAACCTTCATGTTTCACATCACCTGTGGTTTACTCCAAATGAAACAGTTCATTTTACAGCACTTGGAAACAACCCCTGTATTTAAGTTAGCTAATATGTTTCGAACAACTTTTTGAAAGTCTCCATTATATGTCTTGGGGGAAATCTGTCAGGGGAAAAGAACACTGGTTATAGACGGACTTTTCTGAACATTCCTTGAAGTTCTTTGTTCAAATTTGGCCAAAATGTAAAGTCTTGGAAATTGCAATGATCATGATGATGGTGTTGCATGGTGCGATGTGGTCATTTGGCAGCACCCTGAAAACTGCATCACTCACCCTCACATTGGCCTGAGCTTGATGTCCTCCCTGCCYAGTGCTGTGTCCTGGGGAAGTTACACCAGTTTTGCAAGTGAAATAAAATTCAATTGGTTTGTTTGTATTGAAACAAGGCATGCAAAGAGGCAGGACGTGTTATTCCAGCTGAGCACTGTGAGCCTCATACCAGCTGCACACCCCCAGTGTGACTGTCCCGCTATCAGTGATGACTTGTCAAGAGAGAGAGATGTTTAAGAAGTGTCAAGATTGTTGGGTTACAGGACCCCTTCGAGAATCTCCCCAGATGTGCATGTTCAGGTCACTTAAAGCCGGTGCATTAACACAGTGATCTTGTTTGCTTTCTCAAGGCTTCTAAATCAGCGTTCTTGGCCTTTCTTCCTAACTCCCCCTTCAAACTGTAGCTACCAGCTGCTGGTGGGAGGGAAAGGGGAGCGCATATTAAGAGTAGTGAAATGTCAGCATTGGGCAAGAGTCCAAAAAAGCAAAAATTCAGAACTTTCACAGAACAGAAACAAAGTTCTTGCAAAGCACAGAGTGGGCACTTCCATCATTTACAGAAGACACTGGCTTCACACCAGTAAAATGCAGTTATCACTGGAACAAAACCAGATGACTCTACAAAACCAGATGACCAGATGACTCTACAGTGGTACCAAATGAGTGAGTATATATTTTCAATATATGATGCTGTAGAACTTGGACTTCCTGATTTTTATCCAGGAAATCTAAGACAGAAGTGTCTGAGCATGTGCAGCACAACACGTGAGCAGTAATGCCGGGCGTTCTGTGCATGTGTTGAGCAGATTATCTGTGAATATGCAATAAACTGGATGTTTCCAGAACACATTGCACTTAACTGCATATATAGAGCCTGCCTGCACGGCACATGTGCTGCAGATCCAGAGCGTCCTGTGACGTCTCAGGCTCATTGTTCAGGTGCTAGAATTCCACATATGTGGTTATTTAGGCAGAGATGTGACAAGGTCTATGTATATCTTGATATCTATATCTATATATCTATCTATAAATATGTACAGTATTTTCAATCCATACATRCATTTGACATGTGTGGTAGCTATTTAAGAAATGTGCTTGTCTGTAATGCCTGAAAATATCATAGAAAACAAAACAAAACAAAGCACTGTCACTGATTTTGATGTCTCTACTAGATTCAGGAAACGCTGTTMAGCGAATGAAAAGACCCTGTAGGACTCTTCACATTTTTTTTTTTGCAGGAGATCACTGAATTACAGCACACTTTTGTCATCTGGTAGACATTTTGGGGTTTTTTTGTTGTTGTTGTTTTTCCCAGGTACAATATTCTGTGGTTTACTCCAACTTATGCCTTCTGTGTCAAAGCCAAGCTGTGCTGTCGTGCCTCTGTAGCCACACTCGCCTTTTTAGCTCCATTAATGATGGCAAGATGGATGGGGAGGCAGAGGAAGACCCCATTCCAAACATGCAGACTTGGTGTGCTTTCTCCCAAATAGCACTGATGGAAAAAACCTGCCCTGAGAGATCATCATGGAGAAGCATTCCTTTCATCCTACATATTCGAAAAAAGAGCAAAGGAAAAATCAACTTCATCTCATTTCCAGTGGTCTGCCCAGCCTGAAAGGACCGTGCAACAAGAACTATTTAATTTTACCTAGCTCACAGGAGACTGAGCATCCCATGTAATGCGAAAATGGCTTTCCAGATCAGCATGGCTTTCCAGAAAGCACCACCTTCTTCTTCACTGCCTGCTCTTACCAGCTCTTTCCTCAGGGTGAATGTGCTGGAAGGCTGCCATGAATTTAACTTCCAGGCCTGAAATTTGATCTCATCCAGTGTTCACAGAACGGCTCAAAACCACCCTTTGCTTTGGTGAAGTCATAGTTTGTTATGTCCTGCAACTAGTGATCAACTGGTGCTTGTCTCTGCGTTCTGCTCCTCTGTGATACCCACTATTTTAGGCTGCTGTGGCTTTTTAGGTAAGAAAGAGGTGTTTTGGCTGTCATCAATAAACAAGGGCTCTCTTTCTGCATTTATGGGACAGATGGCATGTCACAATGTGCAACAGCTGCCCCACAAGTATCACTGTCAATTGTTACATGATTTTCATTGATTTTGCACATGCCTAATTCTCCAACTGGTTAAGAAAAACAGGAGGAAAGGGCCTTTCTAATCCAGGAATCTAGATCTGATTCCCTGGAGAAGGAATTATATGGCTGCTCAAAGTGGGAAAATGAGGAAATTTGCATTTTCAAATCCCCAAAGAGCCGGATCTCATGAAAAATCCGACCCCAAGAATACAAATCATCTTCTGCAGGGAAGCCACCCTTTTCTGGAAGAGCATAAAAGTGAAGAGAAATCAGACAGAAGACTGGCTAAAGGGTGAAATTGACTGCTAGAGAAAACATAACTTTAAAGCAAATTTATTAACTGAGTCAAATGTTTAAAAAACGAAGTGATCATTATGCCCTGAGTACAGTTCTCACCTTCCCAGTTTTCAYAGCTGTAAAATGCTATGTATAGGGAATTATGAAAATGGGTTATTCTAACATTTTAGGTAGCTATCACATTAAAGTTTAGATCATTGCATGTATGAAGTAGTTCAGAATTTAAAGACATTTTGGAAACTATATCCACTAAGATTTGAAATTTAATTTTCATAGAGCTGAAGTGTATTTTCCACAAATAGGACGAAAAATAATTCATTTGTTTTCATTTGTTTTTATTACTGTGGTATTCAATTTTGAGTGCTATTTTAGTAATGGAGTTCCTCAAGGATGTATCCTGGGGCATATTTTTATTAATTATTTTAAAATTGGAGGATGGAGTTAATGAAATTTGCTGATGACACGAAAGTAGGAGACATCATTAATACAGAAAGGAATTGCAATATGACACAGGAAGAACTGAGCAACCTTGACAGCCAAACTAATAGAAATGGAATGACATTTAATATCACAAATTGCAAGCTCATGCCTTTGAGAACTAATACAAATTTCCCTCACAAGTTGCAAGGTCATCAGGAAGCAGGGAAATGCCTGCACATGCAAGTTAACCACRGGGCTCAAATGGGAAAGGGCTGTGGGTTCTAAGCTGGTCTGGAGAATTCAGACTGAAAATTTTAAAAAGGTTTAAAATCACTGGCAAAGTCATATTCTGAAACAGCCTCCACGGAAGAGTGGAGAAGGAAAAAAATATATTAAAAGTTATGTTAAAGTAGTATGAAATGAATGGTATGGGGGAGCTGCCAGAAATAGATGAAACTAAGGCTCAGTTGTCCTTGTCACTATTCCTGTGAAAAAAATCCCTTCAAGTCATTAGCTATTCATAAAAAAAGAAAAAGAAAAAGAAAAAGAAAAAGAAAAAGAAAAAGAAAAAGAAAAAGAAAAAGAAAAAGAAAAAGAAAAAGAAAAAGAAAAAGAAAAA